>NC_135232.1:1012250189-1012553219 GCF_051348905.1 Ranitomeya variabilis | reverse complement strand
GGGAGACTTTAGAAACCAAATAATATTAAAAAAAAAACAAAAAAACAAGGCTTTCTATGGCCCACTGAATGAGAGGGAGAGAGGTGGCACACCCAGGAGTCAAGACTGGCACACAAGCTGAAATGGCAATATTACTCTCCCACTGTTTTTTTATGTATTTTTTTTTTTTATTTTCAGGGAGACTTTAGAAACCAAATAATATTAAAAAAACCAAAAAATAAATAGGCTTTCTATGGCCCACTGAATGAAAGGGAGAGAGGTGGCACACCCAGGAGTCAAGACTGGCACACAAGCTGAAATGGCAATATTACTCTCCCACTGTTTTTTTATGTTTTTTTTTTTTATTTTCAGGGAGACTTTAGAAACCAAATAATATTAAAAAAAAAACAAAAAAACAAGGCTTTCTATGGCCCACTGAATGAGAGGGAGAGAGGTGGCACACCCAGGAGTCAAGACTGGCACACAAGCTGAAATGGCAATATTACTCTCCCACTGTTTTTTTATGTTTTTTTTTTTTATTTTCAGGGAGACTTTAGAAACCAAATAATATTAAAAAAAAAACAAAAAAACAAGGCTTTCTATGGCCCACTGAATGAGAGGGAGAGAGGTGGCACACCCAGGAGTCAAGACTGGCACACAAGCTGAAATGGCAATATTACTCTCCCACTGTTTTTTTATGTATTTTTTTTTTTATTTTCAGGGAGACTTTAGAAACCAAATAATATTAAAAAAACCAAAAAATAAATAGGCTTTCTATGGCCCACTGAATGAAAGGGAGAGAGGTGGCACACCCAGGAGTCAAGACTGGCACACAAGCTGAAAGGGCAATATTACTCTCCCACTGTTTTTTTATGTATTTTTTTTTTTTATTTTCAGGGAGACTTTAGAAACCAAATAATATTAAAAAAACCAAAAAATAAATAGGCTTTCTATGGCCCACAATTAGAGAGAGAGGTGGCACACCCAGGAGTCAAGACTGGCACACAAGCTGAAATGGCAATATTACTCTCCCACTGTTTTTTTATGTTTTTTTTTTTTATTTTCAGGGAGACTTTAGAAACCAAATAATATTAAAAAAAAAACAAAAAAACAAGGCTTTCTATGGCCCACTGAATGAGAGGGAGAGAGGTGGCACACCCAGGAGTCAAGACTGGCACACAAGCTGAAATGGCAATATTACTCTCCCACTGTTTTTTTATGTATTTTTTTTTTTTATTTTCAGGGAGACTTTAGAAACCAAATAATATTAAAAAAACCAAAAAATAAATAGGCTTTCTATGGCCCACTGAATGAAAGGGAGAGAGGTGGCACACCCAGGAGTCAAGACTGGCACACAAGCTGAAAGGGCAATATTACTCTCCCACTGTTTTTTTATGTTTTTTTTTTTTTTTCAGGGAGACTTTAGAAACCAAATAATATTAAAAAAAAAAAAAAAAAAAAAAATAGGCTTGCTATAGCCCACTGAATGAGAGATAGCACACACAGCAGTGGCACACAAGCCCTGACTGAGGCCAATATTTTTCTCCCACTGATTGATGTAGTGTTTTTGTGTTGAGGTAGATTTTAGAACACAAATCACGGAAAAAATAAATAGGCTTTCTATGGCCCACTGAATGAAAGGGAGAGAGGTGGCACACCCAGGAGTCAAGACTGGCACACAAGCTGAAAGGGCAATATTACTCTCCCACTGTTTTTTTATGTATTTTTTGTTTTTTCAGGGAGACTTTAGAAACCCAATAATATTTAAAAAAAAAAATAAATAGGCTTTCTATGGCCCACTGAATGAGAGGGAGAGAGGTGGCACACCCAGGAGTCAAGACTGGCACACAAGCTGAAAGGGCAATATTATTCTCCCACTGTTTTTTTAGGTTTTTTTTTTTTTTTTCAGGGAGAATTAGAAACCAAATAATATTAAAAAAAAAAAAAAAAAATAGGCTTGCTATAGCCCACTGAATGAGAGATAGCACACACAGCAGTGGCACACAAGCCCTGACTGAGGCCAATATTTTTCTCCCACTGATTGATGTACTGTTTTTGTGTTGAGGTAGATTTTAGAACACAAATCACGGAAAAAATAAATAGGCTTTCTATGGCCCACTCAGTGAGAGATGGCACACACAGGGATGGCACTGTAGCAGAAATGCCAATCTTAATCTCCCACAAAAAAAAAAAACAAAAAAAAAAAAAAAAAACTGTCCTACAATTACTATCTCCCTGCAGTAATGTAAGCCAGGTATGGCAGGCAGCAATAGGAGTGGACTGATGCACAAATTAAATAAAAAGTGTGGAAAAACAGAAAAGATAGCTGTGCAGAAAGGAAGGAACAAGAGGATATGTGCTTTGAAAAAAGCAGTTGGTTTCCACAGTGGCGTACACACAGCAATACAGCTATCACGGAGCCTTCTAGGGCAGCCCAATGAGCTACAGCGCTGAGGGGAAAAAAAAAAAAAAATAGCTTCCACAGTCCCTGCACACCGAAGGTGGTGTTGGACAGTGGAAATCGCTGCAGCACAAGCGGTTTGGTGGTTAGTGGACCCTGCCTAACGCTCTCCCTGCTTCTGATGAAGCGGCAGCAACCTGTCCCTAAGCTCAGATCAGCAGCAGTAAGATGGCGGTCGGCGGGAACGCCCCTTTATAGCCCCTGTGACGCCGCAGACAGCAAGCCAATCACTGCAATGCCCTTCTCTAAGATGGTGGGGACCAGGATCTATGTCATCACGCTGCCCACACTCTGCGTTCACCTTCATTGGCTGAGAAATGGCGCTTTTCGCGTCATTGAAACGCGACTTTGGCGCGAAAGTCGCGTACCGCATGGCCGACAAGCACAGGGGTCGGATCGGGTTTCATGAGACGCCGACTTAGCCAAAAGTCGGCGACTTTTGAAAATGATCGACCCGTTTCGCTCAACCCTACTCAACACTACTCCTCACCTGTCAAAAGAAATTCAGCAAATTATGTGCTTCCAAATCCGAATGCCCCTTCTGCCTTCTGAGCCCCAGTGTTCCTAAGCCATATTTAGCTCCCACATGTTTGGCATTTCTGTAGTGATGAGAGCCTACCTAATTTACAGGTGCGTGTCTCCAGAAGCACGGGCTGGGCATAATGTACTAAAGACTGCAATGTATTGGTCACTACAGTGTACTGGTCACTACAACGGCAGTTTGCAATTTTCACTCAGCAACACCCACTGCTGACTGTTTCTGGAAAACACCCATGGAGTCAAAATTGCCACTACATCTGTATATAAATTCCCAAAGGGTTAAAATTTCCAAAATATGGTCACTTGAGGGGGAATTCTGCTTTTCTAGCACTTAGGGGTTCTTTATATGGAATCTGCAAACTAGTCTAGGAAAATCTGTGCTCCAGGAGGCAAATAGCGCTCCATCCCTCCCAAGTCTCTCCATATGGCAAAGTAGTACTGCACATCCACATATGGGGTTTTTATACATTCAGCAGAAATTGTGGGACACATTTTGGTGCCATTTTTACCCATTTCCCAGTGTGAAAATGTAAAAATTGGGGCTAACACACAATCTTGATGGTAAAAATGTAAAAATTTTTCTTCACTGCCCAGTGGCATAAAAGTCTGTGAAACACTTGTGGTGTCAATATAATCACTGCACCCCAAGATGAATTAATTGAGAGGTTTAATTGGTAAAATGGGGTCACTTATGGGGGGTTCTGCTGTTTTTGCACCTCAGGGACAAATATAACATGCCACCGTCATACAAGTGCAGCAAAATCTAATATAGCGCTACTTCCCTTCTGAGCTTTGCACTGTGCCTCAAAAGTAGTCTTTGACCACATATTGGGCATCTGTGAACTCAGGAGAATTTGCACAATAAACTTCGGGGTCCATTTTCTCCTTTTGCCCTTATGAAAATACATAATTTGCAGCTAAAAAGCTTTTTGTGGAAAAAATGTGATTTTTTTTAATTTTCACTGCTTAACGTTATAAACTTCTGTGAAGCACCTGGGGTTCCTCGTGCTTAATACACATCTAACTAAGGTCCCAAAGAGGTCTAGTTTCCAAAGTGGTGTCATGTGTGGGGGGTTTCCACTGTTTAGGCACATCAGGGACTCTCCAAACGTGAACCAGTGTCCGCTAATTATTCGATTAAATTTTGCATTCAAAAAGTCAAATGCACTCCTACCCTTCCAAGCCCTACCGAGCGCTCTTATATAGCTACATATACAGTTGTGCTCAAAAGTTTACATACCCCGTGTCCAGATCCAGACCGGGTTTTGAGTCCTGTCATCCCTTTTCCCGGTCTGATCATGTCAGGGGTTAACTTTTCTTAGCCTCATTCTGGTCTCAGGTTTGCTATTTAGCTCCGCTGTGTCCTGCAGATCATGTCAGTTATAGTTTCTGCCTAGTGCTGCTGTAGCTGACTCTGATTGCTCTGATTTGTCCTGCTGCTTTTGTTGTCTGAACCCATGTCTTTTTTCCCCTGTTCCTGTCTTAAATCAGTGTTTCCCTCTAGTGTGCAGACTCCCTGGTTTTACTTGGCGTGTATCCTGACCTGTTTGTGTCCTTTGTCTTTTGGCTTATCCACTCCTGACCGTTACTGATTCCCTGGCTTGTCTCTGACTGCGAGTTTGCTTATTCCTTTGGTACTGCGCTATAGTCTAGGATTTGACCCGGCTTGTTCTGACTTTTCTGCTGCAACCTGTGGTAGCCTCACTGTTGCACTGCAGGTTAGCATTGTTTAGGTGCAGACCTGCTTCCTCTCTACTGCCATCTAGTGAAGCCTGCACCTACTTGCATTGCAGCAGCATGACACCCCGGCAGAATATTTGCTTTCGTGGCCTTTTTTCAGAGAATATGAATTATAACACCAAAACTTTTTCTCCACTCGTGGTTAGTGGTCGGGTGAAGCCATTTATTGCCAAACTGCTGTGTTTTCTCTTTTTAAATCATAATGACAACCCAAAACATCCAAATGACCCTGATTAGATTTTTTTGGCATACTTCTGATGCAGAATTTTTTTGGTGATATGATCTAGCAAACCAAAGGAGAGCGAAATGGGGTCCCCGAGTATCTCCAGTGTCGCTGGACCCTCCAGCTCTGTCCCCTGGCCCTCGGCATCTTCTTCTGTGAAGAAAATGGCAGGCGCATATGCAGTGCACCCGCCGAGATCTGCCAGTCGACACCCGGCAACAATAGGAGATTTTTCCTATTGGTTCATTTTGATCACTGTGATAGACCATATCACAGTGATCAAAATAAAAAAAATAGTAGATCAAACCCCCCTTTATCACCCTCTTAGTTAGGTAAAAATAGTAAAATAAAAAAGTGTATTTTCCCATTAGGGTTGGGCCAAGGGTTAGGGTTGGGACTAGGGTTAGAGTTGGGGTTAGAACTAGGGTTGGGGTTGGGCTAGGGTTACGATTGGGGCTTGAGTTAAAGCTAGATTTAGCATTGAGTAAAGGTGGGCTAGAGTTTGGGTTGGGGATAGGGTTAGGGTTGTGTTGGGGTTATGGTTGGGGTTACGGTTGTGGTGATGGAGCTATGGTTGTGGTGTTGGGGTTAGGGGTTAGGGTTGTGTTGGGGATATGATTATGTTGGGGTTATGGTTGGGGTGTTGGGGTTAGGGCAGTGTTGGGGTTAGAGTTAGAGTTGGGATGAGGATTGGAATTAGAGTCAGGGGTAGGGCTGTTTTAGAGTTGGAGTTAGAATTGGGGAGTTTCCACTGTTTAGGTACATCAGGGGTCTCCAAACGCAACATGTTTGGTTCCAGTCAATTTTGCATTAAAAAAGTCGGTGCTCCCTCCCATCTGAGCCCTGCCATGAGCCCAAACAGCAGCTTTCCCCCACATACAGGGTATCAGCGTACTCAGGAGAAATTGCACAACAAATTTTGTGGTCTATTTTCTCCAGATACCCTTGCAAAAATAAAAACGTTTGGTTCCAAAGTAAATTTTTTGTGAAAAAAGTAAACTGTTCATTTTATCCTTCCACATTGCTTTAGTTCTCGTGAAGCACTTGAAGGGCTACTAAACTTCTTGAGCACCTTGAGGGGTGCAGTTTTTAGAATGGTGTCACTTTGGGATATTTTCTGCCATATTGATCCCCAAACTTACTTCAAATGTAAGGTGGTCCCTAAAAAAAAATGGTCAACCCTTATAACTTCCTAAAAAAAATTATGTTTCTAAAATTGTGCTGATGTAAAGTAGACATGTGTGAAATGTTATTTATTAACTATTTTGTGCTATATGACTCTCTGATTTAAGGGTACAAAAATTAAAAGTTTGAAAATTGCAAATTTTTTGCCAAATTTCCGTTTTTTTCATAAATAAACCCAAATCATATAGAAGAAATTTTACCACTAACTCAGAATTAGTGGGATCCTTTGAAGCGTTCCATAGCTATAACCTGATAAAGTGAGAGTGGTCAGAATTGTAAAAATTGGCTTGGTCATTAGGTGCAAAATTGGCTCTGTCACTGAGAGGTTAAGAACTGAAACCTTGGTCAAAGTTATCTGAGCACACAAATCTACAACACTGCCCAAACTTTTTCATTGGTCCATTTTCCTTTTTGGAATATTTAACCCCTTAAGCCCCGAGGGTGGTTTGCACGTTAATGACCGGGTCAATTTTTACAATTCTGACCACTGTCCCTTTATGATGTTATAACTCTGGAACACTTCAACGGATCCTGGTGATTATGACATTGTTTTCTCAAGACATATTGTACTTCATGATAGTGGTAAAATTTCTTTGATATTACCTGCGTTTATTTGTGAAAAAAAACCCCGAATTTTGGCAAAAATTTTGAAAATTTCGCAATTTTCCAACTTTGAATTTTTATGCCCTTAAATCACAGAGATATGTCACACAAAATACTTAATAAGTAACATTTACCACATGTCTACTTTACATCAGCACAATTTTGGAAACAACATTTTCTTTTTGTTAGGGAGTTATAAGGGTTAAAAGTTGACCAGCAATTTCTAATTTTTACAACACCATTTTTTTTATGGACCACGTCACATTTGAAGTCATTTTGAGGGTTCTATATGACAGAAAATAGCCAAGTGTGACACCATTCTAAAAACTGCACCCTTCAAGGTGCTCAAAACCACATTTAAGAAGTTTATTAATCCTTCGTGTTTTTTTCAGGAATTTTTGGAATGTTTAAAAAAAAATTAACATTTATTTGTTTACACAAAAAATTTACTTCAGCTCCAATTTGTTTTATTTTACCAAGGGTAACAGGAGAAAATGGACCCCAAAAGTTGTTGTACAATTTGTCCTGAGTACCCCGATACCCCATATGTGGGGGTCAACCACTGTTTGGGTGCATGGCAGAGCTCGGAAGGGAAGGAGCGCCATTTGACTTTTCAATGCAAAATTGGCTGGAATTGAGATGGAACGCCATGTTGCGTTTGGAGAGCCACTAATGTGCCTAAACATTGAAACCCCCCATAAGTGACACCATTTTGGAAAGTAGACCCCCTAAGGAACTTATCTAGATGTGTGGTGAGCACTTTAACCCATTAAGTGCTTCACAGAAGTTTATAATGTAGAGCCGTAAAAATAAAATATTTTTTCACAAAAATGAATTTTTCGCCCCCAATTTTTTATTTTCCCAAGAGTACCAGAAGAAATTGTACCCCATAAGTTGTTGTGCAATTTGTCCTGAGTACGCTAATACTCCATATGTTGGGGTAAACCCCTGTTTGGGCGCACGGGAGAGCTCGGAAGGGAAGGAGCACTGTTTTATATTTTCAACGCAGAATTGGCTGGAATTGAGATTGGACGCCATGTCGCGTTTGGAGGTTCCTGATGTGCCTAAGCAGTGGAATTTTCCAATTCTAACTGAAACCCTAACCCAAACATACCCCTAACCCCAACCCTAACCACACCCCTAACTCCAGCACACCCTTAACCCTAATCCCAACCATAACCCTAACCACACGCCTAACCCTGACACACCCCTAACCCTAGTCCCAACCGTAAATGTAATCAAAACCCTAACCCTAGCCCCAACCCTAACCATAGCCCCAACCCTAACCCCAACCCTAACCCTAACCCTACCCCCAACCCTATCCCTAACCCTAACCCTAGCCTTAACCCTAGCCTCAACCCTAACCCTAACACTAGCCCTAACCCTAATGGGAAAATGGAAATAAATACATTTTTTAAAATTTTCTTTATTTTTCCCTAACTAAAGGGGTGATGAAGGGGGGTTTGATGTACTTTTATAGCGGGATTTTTAGCGGATTTTTATGATTGGCAGCTGTCACACACTAAAAGACGCTTTTTATTGCAAAAAATATTTTTTTGCGTTACCACATTTTGAGAGCTATAATTTTTCCATATTTTGGTCCACAGAGTTATGTGAGGTCTTGTTTCTTGCGGGAAGAGTTGACGTTTTTATTGGTAACATTTTCTGGCACGTGACTTTTTTGATCGCTTCTTATTCCGATTTTTGTGAGGCAGTATGACCAAAAACCAGCTATTCATGAATTTCTTTTTTTTGGGGGGGGGGGGGGGCGTTTATACCATTCCGTGTTTGGTAAAATGGATAAAGCAGTTTTATTCTTTGGGTCAGTATGATTACAGCCATACCTCATTTTGATATTTTTTTTATGTTTTGGCGCTTTTATACAATAGAAACTATTTTATAGAAAAAAGAATTATTTTTGCATCGCATTATTCTGAGGACTATAACTTTTTTATTTTTTCACTGATGACACTGTGTAGCATCTTGTTTTTTGCGGCACAAGATGACGTTTTCAGCGGTACCATGGTTATTTGTATGTCTTTTTGATCGCGTGTTATTCCGCTTTTAGTTCGGCGGTATGATAATAAAGGGTTGTTTTTTGCCTCATTTTTTTATTTTTTTTTTCCGTGTTCACTGAAGGGGTTAACTAGTGGGACAGTTTTATAGGTCGGGTCGTTACGGACACGGCGATACTAAATATGTGTACTTTTATTGTTTTTTTTTTATTTAGATAAAGGAATGTATTTATGGGAACAATATTTTTTTTTCTTTATTTAGGAATTAATTTTTTTTTACACATGTGAATATATATTTTTTACTTTATAACATTGCCCCAGGGGGGGCATCATGTTATAAAGTCAGATCGCTGATCTGACACTTTGCACCGCACGGTGTCAGATCAGTGATTTGAGATGCAGGGCTGCAGGTTTACCAGCGCTTGCTCTGAGCAGGCGCTGGTAAGCCACCTCCCTGCAGGACCCGGAAGTAGCCCCGCGACCATTTTGGATCCAGGGCCTGCAGGGAGGAGACACTCTGTACAAGGTGAGCACATCGCCTTGTACTGAGGGTCTCAGGGAAGCCCGCAGGGATCCCCCTCCCTGCGCTATGCTTCCCTATGCCTCCGGAATGCTGCGATCATGTTTGATCGCAGTGTGCCGGGTTAATGTGCCGGAGGCAGTCCGTGACCGCTCCTGGCACATAGTGCCGGATATCAGCTGCGATAGTCAGCTGACACCCGGACGTTCTCCCCCTGTGAGCGCGGCTGATCGCGCTGGACGTACTATCCCATCACTGGGAATTAAGTCCCAGGTCACCTTGATGGGATAGTACGTCCAATGGGATTAAAGGGACACTGTCACCTGAATTTGGAGGGAACAATTTTCAGCCATAGGGGCGGGGTTTTCGGGTGTTTGATTCACCCTTTCCTTACCCGCTGGCTGCATGTTGGCTGCAATATTGGATTGAAGTTCATTCTCTGTCCTCCGTAGTACATGCCTGCACAAGGCAATCTTGCCTTACGCAGGCGTGTACTATGGAGCGCAGAGAATGAACTTCAATCCAATATTGCAGCCAGCATGCAGCCAGCGGGTAAGGGTAAGGAAAGGGTGAATCAAACACCCGAAAACCCCGCCCCTATTGCTGAAAATTGTTACCTCCAAATTCAGGTGACAGTGTCCCTTTAAGGGGTTAAAATGTAAAAAATAACTTTTTTTGTCTAAAATACAAGGATACGTGTCATCTTTAACTTTTGGCATTTTAGGCCATGTTCACACTTTGCGGTTTTTACCGCGGATCCGCGGCGATTTTGATGCTGCGGGTCCGCAGCAGTTTCCATAGCGTTTACATTTACATGTAAACCCTATGGAAACCGCAAACAGCAGTGCACATGCTGCGGGAAAAACCGCGCAGAAACGCAGCGGTTAACAACCCGCAGCATGTCACTTCTTTGTGCAGAATCGCAGCGATTCTGCACCCATAGAAATGCATTGAACCGCTTACTTCCCGCATGGGGCTGTGCCCACGTTGCGGGAAGTAAGCGGATAATGTGCGGGTGGTACCCGGGGTGGAGGAGAGGAGACTCTCCTCCAGGCCCTGGGAAGCATAAATAGTGTAAAAAAAAAATTAAAATAAAAAATGATGCTATACTCACCTCTCAGCTCTGCACGCGGCTGTCCAGTCAGAGTTGCTGTGCGAACAGGACCTGTGGTGACGTCGCGGTCACATGACCGTGATGATGCCCGGGTCACATGACCGTGACGTCACGAAGGTCCTTCTCGGCACAGCATCTTTGGAACCGGAGCGCCGCGTGCAGCGCCGAGGAGATCCGGACATCGGAGGGTGAGTATAACCAATTTTTATTATTTTTACCATTACTATTGATGCTGCATATTGCTGCATATGCAGCATCAATAGTATAGGAGTAATCCCGCAGCGGAAATCGCAAAACAAACCGCGATAAATCTGCAGGGATAACCGCAGCGGGTTTGCCCTGCAGATTTATTAATTCCGCTGCGGGAGAACCCGCAGAACACGCCGCAGAGTGTGCACATAGCCTTAGAGATAATTTAATCTTCAAAGTGCTTAACTGTTTACAATAAGAGCAATTTTGACCACAGGTGCCCAAACCTTTACATGCCACTGTATGCAACTATTCCCATTTTGCCTTTTCCAAAATGTTCTTCCAAATCTGATTCCTCATAGCATCTGTTTACACACCATCCCTGCACTTAATAGCGCTCTGTATCTGTACTTACAGACACTGGCTGGTGACTGGTTTATGCGGCGTTATGTGAACACCCTATTTATTATATTGATGGCTAGACCATACAATACAAGCACTTTTTACCATTAACCTTTGTCTCCCCTATTTCCTCATAGATTGTAAGCTTGTAACCCGGACTGTCACTCATCTTGGTATCTGTTGAATTATGTTTTAATCTGTTCCCTGTTGTAAAGTGCTGTGGATTGGCGATTTAGAAATAAAAATTATTATTATAGCAGGGTTTTTCATTATCCAATGGAGTGATGAAAATGACTGGAAAATTACAGTAAAAAAGACTTCACCAAAACTACAGAAAACCCTCCAAAAAACCAACTGTGGCTAAAATTGTCAGAAAAATACTCAGGAAATGACCGAACAACAATAGAAAAGACAAAAATATGGTTCAGGAAAAAAAAATTCTTCACGCGTCTTCTGATTTAAAAATTTGTTGGGTTTGCCTGAGAATAAAAGACGTGGTGTGCACTTAGCCTTATTGTATAACACATTTCTTTATTCCAGGGTGGTAAGAATGCCGTCTCTTTAAATAACCGGCACATTTCACCTTCAGTGCTTGGAGACTTTTTAAGCCCCGTCAATCATGTGTCACACAGGGTAAGCCGGACAGAAGGGGAAATGGCACGTTAATAAGTGCTATACATGTTTTACAATAACATTGATAAAAACATCCAAATACTCAGACCTTAAGGCACTCAGCCTCATTTATCATAGTCTACAAAGGATTTATCTTATTCCAAAGCCTTGATAAGCAATTCAAATGTTAGTATAGATATTGGGCTGCTATTCTAGCAATGTAAGTATACATATACTGAGGTTTGTTATCTTATATATGTATATATATCGCTCTTTCACATTAATCATTCTCATATCATTTTTAGGGGCAGCAACAGTTGCCATGAGGGAAGCAAAGGCCTCAATAAGATGGAATCGGAAATAAGAATCTAGTCTTTTGTCAAAATTTTTGCTTGTTCATTGCCTTTTACAATGAACGTATAAGGTATTTTATATATATTTGTTACTTTGCCTTAAATCTACTATCAAAAAAATTAATCTATAAGGACAAAGAATAGAGAAAAATGATAATAAAGGCTCATCCACGTATGATTATTTTGATCTATCTGGTATCAGTGTCATCCGTTTTTCTCATATGTGGAGAAAAAAAATTCTCCACCTTTTCCATTCTTACAGATAACATCTGAGTGCAGTCTGATTTTTTTCACATACCTATTGAGTTGCATTGTCAATTTTTATCCAACCCTTGGATCAAAGTCAGACAAGTCTCCACAATTTTCTGGAAAAAAAATCATAAACATGTAAATGGCCGCAAAAACTATCACAAGTACAAGTACTATCCATGAAGAACAAGGATAGCATTGGTACATGAATGTCAGACGTGTCAATCAGCCATAAGACACAGACTAGGACGCGAAAATGGGGAAAGGAGAAACATGGCCAATGGCCAGCCGCACAATTGTTCTCTTTTTTCCTCTCCACATTTTCCAGTCTGCTATAACATTTTTTAATATGTAACTGCCATCTACAAAGCAACATTCTGACATTTCCTTACTATTCTATTGTATCATTTACAATGATGTGAATGAATATGATAAGAATTTTCAGAAGAATTAATTCCTCAGAAATTGTAGGTACAAGCCTTTGGGGGAGCAAACTTCCATCATCATTGGAAAAACCAATCAACTCTTGATCTGGATTTGGTGGCAATTTAACTATATTCTGTATGTACAAGGTCTGCATCAGGAAGTTTTACACAGTGTTTGATACACTGTAATTTTTATTGTAGGTACACTTCACCTGTGAGAGAAAGAATCTAAAAATAAAAACCACAAAATCGCATTATATGATTTTTAAATAATTAAATTGCATTTTATTGCATAAATTAAGTATTTGATCACATACCAACCAGCAAGAATTCTGTTTCTCACAGGCCTGTTTTTCTTTAAGAAGCCCTCCTACTCTGCACTCATTACCTGTATTACTTGCATCTGTTTGAACTCATTACCTGTATAAAAGATATCTGTCCACATAATCAATCACTCTCCAACCTCTCTACTATGGCCAAGACCAAAGAGCTGTCTAAGGACACCAGGGACAAAATTGTACACATGCACAAGGATGGAATGGGCTACAGGGCAATAGGCAAGCAGCTTGGTGGGAAGGTAACAACTGTTGCCACAATTATTAGAAAATGGAAGAAACAAGATGACTGTCAATTTTCCTCGGTCTGTGGCTTCATGCAAGACCTCGCCTCATGGGGTAAGGATGGTTCTGAGAAAGGTTAGGAATCAGCCAAGAACTACACAGGAGGACCTGGTCAATGACCTGAAGAGACCTGGGACAGTCTCAAACATTACCATTAGTAACACATTACGCCATCATGGATTAAAATCCTGCAGGACACTCAAGGTCTCCCTGCTCATGCCAGTGCATGTCCAGGTCCATTTGAAGCTCATCAATGACCATCTGGATGATCCAGGGGAGCCATGGGAGAAAGTCATGTGGTCAGATGAGATCAAAATAGAACTTTTTCATATCAACTCCACTCACCGTGTTTGGAGGAAGAAGAATGAGTACAACCCCAAGAACATTGTCCCAAGCGTGAAGCATGGTGGAGCAAATATCATATTCTGAGATGCTTTTATACAAATGGGACAGGATGATTGCACTGTATTGAATGGAGGATGGGTGGGGTCATGTATCGCAAGATTTTGGCCAACAACCTCCTTCACTCAGTAAGTGCATTGAAGTTGGGTCATGACTGGGTCTTCCAGTATGATAATAACCAAAAACACACAGCCAGGGCAACTAAGTAGTGGCTGCGTAAGAAGCATTTCAAGGTTCTGGAGTGGCCTAGACAGTCTCCAGACCTGAACCCAATAGAAAATCTTTGGAGAGAGCTGAAACTCATTGTTGCTTAGAGACAGTTCCGAAACCTGAAAGATCTGGAGGAGATGTGTATTGAGGAATGGACCAAATCCTTGCTGCAGTATGTGCACACTTGGTCAAGAACTATAGGAAATGTCTGAATTCTGTAATTTGCAAACAAAGGTTTCTGTACCAAACATTATGTTCTATTTTGCTATTGTATCAAGTACTTATTTCATGCTAATTAATTAATTGAATTATGTAAAAATCATACAATGTGAGTTTCTGGATTTTTTTAAGATTCTGTCTCACTGTTTAAATGTACCTACGATAAAAATTACAGACCTCTCCATTCTTTGCAGGTGGGAAAACTTTCAAAATCAGCAGAGTATCAAATACTTATTTTCCCAACTGTATAAAGCAGTACTTTGTCTCAATTAACTTTGCTCATAACATTTGGTGTGCAAAATGCACAATACTCAAATCATTTGCAGTAAAAAATAATACTTATAGAAGTGCTCCCATCAAAGTTTTTTTATATTTTGCAGCCAACATACTATATATTACTGTGTACTTACAATTGCTCTAGTATCACATTTCCCACACAACACACATCATGTCATTATAATCTGTATATCCTTTTATAGTTATCTCTATTCCTATGTGGTCTATGTGTGTGTAGGAGGATGGTGCCGTTATGGACAATAAGGAACACGCTGTTACTTTAAGAGACTGCACCCCCTTGTCTGTCAGGATGGAATGTTCTGCTTCTCCCCTGGGATATACTGTGTGAATGAACTGGACTGTGCAGATGGCAGGGGTGAAGATGTCACTGAACAGTAGAACAAACAAATCTTTTTGCAGTCAAACAGGGGTTCTGACTTGCCTCTCTAGCAATCTTACGAGCTGCTCTCATGGAAATTAGGCTTGGTCTCCCAGACCTTATCTTGACCTCCACTGTTCCTGAGGAAAAGGCAACTTGAAAACGCTTTGCTATCTTCTTATAGCCTTCTCCTCTTTGTTGGCCTCAACCATTTTCATTTTCAGAGTGCCAGGCAGCTGCTTAGAAGATCCTATGGCTGCTGTTTTCTGGCACAAGGTTAGGAGAGGCTGGGTTTTTAAAGCAGGGAGATTTGCATCACCTGGCCTATCCTAACGAAGATAGTGAACAAGCCATAACTGTAAGGCCTTCTTCACACGCCTGTTTTTTTATCCATATGTGGTGCATTTTTTAAGGCCCACAAATATGGATGTCATGTTTTTCACACAGACCATGTGTCCAGTTGAAAAATCCACAGACGTGTCAATTTTTTTGCGAAGCATGAACGAAATGTGTGCTGCACACGTGCACACTGATGACACATGGTATACAGTACATCCGTGTATCATCAGTGTAGCACGCACCGACGCAGGGGGAAGAAGAGGTACAGTTTGCGCTGTTCCCAGGTGCAGGTGGTTGAAGGCAGCTCTCATCATTGTCGCCTGTTCAATCTGAGGTCAACGTGACCAGGAGACAATGATGTGAGTTGTCATCAGAGTGACACGTACCCGTGCCTGGGAATAAGTGGTTCAGTTTGCGCTGTTCCAAAGTGCCAGCCGGCTTCTGAAGGCCGCTCTAATCAGTGTCTCCTGCTCACTTTGAGATCAGTACGACCAGGAGACAGTGATGGGAGATGTATCCAGCAACATCTGTGTACCTCCTGTTTAAAATAAAGAGCTAAATTTAAAAAATGGAGTGGGCTCCCGCACCAGTTTCATAACCAGCAGAGGGAATGCAAAAGCTGGGGGCTGATGTTATTAATCTAGCACAAGGGACAATACTCCATAAGGTTTCCATGCTATTAATAACAGCTCACAGCTATTTGCTTAGCCTTTCCAAGTGAATTTACTGGACTAAAAAAATGACGTAGGGTCCCCCTATAAATTTAAACCAGCAAAGGCTAAACAGACAGCTGTGGGTTGATATTAACAGCCTGGAAAGGGGTCAGGTATATTGCCCCCCCAGGCTACCAACATCAGACCTCAGCCACCCCAGAAATGGTGCATCAATAAAATGTGCCACATTTTGGTGCTTAGTCTCTCTCTTCCCATTTGCCCTGTGGCAGTGGCAAGTGGGGTAATAGGGTTGATGTCCTCTTTGTATTGTCAGGTGACATCAAACTCCATGATTAATAATGGAGAGGCATTTATAAAACACCCCTATTACTAACCCCAAAGTAAGTTTTGAAATAAACACACAGCAAGAATAAAGTCCTTAATTTTAAATAATAATAATCTTTATTTTTATATAGCGCTAACATATTCTGCAGCGCTTTACAGGTTGCACACATTATCGTCTCTGTCCCCGTTGGGGCTCACAATCTAAATTCTCTATCAGTATGTCTTTGGAATGTGGGAGGAAACAAGAGTACCTGGAGGAAACCCACGCAAACCTGGAGAGAACATACAAACTCTTTGCAGATGTTGTCCTTGGTGGGGCTTGAACCCAGGACCCCAGCGCTGCAAGGCTGCTGTGCTATCCACTGTGCCACCATGCTGCCCAATTTTAAATAAAACAAAACATCCTTTTTTACACATTTATTTAAAAATAAAAATATTACAGTTATACATACCTTATACCTATTCCTTTGAGGTCCTTATCCCTTGTGAAAAACCGAAAACAACAAAAATACTCACCTTACATCTAATCCACCAATGCCCATATCCCCTGCAAAAAAATAAAAATAAATAATAAACAGTAATATCCCTCACCTGTCTGAAGTGCATATAAGCCATACTGTTCCATGCTATAATCCATCTCTACGATATTTGGCTTACAACCTGAACAATGCCATGATGCGGCTGTCCAGGCTAAAAACCATGAGAAAATGAGATGCTGAGAATGCAGCATCAGTGACGAGTAGTGTTGAGCATTCCGATACCGCAAGTATCGGGTATCGGCCGATACTTGCGGTATCGGAATTCCGATACCGGGATTCCAATACTTGCCGTGTATCGGATACCGGAATCGGAAGTTCCCAGATTCAAAATGCACAAATTCAGCCAATGAGACTGATTCCAAGTGTGGGCACATCCTGTTCAGCATGGAGGGCATGAAACTACTGGCATGGCTGTGATTGGCTGCTGAAATGATGTCATGATGCAGTTTAAAAGTCGCTGGCGCCATTTTGCGATCACTCTGCTGTGAATTCAGTTAGTGACAGGACGCTGTTTGCTGACTGAGGGCCAGTTTAGAGATAGCGATTTGCTTCTTTGTGCTTTCCAAAGGCTAATTTAGCAACCGCTGTGTTCACCTACTATTCACCTTGCTTTTGCCTTGTAGCGCTGTTTTCACAGCGATCTGCAAGGTCTGTGTGTGTGTGTGTGTGTGAGTGCAGCCCACTCTCTAGTCTGAGTGCAGCCACATAGGCCATCCATAGCTGGTTGTATTCAGTTCAGGAAGGGTGGTTCATTGCCTCATACTGTCCTTTTTTTTTTTTTTTTTTCCAAGTAGTGTAGTCTGCTGCTAATTTTTAACAAAAAATCCTATTAGTGTCTTTCCACCCGTCTCCAGCTAATTTGTGGAAAAACACTACATAGGATAACGTAGAGGAGGGTTTTTGGGCCTTGCAGCGCCGTTTACGGCTGTCTGCACGGTCTCCGTGTGACTGCAGCTCGCCATGTAGTCTGTGAGCAGCCATAGCCTGGTTGTCTCCAGCTCAGGGTTCTTCACTGCGTCATACCGCAAAATCAATTTTCATTTTGTTTTAAGTAGTGCAGGCTGCTGCACATTTTTTCAAAAAATTCCTATTAGTGTCTTTCCACCCGTCTCCAGCTAATTTGTGGAAAAACACTACATAGGATAACATAGAGGAGGGTTTTTGGGCCTTGCAGCACCGTTTACGGCTGTCTGCACGGTCTCCGTGTGACTGCAGCTCGCCCTGCAGTCTGTGAGCAGCCATAGCCTGGTTGTCTCCAGCTCAGGGTTCTTCACTGCGTCATACCGCAAAATCAATTTTCATTTTGTTTTAAGTAGTGCAGGCTGCTGCACATTTTTTCAAAAAATTCCTATTAGTGTCTTTCCACCCGTCTCCAGCTAACTTGTGGAAAAACACTACATAGGATAACGTAGAGGAGGGTTTTTGGGCCTTGCAGCGCCGTTTACGGCTGTCTGCACGGTCTCCGTGTGACTGCAGCTCTATCCGTTGTCAGTTCAGCCCCCCCCAAAAAAATAAATAATAAAGTTCACCAAACACACCAGTGACACCACTTTACATTTGTGTAGGCCAAATTAGCTCATATTAAAGTCTAGTCCACACTTTAGAAAATTAGTGTTTCTTATACCTGTTAGGAGGAGTTGTTCAGGAATAAGCACACAAAGCCGTTAGTACTTTTCTGCTTATCTTTATCAGTCAACCAAGATGAAGAAGGCAGTGAGTAAGGCACGTGGGCGTGGGCGCGGAGCAGGGAGGGGACGTGGGGATTCTGTGCCTGCTGCGGGCACCGGTGACTCATCAGCACCCACTTTCACAAGGGAACAGTCATTCATGCGCAGCTTTGTGGCAGAGCGCCGTACACCGCTGCTGCGTGAAGAACAAATTGAAGCCGTTGTCGGATGGATGGCAGCTAATGCATCAACTTCAATTAGTGCCACATCCTCTCAGACACAGAGCACTGGAGAGCAGCCATCTGTCTCTTCACCACCTGCCAAATTGCCCAGGCAGACAGAGAGCCCAGGACAGGAGCCGTCTCTACTTCTGTTCTCTGAATCTCTTGGCTTGGAAACAGGGGGCCAGCCAAGCAGCATTGGAGAAATGGAAGAAGAGGCAGGGTGCAGTGATGCCCAACAGCTTTTTCTCTCTTCCTCTGAAGAGGCGGGTGGGCCAGTGGCTCCGTTCACCACATCGCAGGCCGCATCAGCTGATGATGACACTCAGGTGCCACTTACTGGTGCGTGCTCTGCTGCTGAGACTACCCAGGAGGAGCAGTTGGGGCAGAGGGTAGTGTAGATGATGAGGTCCTTGACCCATCTTGGCGTGAGGGACAGGAAGGTGGTGGGAGCAGCTCTGAGGAAGAGATTCCCCATACGGCCCAAAGAGGGAGAGGGAGGGGGAAGACTGCGGATCCTGCAGCCTCCGCTTTGGCACCCGTTAGGAGCATGTCTCTTCCAAAAGCCAAAAAGGGCGCTCCCAAGACTTGCAGTGCCTGGTCCTTTTTTGACACAGTTGCAGATGACATTTGCTATGTCAAATGCAAGGTGTGTCATTACAAAGTCAAAAGAGGGAAAAATGTCAGCAACCTCAATACCTCCAACATGTGGAAACATGTGCGCAGCAGGCACCCGGCGGAGTTAGAAAAACACACTGAAGAGCTAGGCCAACCAACAGCGGCAGCTACCACCTCTTCAGCTCGTGTTGCCTCTTCCTCCAGCTCACAAGCAACTAGTTCGGCTTCCTCCCAGGATCGCCGTGGAAGAACCTCTGGCCCTGTTGTCCAGAGACCCGCTGTAATTCCACCCGCAGCACCACTTTCCCAGTCATCCACACACTCCCAGCCCAGTCTACAGCCATCGGTAGTACAGGCATGGGAGAAAAGGCTGCCTTTCTCGTCAAACCACCCACGAGCACAGGCTCTGACTGCAGGCATTGCCAAACTTCTGTCACTGGAAATGCTGTCATTCAGGCTGGTGGAGACTGACAGCTTCCGTGACTTGATGTCATTGGCAGTCCCACAGTACAATGTGCCCAGCCGCTTTTACTTCAGCAGGCAAGCCGTCCCTGCCCTGCACAAGCATGTGGAGGGACACATAAAACACGCGCTACTGAACGCCGTCAGTAGCAAGGTCCACCTCACCACCGATGCGTGGACCAGTCAACATGGACAGGGGCGATACCTTTCCCTCACTGCCCATTGGGTTAATGTCGTTGAGCCGGGTACAGACCGTGCGAGTGGCGCAGGACGTGTCCTGCCCACTCCAAGGATTGCAGGAATCCATTCTGTACGCATTGACTCCTCCTCCTACACCAGTTCCTCAGAATCATCGCTGCAGGAGCCGTCACAGTCCACCTCCACATGGACCCGTGATGAACGTGTACCTGTTACGACCGACATGAGCACAGCCGTGGCCAAACGTCAACAGGCCATCTTGAAATTAATTTATTTGGGGAATCGAAGCCACACAGCGCAGGAGCTCTGGAATGCCATCAAGCAGGAGAGCGATGTGTGGTTTGTGCCAGCGAATCTCCAGCCAGGCATGGTAGTGTGTGATAATGGCCGAAATCTGGTGGCAGCTCTGGGCCTCGGCAACCTCACTCACATCCCATGTCTGGCACATGTGCTCAATTTGGTCGTGCAGAGTTTTCTGAGGGACTATCCGGATCTTGATGCACTGCTGCACAAGGTCCGCCTAGAGTGTGCTCACTTGCGGCGTTCCAGCACGGCAAAAGCGCGCATTGCGGCTCTGCAGCGCCGACACCGCCTGCCGGAACATCGCATCATATGTGACCTACCTACCAGGTGGAATTCCACGTTACATATGTTGGAGCGGTTGTGTGAGCAGCAGCAAGCTGTAATGGAGTACCAGCTGCTTCAGGCGCAAAGAAGTCGCACTCAGCGCCGTACAGACTTCACAACCACAGAGTGGGCCACTATGAATGACGTCTGCCAGGTTTTGCGTCCCTTTGATTATTCCACGCGGATGGCGAGTGCAGATGATGCACTAGTCAGCATGACTGTCCCCCTTATCTGCCTGCTTGAAAAATCACTGCAAGCGCTAAGGGATGATGTTGTGGAAGAGGTGGAGGATGATGATTCAGCATTTCCATCATCTTCTGGACAGTCAGCGCCACGTGGTTCCTCACAAACGCGTAGGCAGGGGACAGTTTGTGAGGAGGATGAGGAGGAGTCAATGGAGGAGGAAGACATCCGTCCAGAGGAGGGAGTTACACAATTGTCCAGTACTCAGTGTGTACAGCGAGGGTGGGGTGATGACGAGCGGGCAGAGATCACGCCTCCAGCAGGGGACAGCGTTTCTTGGGCAGTTGGCAGTCTGCAGCACATGGTGGATTACATGCTGCAGTGCCTGAGAAACGACCGCCGCATCGCCCACATTCTCAACATGTCTGATTATTGGGTGTTCACCCTCCTCGATCCTCGCTACCGGGACAACGTAGAAAGCCTCATCACACCGTTGAACCGGGAGCGAAAAATGCGGGAGTACCAAGACACACTGGTGAATTCCATCATCTTCTCCATTCCAACTGAGAGAAGTGCTGCTAGTGCATTCCAAAGCAGCTCAGTGCGTCCAGGCAGTGGTGGAGGCTCTGCACAAAGAGGGAGCAGAAGCAGTGCCTCTGCCCAAGGCAAGACCAGTATGGCCCAACTGTGGCACAGTTTTCTGTGCCCGCCACAAAAGTCTACACCATCACAGACGGCTCCAGTCAGCAGGAGGCAACGGTTCCGTCAGATGGTGACAGACTACATGTCTTGCCCTCTTGCTGTACTCCCAGACGGCTCTTCCCCTTTAAAGTTTTGGGTCTCAAAGCTGGATAAATGGCCAGAGCTAAGCCAGTATGCATTGGAGGTGCTGTCTTGCCCTGCGGCCAGTGTATTATCGGAACGTGTCTTTAGTGCTGCAGGTGGTGTACTAACTGACCGTCGCATGTGACTATCCTCCGATAACTTTGACCGGCTTACTTTCCTGAAAATGAACAAGGCCTGGATCTTGCAGGAATTTGCCACTCCTCTTCCTGATTAAATAATTAGGTGACTGTCTACAGTATCCAGGTCTCCTGTTGTGTTCATCTTTCTACCACCTGAACTTAAATTCCTGGGCTCCAACACCCCCAGTTGAGGCTCAGAAGTGCCGTCTGCACAGTCAAAACATACGACCCAGTGTTATTGGGTTTCAGTAACGTCAGCTGATCCCCAGCTGTGTAGCCGGCAATGTGTCCTGCGACCGCCACGCTGACACAACAACTGAAATGTAAGGGAACCTGTCCCCCCCCCCCAAGGCGTTTGTTACTGAAAGAGCCACCTTGTACAGCAGTAATGCTGCACAAGGAAAAGGTAGCTATTTTTGTTTAGCTCCTTGCACACGCAGAACTTAACACTTATAAAATGTGTCCACTGATACCGTAAAACCATCCCGGAGGTGGGACTTTCCTTCGTAATATGACGCAGCACAGCCGTCATTCCTACCCCCTTGGCACCGTGCCCCGGCTCCTCAGCGTTGTTTGATTCCGTCCCGGAGCCTGCGCTGTTATGTTATCCCTTGGCCAGGCACACTTAGCGCTGCCCGTCTTCTGACATCATTTGGTGTCAGGATGGCTGCGCCTGTGCGGCCGCGCTGGCCGAGAGCCCGCCTCGCAGTGTCTTCTGATTTAATCCCACTGGGGGCCTGAGATCCATGGACATGCGCAGTGCATATCTGAACCTCCACCTCTCACTCATCTCCCTACGGCTTCTTCAGACTGTGCGGTGTCAGCTGGTCCCTAATAGCATGCCACGGCCGTGACACCGCACAGTCTTAAGAAGCCGTAGGGAGGGGAGTGAGAGGCGAGGATATGCACTGCGCATGGCCACGGATCCCAGGCCCGCGGTGGGATTACATTAGACGACACTGCGAGGCGGGCTCTCGGCCAGCGCGGCCGCACAGGCGCAGCCAGCCTGACACCAAATGATGTCAGAAGATGGGCAGCGCTAAGTGTGCCTGGCCAAGGGATAACATAACCGCGCAGGCTCCGGGACGGAATCAAACAACGCTGAGGAGCCGGGGAACGGCCCCAAGGAGGTAGGAATGACGGCTGTGCTGCGTCATATTACGAAGGAAAGTCCCACCTCCGGGACGGTCTCATGGTATCAGGAGACACATTTTATAAGTGTTTAGTTCTGTGTTTGCAAGGAGCATCATGAAAAGAGCCACCTTTTCCTTTTGCATCTTTTTTGCTGCACAAGCTGGCTCTTTCAGCTACAAACGCCTTGGGGGGGGGGGTTAAAGGTTCCCTTTCGACTTTCTCCAATCAGGCTTCGGCCTACATTGTGTTCCTCTGCTTCTCCTCCTGTCCCTGGGCTCCAACACCGCTAGTTGTTGCCTGGTAGTGCTGTACGCACAGTCAACAGTCCCTCCTCTGTTATTGGGGTTCAATAACATCAGCTGTTCCCCTGCTGTGTGTGTGGCAATCCCTCCTATCTCCTCCACCTCCATCTCCCCCTCCTGTCCCTGGGCTCCAACACCGCTAGTTGTTGCCTGGTAGTGCTGTACGCACAGTCCCAACAGTCCCTCCTCTGTTATTGGGGTTCAGTAACGTCAGCTGTTCCCCTGCTGTGTGTGTGGCAATCCCTCCTATCTCCTCCACCTCCACCTCCCCCTCCTGTCCCTGGGCTCCAACACTGCTAGTTGCCGTCCAGTAGTGCTGTACGCACAGTCAACAGTCCCTCCTCTGTTATTGGGGTTCAGTAACGTCAGCTGTTCCCCTGCTGTGTGTGTGGCAATCCCTCCTATCTCCTCCACCTCCACCTCCCCCTCCTGTCCCTGGGCTTCAACACCGCTAGTTGTTGCCTGGTAGTGCTGTACGCACAGTCCCAACAGTCCCTCCTCTGTTATTGGGGTTCAGTAACGTCAGCTGTTCCCCTGCTGTGTGTGTGGCAATCCCTCCTATCTCCTCCACCTCCACCTCCCCCTCCTGTCCCTGGGCTTCAACACCGCTAGTTGTTGCCTGGTAGTGCTGTACGCACAGTCCCAACAGTCCCTCCTCTGTTATTGGGGTTCAGTAACGTCAGCTGTTCCCCTGCTGTGTGTGTGGCAATCCCTCCTATCTCCTCCACCTCCACCTCCCCCTCCTGTCCCTAAGCTTCAACACCGCTAGTTGTTGCCTGGTAGTGCTGTACGCACAGTCCCAACAGTCCCTCCTCTGTTATTGGGGTTCAGTAACGTCAGCTGTTCCCCTGCTGTGTGTGTGGCAATCCCTCCTATCTCCTCCACCTCCACCTCCTCCTCCTGTCCCTGGGCTTCAACAACGCTAGTTGTTGCCTGGTAGTGCTGTACGCACAGTCCCAACAATCCCTCCTCTGTTATTGGGGTTCAGTAACGTCAGCTGTTCCCCTGCTGTGTGTGTGGCAATCCCTCCTATCTCCTCCACCTCCACCTCCCCCTCCTGTCCCTGGGCTCCAACACCGCTAGTTGATGCCTGGTAGTGCTGTACGCACAGTCCCAACAGTCCCTCCTCTGTTATTGGGGTTCAGTAACGTCAGCTGTTCCCCTGCTGTGTGTGTGGCAATCCCTCCTATCTCCTCCACCTCTACCTCCCCCTCCTGTCCCTGGGCTTCAACACCGCTAGTTGTTGCCTGGTAGTGCTGTACGCACAGTCCCAACAGTCCCTCCTCTGTTATTGGGGTTCAGTAACGTCAGCTGTTCCCCTGCTGTGTGTGTGGCAATCCCTCCTATCTCCTCCACCTCTACCTCCCCCTCCTGTCCCTGGGCTTCAACACCGCTAGTTGTTGCCTGGTAGTGCTGTACGCACAGTCCCAACAGTCCCTCCTCTGTTATTGGGGTTCAGTAACGTCAGCTGTTCCCCTGCTGTGTGTGTGGCAATCCCTCCTATCTCCTCCACCTCCACCTCCCCCTCCTGTCCCTAAGCTTCAACACCGCTAGTTGTTGCCTGGTAGTGCTGTACGCACAGTCCCAACAGTCCCTCCTCTGTTATTGGGGTTCAGTAACGTCAGCTGTTCCCCTGCTGTGTGTGTGGCAATCCCTCCTATCTCCTCCACCTCCACCTCCCCCTCCTGTCCCTGGGCTTCAACACCGCTAGTTGTTGCCTGGTAGTGCTGTACGCACAGTCCCAACAGTCCCTCCTCTGTTATTGGGGTTCAGTAACGTCAGCTGTTCCCCTGCTGTGTGTGTGGCAATCCCTCCTATCTCCTCCACCTCCACCTCCCCCTCCTGTCCCTGGGCTGCAACACCGCTAGTTGATGCCTGGTAGTGCTGTACGCACAGTCCCAACAGTCCCTCCTCTGTTATTGGGGTTCAGTACCGTCAGCTGTTCCCCTGCTGTGTGTGTGGCAATCCCTCCTATCTCCTCCACCTCCACCTCCCCCTCCTGTCCCTGGGCTCCAACACCGCTAGTTGCCATCCAGAAGTGCTGTCCGCACAGAGCCAAACACCTCGCCAATGTGTTAGTGGGGTTCAGCACCGCCAGCTGTTCCCCTGCTGTGTATACAGCAACGTGTACTGCGACCGCCATGCAGGCACAACAAGTTAAATTTAAGGGAACCTGTTCCCCCCCCCCCAGGCGTTTGTTACTGAAGGAGCCACATTGTGCAGCAGTAATGATGCAAAGGGAAAAAGTGCCTCTTTTCGTGGTGCTCCTTGCACATGCTGAACCTAACACTTATGAAAAGTGTCCCCTCCTACCGTGATACCGTCCGGTTGGTGGAACTTTCCTTTGTGATGTGACGCAGCACAGCCGTCATTTGTACCCCCTTGGCGCCGTGCGCCGCCTCCTCAGCGTTGTTTGAATCAGTCCCGTAGCCTGCGCTGTTAGGTTAGCCCTTGGCCATGCACACATTTTGTGCTGCCCGTCTTCTGACATCATTTGGTGTCAGGCTGGCTGCGCCTGTGCGGCCGCGCTGGCCGAGATCCCGCCTCGTACTGTCTTCTGATTTAATCCCACTGGGGGCCTGAGATCCATGGACATGCGCAGTGCATATCTGAACCTCCACCTCTCACTCATCTCCCTACGGCTTCTTCAAACTGTGCGGTGTCAGCTGGTCCCTAATAGCATGCCACGGCCGTGACACCGCACAGTCTGAAGAAGCCGTAGGGAGGGGAGTGAGAGGCGAGGATATGCACTGCGCATGGCCACGGATCCCAGGCCCGCGGTGGGATTACATTAGATGACACTGCGAGGCGGGCCCTCGGCCAGCGCGGCCGCACAGGCGCAGCCAGCCTGACACCAAATGATGTCAGAAGACGGGCAGCACAAAATGTGTGCATGGCCAAGGGCTAACCTAACAGCGCAGGCTATGGGACTGATTCAAACAACGCTGAGGAGGCGGCGCACGGCGCCAAGGGGGTAAGAATGACGGCTGTGCTGCGTCACATCACAAAGGAAAGTTCCACCAACCGGACGGTATCACGGTAGGAGGGGACGCTTTTCATAAGTGTTAGGTTCAGCATGTGCAAGGACCATAATTAAAAGAGCTAAGTTTACCTTTTCCAGCATTAGTGCTGTACACGATGGCTCTTTCAGCTACAAACGCCTGGGGGGGGGGGTTAAAGTTTCCCTTTGAACTTGCTCCAGTGCAGGCTTCGGCCTACACTCTGCTCCCTCTCCTCCTCCTGCTGACCCTGGGCTCTAACACCGCCAGTTGGGGCCCAGATGTGCTAGCTGCACAGAGCCAAACACCAGCCAATGTGTCAGTGGGGTTCAGCACCGCCAGCTGTTCCCCTGCTGTGTAGCCGGCAACGTGTCCTGCAACAGCCACGCAGGCACAAGAACTGAAATTGAAGGAAACCTGTCCCCCCTCCCCCAGGCGTTTTTACGTTTTACAGCCACCTTGTACGACAGTAATGCTGCATGTGTGCAAGGTGGCTCAGAAACTTATTCTCCTTGCCCATGTTGAAGTGAACACGTCTAAAAATGAGTCCTCTGCGACCATTAAAACGTCCCTCAGGTGTGATTTTCCTTTGTATTGACACGCAACAAGCTCCTTGGTAGCGCTGCCCGTCTTCTGGCATCATTGTTTGGCTGCCTGCGCCACTGCGGCCGCCTTGCCCCACACAACGCCCCTCGGTGTCTTATTTATTGGGACTGCGAGGGTGTGATTGATGGGCATGAACGGTGCATTTCTTCGCCTGTCCCTCATCTCCTTCCGCCTTCTTCGTACTGTGCGTCTTCATGGCCGTGGCATGCGATAAGGGATCAGCTGACGCCGCATAGTCTGAAGCGGGTGTAAGAACCCAAGCGAGAGGCGAACATATGTACTGCGCCAGGCCATGAATCCCAGCCCCGCAGTGTTTTAACAATGTTAAGACACTGGGGGGCTGGGATTCATGGTCATCGCAAACCACAACGGCCGACATAACATGATGTCAGAGGATGGGCAGCGCTAACAGTGCAAGGCCAAGGGATAACACAAAAGCGCAGACTCCTGTGCAACAAATAACGATGCTCAGGAGGCCGCGCAAAGCACCAAGGTGGCATTTTTGCCAGCTGTACTGCGTCTCTTTACGAAGGGAACTCACGCCTCAAAATCAGTTTGACTGTGTAAGGGCCTAAATGTTATACGTGTTCCTTTCAGCGTGTGCAAGGAGCAAAATTAAAAGAGCAACCTTTGACTTGTGCAGCACTACTGCTGCATAAGCTGTGGCTCTTCTACTTTGTAACCCCTGAGGGGGGGTTAAAGGTTACCTTTGAAATTGGTTCAATTAGGCTTCGGCCTACACTCTGCTCCCCCTGCAGAGCCCGGGCTCCAACACCGCCAGTTGGGGCCCGGTACTGCTAGCTGCACAGAGAGAAACACCAGCCAATGTGTCAGTGGGGTTCAGCACCGCCAGCTGTTCCCCTGCTGTGCAGCCGGCAACGTGTCCTGCAACTGCCACGCAGGCACAACAGACCCAAAGCTGCCGCCAGTGCAGGCTTCGGCCTACACTCTGCTCCCTCTCCTCCTCCTGCTGACTCTGGGCTCTAACACCGCCATTTGGGGCCCGGTACTGCTAGCTGCACAGAGCCAAACACCAGCCAATGTGTCTGTGGGGTTCAGCACCGCCAGCTGTTCCCCTGCTGTGTAGCCGGCAACGTGTCCTGCGACCGCCACGCAGACACAAGAACTGAAATTGAAGGGAACCTGTCTCCCCTCCCCCAGGCGTTTGTATGTTTTACAGCCACCTTGTACAGCGGTAATGCTGCATGTGTGCAAAGTGGCTCATAAACATATTCTCCTCGCACATGTGGAACTGAAAACACGTCTAAAATGTGTCCTCTGTGTGACCATTTAACCGTCCCGGAGGTGTGACTTTCCTTTGTAATGACACGCTGCAACCCCCTTGGTAGCGCTGCCCGTCTTCTGGCATCATTGTTTGGCTGCCTGCGCCTCTGCGGCCGCCCTGACCCACACAACGCCCCTCGGTGTCTTATTTATTGGGACTGCGAGGGTGTGATTGATGGGCATGAGCAGTGCATCAGGTCGCCTGTCCCTCATCTCCTTCCGCCTTCTTCAGACTGTGCGGCTTCATGGCCGTGGCATGCGATAAGGGATCAGCTGACGCCGCACAGTCTGAAGCGGGTGTAAGGACCCGAGTGTGAGAGGCGAACATATGTGCTGCGCCAGGCCATGAATCCCAGCCCCGCAGTGTTTTAACAATGTTAAGACACTGCGGGGCTGGGATTCATGGTCATCGCGAACCGCACCGGACGACATTAAATGATGCCAGAAGATGGGCAGCGCTAACAGCGCTAGGCCAGGGGATAACACGACAGCGCAGACTCCTGTACAGCAAATAACAACGCTCAGGAGGCTGCACCCAGCACCAAGGTGGGATTCTTGACATCTGTGCTGCGTCTGATTACGAAGGGAACTCGCGCCTCCAACACAGTTTGACTGTATAAAGGGCTAAATGTTATACGTGTTTCATTCAGCGTGTGCAAGGAGAAACATTAAAAGAGCAACCTTTGACTTGTGCAGCACTACTGCTGCATAAGCTGTGGCTCTTCTACTTTGTAACCCCTGAGGGGGGGTTAAAGGTTACCTTTGAAATTGGTTCAATTAGGCTTCGGCCTACACTCTGCTCCCCCTGCAGAGCCCGGGCTCCAACACCGCCAGTTGGGGCCCGGTACTGCTAGCTGCACAGAGAGAAACACCAGCCAATGTGTCAGTGGGGTTCAGCACCGCCAGCTGTTCCCCTGCTGTGCAGCCGGCAACGTGTCCTGCAACTGCCACGCAGGCACAACAGACCCAAAGCTGCCGCCAGTGCAGGCTTCGGCCTACACTCTGCTCCCTCTCCTCCTCCTGCTGACTCTGGGCTCTAACACCACCAGTTGGGGCCCGGTACTGCTAGCTGCACAGAGCCAAACACCAGCCAATGTGTCTGTGGGGTTCAGCACCGCCAGCTGTTCCCCTGCTGTGTAGCCGGCAACGTGTCCTGCGACTGCCACGCAGACACAAGAACTGAAATTGAAGGGAACCTGTCCCCCCTCCCCCAGGCGTTTGTATGTTTTACAGCCAACTTGTACAGCGGTAATGCTGCATGTGTGCAAGGTGGCTCATAAACATATTCTCCTCGCACATGTGGAACTGAAAACATGTCTAAAATGTGTCCTCTGTGTGACCATTTAACCGTCCCGGAGGTGTGACTTTCCTTTGTAATGACATGCTGCAACCCCCTTGGTAGCGCTGCCCGTCTTCTGGCATCATTGTTTGGCTGCCTGCACCTCTGCGGCCGCCCTGACCCACACAACGCCCCTCGGTGTCTTATTTATTGGGACTGCGAGGGTGTGATTGATGGGCATGAGCAGTGCATCAGTTCGCCTGTCCCTCATCTCCTTCCGCCTTCTTCAGACTGTGCGGCTTCATGGCCGTGGCATGCGATAAGGGATCAGCTGACGCCGCACAGTCTGAAGCGGGTGTAAGGACCCGAGTGTGAGAGGTGAACATATGTGCTGCGCCAGGCCATGAATCCCAGCCCCGCAGTGTTTTAACAATGTTAAGACACTGCGGGGCTGGGATTCATGGTCATCGCGAACCGCACCGGCCGACATTAAATGATGCCAGAAGATGGGCAGCGCTAACAGCGCTAGGCCAGGGGATAACACGACAGCACAGACTCCTGTACAGCAAATAACAACGCTCAGGAGGCTGCACCCAGCACCAAGGTGGGATTCTTGACATCTGTGCTGCGTCTCATTACGAAGGGAACTCGCGCCTCCAACACAGTTTGACTGTATAAAGGGCTAAATGTTATACGTGTTTCATTCAGCGTGTGCAAGGAGAAACATTAAAAGAGCAACCTTTGACTTGTGCAGCAGTACTGCTGCATAAGCTGTGGCTCTTCTACTTTGTAACCCCTGAGGGGGGGTTAAAGGTTACCTTTGAAATTGGTTCAATTAGGCTTCGGCCTACACTCTGCTCCCCCTGCAGAGCCCGGGCTCCAACACCGCCAGTTGGGGCCCGGTACTGCTGGCTGCACAGAGAAAAACACCAGCCAATGTGTCAGTGGGGTTCAGCACCGCCAGCTGTTCCCCTGCTGTGCAGCCGGCAACGTGTCCTGCAACTGCCACGCAGGCACAACAGACCCAAAGCTGCCGCCAGTGCAGGCTTCGGCCTACACTCTTCTCCCTCTCCTCCTCCTGCTGACCCTTTGCTCCAACACTGCTAGTTGGGGCTCTAGGAAGACAAGCTTGAATAGGTCCCCATCCTGGTTCCAGCACCGTCAGCTGGTTCCAGGCAGAGCCTTTGGCTTAGGTGCCTCCCTCTGGGTATCCGAGTTCCACCAACGTCAGGTGGTCCTTGGTAGTGCTTTCAGGCACGGGTACCTCCTGCTTAGTAACCGGGTTCCAGTAACGTCAGCTGGTCCTCGGTCGTTCCATTGGCTCTTGGACCTTCGGCTACCCATCCGGGTTCCAGTACCGTCAGCTGGTTCTCGGCAGTGTCTTTTGCTCTTGTACCTTCTGCTCCCCATCCTGGTTCCAGTACCGTCAGCTGGTTCCGGGCAGAGTCTTTGGCTTAGGTGCCTTCCTCTGGGTATCCGAGTTCCACCAACGTCAGGTGGTCCTTGGTAGTGCTTTCAGGCACGGGTACCTCCTGCTTAGTAACCGGGTTCCAGTAACGTCAGCTGGTCCTCGGTAGTTCCATTGGCTCTTGGACCTTCGGCTACCCATCCGGGTTCCAGCACCGTCAGCTGGTTCTCGGCAGTGTCTTTTGCTCTTGTACCTTCTGCTCCCCATCCTGGTTCCAGTACCGTCAGCTGGTTCTGGGCAGAGCCTTTGGCTTAGGTGCCTCCCTCTGGGTATCCGAGTTCCACCAACGTCAGGTGGTCCTTGGTAGTGCTTTCAGGCACGGGTACCTCCTGCTTAGTAACCAAGTTCCAGTAACGTCAGCTGGTCCTCGGTAGTTCCATTGGCTCTTGGACCTTCGGGTAGCCATCCGAGTTCCAGTTCCATCAGCTGGTTCTCGGCATTTTCTCAGCCTTCTTGTACCTTCTGCTACATTTCCAAGTTCAAGAGACTAAACACGATGACCCGGAAGACCACCCCTAAGATGACGACGACACCAGAGACGACAACCACCGTGATGACGACGACCCTGGAGACGATGACCCTGAAGACCACCCCGATGACGACGACCCCGGAGACGACGACCCTGAAGACCACCCCGATGACGACGACCCCGGAGACGACGACCCTGGAGACGACGACGACCAGGAAGACTGAGAAGCAGAAGAACAAGAGGCTGCAGAACAAAGAGCAGAAGAACATTAAGCATAAGACTAAATATCAGAGCAAAAGATATTATCTAACTTATAAGCAGAAGAAGACTAAGCAGTGTATGGGGGTGAGTCCGTTCCTCCTCGTGGTGCCCCTGGATAAAGCCTGATGCTGCAGGCCAAACTGAACGCGGACAAATGTAACTGTTTTGTGACAGGCAGAACGGAAGGTGTAATCTTCAAACTTTTATAGATAACAGCTACGGGAATGCCTGTCACAAATAAGAATATGATGAAGAAGTAGAATATGATGAAGATAATAGTAAAATAAAAAGAATATGAACAATGTAACCAAAAAAATAATAGGTAGAAGATGAAGAAGAAGATGAATAAGGTGAAGAAGTTGATGTCAAGGAAGCTGATGATGAGGATAATGAAGAAGAAAGTGTGGGAGAAGTAAAAAAGAAGGTGAAGGGCGTGGAAGTAGTGAAACATCAATATCTGACAAAATAAAAAAAAAATTAACATAGTCAAAATCTTTCTAACGCCGAACGTCATAAAAAACAAAACAAAATCCTGCTATTCTATTAGATTGGGCTACACCTCTGTGCCTTTAATGTCTCCGCCACGTCCCCCAATACATCCTACATTATTCTTAGTTGTTTTCCTTCATGTAGAATGAACCTACAAGTTTATAAAGGGTTTATTTTAATTCCGATATTTTCGTCCCATTGACTTGCATTGGGATCGGGTATCGGTATCGGATTAGATCCGATACTTTGACGGTATCGGCCGATACTTTCCGATACCGATACTTTCCGATATCGGAAGGTATCGCTCAACACTAGTGATGAGTGTTGATGTCATAGTGGTTTCCACCAGTCACTGAAGATGCGTTCCCAGACTCACTTCACTGTGAGCTGGGAAGATGAACTGCGGTGACCTCAGTGAGATCACCATGAAAAAATTCTCACTGTGCTCGCGGGGATCTCATGGAGGTCACCACAGTTCAACGGGCTGGCTCACAGTGAATTGCGATCTCAGCAGCTCATTGTATCCTGCTTTTCAGCGTGAATGGTCGCATCATGGCACTGTTCAGTTTGAAAACCAGATATCACAGAGGTGGATTAAGGCGTGGGACAGTATGACTTATCTTCACTTGGGACAGTTGAATGTTATGGTTGTTTATTGTGTTTGTTTTTTTACAGGAACAAGGGCTTGAATGGAATAAGCGCAAGGTGAGTATAACTGCTTTTTATTTTTAAATAAATGTGTAAACAGTGTGTTTTGTTTTATTTTATACAAATAACTTTATTCTTGCTGTGTGTTTATTTAAATTCTTACTATGGGGTTGGTAGTGGGAGTGTCTTATACAAGCCTCACCATTACTAACCCCTTGGCTTGATGTCACCTGACAATACACAGGTGACATCAACCCCAAACCTACTACACCACTGTCCTTTGCCATGGCTCCACTTTGCTCTGGGTGAGGCTCCCCTCTACTCACCATTCTGTTTCCTCCAGGTGTCTGTCTGTTCTCTGTTATGAGTTTGCCATTGGAGGACCTTCTCTCTCCATTCTGTCCTATGGAGGTGGGCATTTGTCTCCAAGGACTGACACTTCCAGGTACAGCATTCTCTCCAATAGACATGACTGTTGGAGGAGTTGATGAATCTTTGTCATTGGCTGTCTCGCGTGGTGCAACTCCTTGACATGTGTCAGATTTTTCCACAAGTCCAACAATAAATTCCAAGCCTGTCTGGTGGTCGCCTCGGTCTGTATCATTGTCCTCCGGGAGAGGGTTACCCCCATGTAATCGTTCTTCATCCAAGGATATAGGATTAGATTCTCAGGTAACTGCTTGGGTTTTTCTTATGCTCTGCATTTCTTCTCTAATTTCTCTGATCTCCTGCCGTAAGTCAGCCCGGGGTATGGGATTCGATTCCAGGGTAGCAGCAAGGGATTCTTTTATGCTTTTATTCTCTAATTACTCACATTTCCTGCTGTAACTCACAGGTCCAGACTAGTTCAGCATTGAGCACCCCAAGACAGTTACTTCTTGGCTTCGAACCATACGCACCAGTCGGGGCCTCTTGTTCTTGGACTCTAGCTTTTGCTCCAACCTCAAGGAAGCTCATGTTGAGAGCACAGGCGTTTTTTTCTGGGCTTGTCTCAAGTAAGTGTCTCTCAGGCCTGCAACCAACTGATCTCTCAATACATCATCCAAGGCACCTGGTCTTCCAGATTTACCACCAGTTTTTTGGTAATCTGGGCCGTTATCTCCTGCAGAGCATTCACGTATTGAATGATTGTCTCTCCCTCTATCTGAACCCAACAAAAGAGGCGAGTGCGTAAATTACCTAAGTCGGTTATGTCCTCTAAAATCTTGATCACTTTATCTACTCTATCACAGTCTTGTGGTTGCTTGAGCATGACCATCCAATGTCAACAAGGCTAACTCTGTAAGGCAGGTGTCATGGGGTACATGCGTAACATCCTATTCAGATGCTCAACCCAGTGCCATATCACTACATTGTCATCAGAAAATTTTGGGATATTGCTAAGCATTAGGGTTGAGCGAAACGGATCGTTCAATTTCATAAGTCGCCGACTTTCGGCAAAGTCGGGTTTCGTGAAACCCGAGCCGATCACAGTGTGGGATCGGCCACGTGGTCGGCGATCTTCCCGCCAAAGTCGCGTTTCATATGACGCGTTCAGTGCCATTTCTCAGCCAATGAAGGTGGACGCAGAGTGTGGGCAGCGCGATGACATAGGTCTCAGTCCCCACCATCTTAGAGAAGGGCATTACAGTGATTGGCTTGCTTTCTGCGGCGTCACAGGGGCTATAAAGGGGCGTGCACGCCGACCGCCATCTTCTGCCGATCGTAGCATAGGGAGAGGTTGCTGCTGCTTCGTCAGAAGCAGGGATATTGTTAGGGAGGAAATATAAACCCCCAAACCACTTGTGCTGTAGCGATTTCCACTGTCCAACACCACCTTTTCTTTGCAGGCACAGTGGAGGCTAGATTTCTGTGCATCAGCTCTGCAGCTTATAAGGCTCCCTGATAGCTGCGTTGCTGTGTGTACGCCGCTGTGCAAACCAACTGCTTTTTTAAAAGCAAAAATCCTGCTGCTCTTTCCTTTCTGCACATCTTATCTTGTTTGTTTGTCCACACTTTTGTGTGCAGCAGTCCTTTTTATTGCTGGCTGCCATATTTATCCTGACTGAGATCATTGTAGGGAGATTGTTATTGTAGTACAGTCCCCTTTTTTTTTTTAATATATCCGCCAGCCACTTTCTGCCACTGAAACTGTGTAGTGTAATACAGTGGGCCTAATTTTTTCTGCTGTCTCCCACAAATTAAAAGGGAGATTAATACTGCCACAAAGTACATCTGCGTCAGTCCTGTTTGTGGCATATCTGCAAGCCACCTTCTGCCACTCAAACTGTGTAGTGTAATACAGTGGGCCTGATTTTTTCTGCTGTCTCCCACAAATTAAAAAGGAGATTAATACTGCCACAAAGTACATCTGCGTGAGTCCTGTTTGTGGCATATCTGCAAACCACTTTCTGCCACTCAAACTGTGTGGTGTAATACAGTGGGCCTGATTTTTTCTGCTGTCTCCCACAAATTAAAAGGGAGATTTATACTGCCACAAAGTGCATCTGCATCAGTCCTGTTTGTGGCATATCTGTCAGCCACTTTCTGACACTGAAACTGTGTAGTGTAATACAGTGGGCCTGATTTTTTCTGCATTCTCCCACACATAAAAAGGGAAATTTCTATTGCCACTGAGTGCATCTGCGTCAGTCCTGTTTGTGGCATATCTGTCAGCCACTTTCTGCCACTCAAACTGTGTAGTGTAATACAGTGGGCTTGATTTTCAAACAGTCTCCCACACCTATAAAGGGAGATTTAAATTCACAACAAGTTAACGTACACCTTCTACCTGGTTTTACAGTACCATATAACAGTTGTTAGTTTGGTTACATTTTTCCGAGAATGAGGAAGTCTGGTGGAAGAGGTCGTGGCCGTGGGCTGTCATTGCCAGCTGGTAGTGATGGTAGTGGTGGTGGAGCATCAGGTGGTCATGGGAAAGGCAATATAGCACCTAAGTTTCGAGTTGTTGAGCCAACGTCATCGTCTGGCTACACAAGGCCTCGAAGGCTCCCTTTTCTGGGAAAACCGCTTTTAAAGCCGGAGCAGCAGGAAAAAGTTTTGGCTTTCCTTGCTGACTCTGCCTCTAGCTCTTTCGCCTCCTCTTCGGAAAGTACAAAATTTAAAAGCAGCGCGTTGTCAGTGGATGCTCCCGGTCAGGAACAAGTCGCTTCCTTGTGTCCTTCACCCAAAGCAAAAGTGAAGGATGCAGCAGGTGATGCTACAGTTAACTCCATGGAGCTCTTTACACATACCGTGCCAGGGTTAGAAAGGGAAATAGTTCACAGCCCATTACAAGATGAATCGGACATGGAGTGCACAGATGCACAGCCACAGCTAGATTATTATGCTGTTCCATTGACTCAGATCACAACATTGCCCTCGCAGTGTTCTGAGCCACAATCTGACCCTGATGAGACTATGGTGCCCCGTTCCGAATGCTATAGCACCGGCTTACATGGTGACACAGAGGAAGGTGCACAGAACATAGAATAGGAGGTGATAGATGACTCAGTTGTTGACCCCGATTGGCAGCCATTGGGGGAACAGGGTGCCGCTGGCAGTAGCTCTGAAGCGGAGGAGGAGGAGCCGCAGCAGGCATCAACATCGCAACAGCTTTCATCTGCCAGGCCCGTATCTGGCCAAAAACGTGTGTCCAAACCAAAAACAGTTGTAGGACAGCGTGGCCACCCAGTTAAAGTAGCACAGTGTGCAATGCCTGAAAAGGTATTCGATAGTAGGAAGAGTGCAGTCTGGCAATTTTTTAACCAAGATCCGAATGATCAGTGCAAAGTGATCTGTAAGAAATGCTCAAGGACCTTTAGCAGAGGTCAGAATGTCAAAAATTTAAATACAAGTTGCATGCGTAGACATTTAACCACCATGCACTTGCAAGCCTGGACTAACTACCAACCATCCCGTAACGTTGTTGCACCCGCTCACAATGAAGCTAGTCAGCAACGCTACATTCCTTCCCTCACTGTAAGCCCACTGGTTACGACACCACCTGCAGCAAATGTGGAGGTATCGTCGCAAGGCCGAACTAGTCAGGGAATCACCAGGTTCTTGGTAGGAAACACTGTATGTAGGCCAACAGCAAGAATACCATCACCAACCCTCTCTCAGTCTGCCATGTCCACCTCCACCCCTGCTAGTTCCACCATATGCAGCTCTCCAGTCCAGCTCACCCTACAAGAGACTCTCGTTAGGAAAAGGAAGTACTCATCCTCTCATCCGCATACACAGGGTTTGAACACCCACATTGCTAGACTAATCTCATTAGAGATGATGCCCTACCGGTTGGTTGAAAGCAAAGCTTTCAAAGCCCTGATGGCCTACGCAGTACCACGCTATGACTTACCCAGTCGACACTTCTTTGTGAGGAAAGCCATCCCAGCCCTCCACCAGCATGTGAAAGACCGCATTGTCCATGCACTCAGGCAATCTGTGACTACAAAGGTGCACCTGACAACAGATGCATGGACCAGAGGAAAAAAAGAAGAAAAAAGGAACGCACTTACCCCTGTTCAAGCATAATTCACTTTATTTGGACATACTTAAAAACAGATTGCAGGGAGGGATGACAGCAGCTCTGGACAACAGCCGTTTCGTGCGTACAAGCACTTCGAGGACCCGTCGAAGTGCTTGTACGCACGAAACGGCTGTTGTCCAGAGCTGCTGTCATCCCTCCCTGCAATCTGTTTTTAAGTATGTCCAAATAAAGTGAATTATGCTTGAACAGGGGTAAGTGCGTTCCTTTTTTCTTCTTTTTTTCCTCTGGATGATTTGTATATTTCCTTGGAACCGCACCCCCAGTTTCATACAGGATACGTGTGGCTTTTGTAACCATTTTAGTGTGAAGTGGTTGAACTGTTTATGGATTGCATTCAGCTAGCAGTGCGGATTTGTGGTTTTTTTCTCACCTTTGAACTTATTTAGATGCATGGACCAGTAGGCATGGCTAGGGACGTTACGTGTCCATCACGGCACACTGGGTTAATGTGGTGGATGCAGGGTCCACAGGGGACAGCCATAGTGGGACAGTTCTGCCTAGCCCACAGTCTAGGAAACAGTTGGCTGTAGGTGCTCGTCACCCCTCCTCCTCCTCGTCCTCCAGCAGAAGCGAGAGCTCATCCACAGACCGCAGTCGCACGACCACTCCATCCGCAGCTGCCAGTCTTGCACATGAGTTGGCCCATTATGGAACAGCTAGTGGTAAGCGTCAGCAGGCTGTGTTGGAAATGAAGTGTTTGGGCGACAACAGACACAACGCGAAAGTTCTGTCCGTGTTCTTGCAGCAAGAAACTCAGTCATGGCTGGGCAGTGTACATCTTGAGGCAGGCAAGGTAGTCAGTGATAACGGAAGGAATTTTATGGCTGCCATAGCCCTTTCACAAATGAAACACATTCCTTGCCTGGCTCACACCTTGAAACTGGTGGTGCAGTGGTTCCTGAAAATTATCCGGGGTTACCCGCCCTGCTCCTGAAGGTGCGAAGACTTTGCTCGCACATCCGCCGTTTGCCCGTACACTCCAGCCGTATGCAGAACCATCAGCAATCTTTGAAGCTTCCCCAGCACCGCCTAATAATCGACGTTGCAACAAGGTGGAACTCCACACTGCACATGCTTCAGAGACTGTGCGAACAGAGGCGTGCTGTTATGTATTTGTGGGAGGATACACATACATGGGCAGGCAGTTGGATGGCAGACATGGAGTTGTCAGGTGTGCAGTGGTCGAAGCTACAAGACCTGTGTCAAGTCCTTCAGTGTTTTGAGGAATGCACACGCCTGGTTAGTGCAGATGATGCCATCAAAAGCATGAGCATCCCCCTAATGCGTCTGCTGATGCAAAGTTTGACGCACATAAAGGAGCAGGCGTCTGCAGCCGAGGACAAGGGAAGCCTTGATGACAGTCAGGCATTGTCTGATCCAGGAAGTCTCCTGGACGAGGTTTCGGACGAAGAGGAGGAGGACGAGGAGGATGATGGGGATGAATATTTATGGGAGGAGGAAGCTTCTCAGGGGGCAATAGAAACTGGTGGCGTTGCAAGGTCAGGTACAGGGTTTTTGAGGGAGACAAGTGATGTTGATTTGCCAGAAAGTGCTCCTCAACCCAGCACAATCAGTGAATTGACACCTGGAACATTGGCCCACATGGCGGATTATGCCTTGCGTATCCTAAAAAGGGACCCCCACATTATCAAAATGATGACCGATGACTAGTGTTGAGCGATACCGTCAGATACTTGAAATTTGGAAAGTATCGGCCGATACTGGCAAAGTATCGGATCTAATTCGATACCGATACCCGATACCAATACAAGTCAATGGGACTCAAGTATCAGACGGTATCCCTGATGTTCCCAGGGTCTGAAGGAGAGAAAACTCTCCTTCAGGCCCTGGGATCCATATTACTGTGTAAAATAAAGAATTAAAATAAAAAATATTGCTATACTCACCTCTCCGACGCAGCCTGGACCTTACCGAGGGAACCGGGAGCCTTCTTTGCTTAAAATGCGCGCGTTTACTGCCTTCCATGATGTCAAGGCTTCTAATTGGTCGCGTGCCGCCCATGTGACGGCGACACGACCAATCACAACAAGCCGTGACGTAATTTCAGGTCCTGAATGCCTAATTCTAGGCATTCAGGATTTGAAAATTACGTCACGGCTTGTGATTGGTCGCGTCGCGGTCACATGGGCGGCACGCGACCAATCACAAGCCGCGACGTCACGGAAGGCAGTAAACGCGCGCATTTTAAGCAAAGAAGGTTCCCTCGGTAAGGTCCAGGCTGCGTCGGAGAGGTGAGTATAGCAATATTTTTTATTTTAATTCTTTATTTTACACATTGATATTAATCCCGATACCGATTCCCGATATCACAAAAGTATCGGATCTCGGTATCGGAATTCCGATACCCGCAAGTATCGGCCGATACCCGATACTTGCGGTATCGGAATGCTCAACACTACCGATGACGATTACTGGTTGGCCTGCCTCCTGGATCCACGCTATATAGGGAAATTGCAAAATATCATGCCACATGAGAACCTTGAGCAAATATTGGCTATCAAACAAGCAACTCTTGTAGACCGTTTGGTTCAGGCATTCCCAGCACACAGCGGTGGTGATGTTTCTCACACGAGATGCAGGGGGCAACATGGCAGAGGTGATAGAGGTGCACAAATCAGAAGTGGCGTTGGACAGAGGGGTTTTATGACCAGGTTGTGGAGTGATTTCGCAATGACCGCAGACACGTCAGGTACTGCAGCATCAATTCAAAGTGACAGGAGACAACATTTGTCCAGTATGGTTACTAACTATTTTTCCTCCCTTAGGCTACGTTCACATTTGCGGTCCGCGCCGCAGCGTCGGGCGCCGCAGCGGCGCCGCATGCGTCATGCGCCCCTATATTTAACATGGGGGCGCATGGACATGCGGTGCACTTGCGTTTTGCGCCGCATGCGTCACTGCGGCGCACGCGTCCGGGCGCAGAGGACGCAGCAAATTGCATTTTTGCTGCGTCCAAATCAATAGAAAAAAGGACGCATGCGGCGCAAAACGCAGCGTTGTGCATGCGTTTTGCCGCGTTTTTGTTTGCGTTGTGCGCTGCGGCGCCGACGCTGCGGCGCACAACGCAAATGTGAACGTAGCCTTATCGATGTTCTCCCTCACACGTCATTCCCATTTGAATACTGGGCATCCAAAATAGACACCTGGCATGAATTGGCAGAATATGCATCACAGGAGCTTGCTTGCCCAGCTGCTAGTGTGCTATCAGAAAGAGTATTCAGTGCTGCTGGTTCAATACTGACCGAAAAAGGGACTCGTCTGGCTACCCAAAATGTTGATGATCTAACCTTCATTAAACTGAACCAATCATGGATTTCTAATTATTTTGCCCCACCTTTCCCGGCTGACACCTAGCTTTCCTGTAAAATGGTGTTGCTTTTGGACTCGTCTTACTGACTGCTCCAATTTCTCCATTTGCAGCCGCTGTATGTCCACCATAGGCCATTTTTACACCTCCCTAAATGGGCTGACTCCCCCGCGGGGCCTTGGTCACCACTTGGCGCAAGCACCCGTGCGAGTGCCGTTTGGCTGAACAGGTGGGTTCACCCACTTTTGGCTGACGGCACTGGTACAGGGTCCCTCATAGTACAATGAAGTGTCTCTGGCGGTGGTGGTGCACACCCATCGTCAGACACACCGTCGTAACATGAGGGGCCCTGGGCCAGTACCGCCGCCCACGAGAGAGTGTTCCTCCCAGCTCAAACAGTGCTCTACCACTTGCAAAATAACCTCTCACTGCTCCACCACTGTGTAGTCTGTGCTGTTAAATCCTTTAATGGCACTGCCAATACCAATTTGTTGACATGATTGTTGCTTGTAAAAATATTCAGGGGCCCTGTCCTACATTTACACCAGTTAATACTTTGCGCCAACTACCACTGTCTGCAAGTCAGCAGAGGAGCCCACCCCTGTACCTAGTTATGCCACCTGTTTATTTGCAAAATTTTATTTTGGCCAGACATTAACCTCACTTTATTATTTTGGCCTACTATCTGTGTCAGACACTCCTTACAGTTGTCCTCCACTGAACAAAGCTAGGCCGCCTGCGTACTCCTGTAACCTATGTTTAACTGCATTTTGCCTATTACTTTTTTGGCCCTACTAACTGTGTCCGCCCCTCGGTGCAATCGTCCTCCGCTGACCACACCAATGCTGCCTGTGTACCCCTGTAACCTATTTAAACCTGCATAGAGCCTACTTTTTTATTTTAGGCCTAGTAAGTCTGCGCCACTCCTTCCAATTGTCCTCCGCTGACCACACCAATGCTGCCTGTGTACCCCTGTAACCAATTTAAACCTGCATAGAGCCTACTTTTTTATTTTAGGCCTGGTAAGTCTGTCTGCGGTCCCTCCTTGCAATCGTCCTCCGCTGACCACACCAATGGTGCCTGTGTACTCCTGTAACCTATTTAAACCTGCATAGAGCCTCCTTTTTAATTTTAGGCCTAGTAAGTCTGTCTGCGGTCCCTCCTTGCAATCATCCTCCGCTGACCACACCAATGCTGCCTGTGTACCCCTGTAACCTATTTAAACCTGCATAGAGCCTCCTTTTTAATTTTAGGCCTAGTAAGTCGGTGCCACTCCTTCCAATTATCCTCCACTGACCACACCAATGCTGCCTGTGTACCCCTGTAACCTATTTAAACCTGCATAGAGCCAACTTTTTTATTGTAGGCCTAGTAAGTCTGTCTGCGGTCCCTCCTTGCAATCGTCCTCCGCTGTCCACACCAATGCTGCCTGTGTACCCCTGTAACCTATTTAAACCTGCATAGAGCCTACTTTTTTATTTTAGGACTAGTAAGTCTGCGCCACTCCTTCCAATTGTCCTCTGCTGACCACACCAATGCTGCCTGTGTACCCCTGTAACCTATTTAAACCTGCATAGAGCCTACTTTTTTATTTTAGGCCTAGTAAGTCTGTCTGCGGTCCCTCCTTCCAATCGTCCTCCGCTGACCACACGAATGCTGCCTGTATACCCCTGTAACCTATTTAAACCTGCATAGAGCCTACTTTTTTATTTTAGGCCTAGTAAATCTGTCTGCGGTCCCTCCTTCCAATCGTCCTCCGCTGACCACACCAATGCTGCCTGTGTACCCCTGTAACCTATTTAAACCTGCATAGAGCCTACTTTTTTATTTTAGGCCTAGTAAGTCTGTCTGCGGTCCCTCCTTGCAATCGTCCTCCGCTGACCACACCAATGCTGCCTATGTACCCTTGTAACCTATTTAAACCTGCATAGAGCCTCCTTTTTTATTGTAGGTCTAGTAAGTCTGCGCCACTCCTTCCAATTGTCCTCCGCTGACCACACCAATGCTGCCTTTGTACCCCTGTAACCTATTTAAACCTGCATAGAGCCTCCTTTTTAATTTTAGGCCTAGTAAGTCTGTGCCACTCCTTCCAATTGTCCTCCGCTGACCACCCCAATGCTGCCTGTGTACCCCTGTAACCTTTTTTAAACTGCATTAAGCCAACCTTTTTGTTTAAGGCCTACTACCTGTGTCTGTCTGCGCCACTCAATACAGCTGTCCTCCTCTGAAAAAAGCTGAGCTTCAATTGTCAGGTTTTCAGCCTGTAGGAATTTGAAAACTGCATTGGGGCTACTAGTTTGGTTGGGGCCTACTAACGGTGTCTGCCGCTCCTTGGTGTTCTCCTGTTTTTTTTCCTGAGCTTCAATCTTCAGGCTTTCGGCCTATATTTTTAATATGAAACTGCATTTGGGATACTAGTTTGGTTGGGCCTACTAACGGTGTCTGCCGCTCCTTGGTGTTGTCCTCTATTGAACAAAGCTGAGCTTCAATCTTCAGGCTTTCGGCCTATATCAGATATTAAACTGCCTTTGGCCTACTACTTTGGTTGGGGCCTACTAACGGTGTCTGTCGCTCCTTGGTGTTGTCTGTTGTGAATTCTGTTTGTGGGCTCCCTCTGGTGGCTACTGGTGGTACTGGTTGACTTCTGTCTTCCATCTCCAGTGCACCTGTTTCCATCAGGAAATGGGAGTTTCCTATATAGTCTGGCTTCTCAGTCATTTACTTGCCGGCTATCAATGTTACCAGAGCTCCTCTGTTACTTGCTACCTGCTCCAAGTCTGCTGATTCAGATAAGTTGGATCATCTGTATCTTTTTGTCCAGCGTGCATTTATATGAACCTTGCTGCTGGAAGCTCTAGTGAACTGAAAAGACCACTCCGGTGTCATGAGTTGATACCGGAGTTTAAAGTCATTTCAGGATGGTATTTTGTAGGGTTTTGAGTTGACCGCGTAGTTCACTTTTGTATTTTCTGCTATCTAGTTAGTGGGCCTCTCTTTGCTGAACCTGTATTCATACTGCGTATGTGTTTTCTTCTTAACTAACCGTCATTATATGTTGGGGGCTACTATCACTTTGGGGTTTTCTCTGGAGGCAAGCCAGGTCTGTGTTTCCTCTATTAGGGGTAGCTAGATCTCCGGCTGGTGCGAGACGTCTAGGGATAAAACGCAGGTACGTTCCCCGGCCACTGGTAGTTGTGCGTGAGGTTCAGCATCGCGGTCAGCTTAGATTCCATCTTCCTAGAGCTAGTCCCGTTTTTGCCTATGTCCCTGCCATTGGGAATCATGACAGTATAGCCGGCCCACTGTGTTAAGTATTGGCTGAAGAAGGAGAGAAAAGAAGTCTCTGACACCCTTTTTTTTTTTTTTTTTACTCTTAAGTCTGTCTAGCCATAATTGTAGTCTGCTTCTTTCCCCTCCTCTTAATCCCTGAATGGCTCAGATCTCAGCTGCTGAGAAATGGATATCCAGAGTTTAGCTTCAAATCTGAATAATCTTGCCTCTAAGGTTCAAAATATACAAAATTTCGTTATACATGCTCCTATGTCCGAACCTAAAATTCCTATACCAGAGTTTTTTTCTGGAGATAGATCTCGTTTTTTGAATTTTAAGCACAATTGTAAATTGTATCTTTCTCTGAGACCTCACTCCGCTGGAAACCCTGCTCAGCAGGTTAAGATTGTTATTTCCTTGCTGCGGGGTGACCCCCAGAATTGGGCATTTGCATTGGCGCCAGGTGATCCTGCGCTGCTCAATGTGGATGCATTTTTTCTGGCGCTGGGGTTGCTCTATGAGGAACTGAATTTGGAGATTCAGGCTGAAAAGGCCTTGATGGCCCTCTCTCAAGGGCATGATGAAGCTGAAATATATTGTCAAAAGTTTCGTAGATGGTCTGTGCTTACTCAGTGGAATGAGTGCGCCCTGGCGGCGAATTTCAGAGAGGGTCTCTCTGACGCCGTTAAAGATGTCATGGTGGGGTTTCCTACGCCCACAGGTCTGAATGAGTCCATGACAATGGCTATTCAGATTGACCAGCGTTTACGGGAGCGCAAACCTGTGCACCATTTGGCGGTGTCTTCTGAGCAGGCACCGGAGAATATGCAATGTGATAGAATTCTGTCCAGAAGTGAACGGCAGAATTATAGGCGTAAAAATGGGTTGTGCTTCTATTGTGGCGATTCTGCTCATGTTATATCAGCATGCTCTAAACGCACAAAAAGGGTTGATAAGTCTTTTGCAGTTAGCAACTTGCAGTCTAAGTTTCTTTTGTCTGTAACTTTGATTTGTTCATTATCACCTATTAATGTGAATGCCTATGTGGACTCTGGCGCCGCCTTGAGTCTTATGGATTGGTCCTTTGCCAGGCGCTGTGGGTTTAGTCTAGAGTCTCTGGAAGTCCCTATTCCTTTGAAGGGTATCGACTCCACACCATTGGCTAGGAATAAACCTCAATACTGGACACAAGTGACTATGTGTATGACTCCAGACCATCAGGAGGTGATTCGATTCCTTGTGTTGCACAACTTGCATGATGTCTTAGTGCTTGGATTGCCATGGTTACAAACTCACAACCCAGTTCTTGACTGGAAAACAATGTCCGTATTAAACTGGGGATGTCAGGGGGTTCATGGGGAAGTACCTTTGGTTTCCATTGCTTCATCTACTCCCTCTGAGGTTCCGGCATTTTTGTCTGACTATTGTGATGTTTTTGAGGAGCCTAAACTTAGTTCGCTCCCTCCTCATAGGGATTGCGATTGTGCTATAGATTTGATTCCTGGCAGCAAATTTCCTAAAGGTCGTTTGTTCAATCTGTCTGTGCCAGAGCACGCCGCTATGCGAGAGTATATTAAAGAGTCCTTGGAAAAGGGACATATCCGTCCATCCTCATCCCCTTTAGGAGCAGGTTTTTTTTTCGTGGGTAAAAAAGATGGTTCCCTGAGGCCTTGTATTGATTATCGGCTGTTGAATAAGATTACAGTCAAATATCAGTATCCTTTGCCACTGTTGACTGATTTGTTTTCTCGTATTAAGGGGGCAAGGTGGTTCTCTAAGATTGACCTTCGGGGTGCGTATAATTTGGTGCGGATTAAGCAGGGAGATGAGTGGAAAACTGCATTTAATACGCCCGAGGGCCATTTTGAGTATCTAGTAATGCCTTTTGGTCTTTCTAATGCCCCTTCAGTCTTTCAGTCTTTTATGCACAATATTTTCTGTGAATATCTGGATAAATTTATGATTGTGTATTTGGATGATATTTTGATTTTTTCCGATGACTGGGAGTCGCATGTTCAACAGGTCAGGAAGGTTTTTCAGGTTTTGCGGGCCAATTTTTTGTTTGTAAAGGGCTCAAAGTGTATTTTTGGGGTTCAGAAGATCTCTTTTTTGGGGTACATTTTTTCCCCTTCTTCTATTGAGATGGATCCTGTCAAGGTTCGGGCTATTTGTGATTGGACGCAACCGACTTCCCTTAAGAGCCTTCAGAAATTCTTGGGCTTTGCTAATTTCTATCGTCGATTTATAACTGGTTTTTCAAGTGTTGTTAAGCCTCTAACGGATTTGACTAAGAAGGGTGCTGATGTTTCCAATTGGTCCTCGGCGGCTGTGGAGGCCTTTCGGGAGCTTAAGTACTGCTTTTCTTCTGCTCCTGTGTTGCGCCAACCTGATGTGTCACTTCCTTTTCAGGTTGAAGTTGATGCTTCAGAGATCGGAGCGGGGGCGGTTTTGTCGCAGAGAAGTTCCGATTGCTCGGTGATGAGACCATGTGCGTTCTTTTCTCGAAAATTTTCGCCCGCCGAGCTAAACTATGATGTTGGTAATCGGGAACTCTTGGCTATGAAGTGGGCCTTTGAAGAGTGGCGTCATTGGCTTGAGGGTGCTAGGCATCAGGTGGTGGTCTTGACTGATCACAAGAATCTGATTTACCTTGAGTCAGCCAGGCGTCTGAATCCTAGACAGGCGCGCTGGTCGTTATTTTTCTCCCGGTTTAATTTTGTGGTCTCATATCTACCAGGTTCAAAAAATGTGAAGGCAGATGCCTTTTCTAGGAGTTTTGAGCCTGACTCCCCTGGTGATTCTGAGCCTACGGGTATCCTTAAGGATGGGGTGATATTGTCTGCAGTCTCTCCAGACTTGCGACGTGCTTTGCAGGAGTTTCAGGTGGATAGGCCTGATCGTTGTCCGCCTGGGAGACTGTTTGTTCCAGATGAGTGGACCAGTAGAGTCATCTTGGAGGTTCATTCTTCTGTGTTGGCAGGTCACCCTGGAATCTTTGGTACCAGAGATTTGGTGGCCAGGTCCTTCTGGTGGCCTTCCCTGTCTCGGGATGTGCGTACTTTTGTACAGTCTTGTGATGTTTGTGCTCGGGCCAAGCCTTGTTGTTCTTGGGCTAGTGGATTGTTGTTGCCTTTGCCTATTCCAAAGAGGCCTTGGACGCACATCTCTATGGACTTTATTTCGGATCTCCCGGTTTCTCAGAAAATGACCGTCATCTGGGTGGTGTGTGACCGTTTTTCTAAAATGGTTCATTTGGTACCCTTGCCCAAGTTGCCTTCTTCATCGGAGTTGGTTCCTCTATTTTTTCAGAATGTGGTTCGTCTACATGGTATCCCGGAAAACATCGTTTCTGACAGGGGATCCCAATTTGTGTCTAGATTTTGGCGGGCGTTCTGTGCCAGGATGGGCATTGATTTGTCTTTTTCGTCTGCTTTCCATCCTCAGACGAATGGCCAGACAGAGCGAACTAATCAGACCTTGGAGACTTATTTGAGGTGTTTTGTGTCTGCTGATCAGGATGACTGGGTCGCCTTATTGCCGTTGGCGGAATTTGCCCTTAATAATCGGGCTAGTTCTGCCACTCTGGTTTCTCCTTTCTTTTGCAATTCGGGGTTTCACCCTCGTTTTTCATCTGGTCAGGTGGAATCTTCGGATTGTCCTGGAGTGGACACTATGGTGGATAGATTGCACCAGATTTGGAGTCAGGTGGTGGACAACTTGAAGTTGTCCCAGGAGAAGACTCAGCAATTTGCTAATCGTCGTCGCCGTGCTGGTAATTGTCTTCGCGTTGGGGACTTGGTGTGGTTATCTTCTCATTTTGTCCCTATGAAGGTCTCTTCTCCTAAGTTTAAACCTCGGTTCATAGGTCCTTATAAGATTTTGGAGATTCTTAATCCTGTGTCGTTTCGTTTGGACCTACCAGCATCTTTCACTATTCATAATGTCTTCCATCGGTCTTTGTTGCGGAAGTACGAGATACCGGTTGTTCCTTCTGTTGAGCCTCCTGCTCCTGTGCTGGTGCAGGGTGAATTGGAGTATGTTGTGGAGAAGATTTTGGACTCTCGCATTTCCAGACGGAGACTTCAATATTTGGTTAAATGGAAGGGGTACGGTCAGGAGGATAATTCTTGGGTGACTGCCTCTGATGTTCATGCCTCTGATTTGGTTCGCGCCTTTCATAGGGCTCGTCCAGATCGCCCTGGTGGTTCTCATGAGGGTTCGGTGCCCCCTCCTCAAGGGGGTGGGTACTGTTGTGAATTCTGTTTGTGGGCTCCCTCTGGTGGCTACTGGTGGTACTGGTTGACTTCTGTCTTCCATCTCCAGTGCACCTGTTTCCATCAGGAAATGGGAGTTTCCTATATAGTCTGGCTTCTCAGTCATTTACTTGCCGGCTATCAATGTTACCAGAGCTCCTCTGTTACTTGCTACCTGCTCCAAGTCTGCTGATTCAGATAAGTTGGATCATCTGTATCTTTTTGTCCAGCGTGCATTTATATGAACCTTGCTGCTGGAAGCTCTAGTGAACTGAAAAGACCACTCCGGTGTCATGAGTTGATACCGGAGTTTAAAGTCATTTCAGGATGGTATTTTGTAGGGTTTTGAGTTGACCGCGTAGTTCACTTTTGTATTTTCTGCTATCTAGTTAGTGGGCCTCTCTTTGCTGAACCTGTATTCATACTGCGTATGTGTTTTCTTCTTAACTAACCGTCATTATATGTTGGGGGCTACTATCACTTTGGGGTTTTCTCTGGAGGCAAGCCAGGTCTGTGTTTCCTCTATTAGGGGTAGCTAGATCTCCGGCTGGTGCGAGACGTCTAGGGATAAAACGCAGGTACGTTCCCCGGCCACTGGTAGTTGTGCGTGAGGTTCAGCATCGCGGTCAGCTTAGATTCCATCTTCCTAGAGCTAGTCCCGTTTTTGCCTATGTCCCTGCCATTGGGAATCATGACAGTTGTCCTCCACTGAACAAAGCAGAGCTTCAATCTTCAGGCTTTCGGCCTACATTTTTAATATGAAACTGCATTTGGCCTACTAGTTTGGTTGGGCACTACTAACGGTGTCTGCCGCTCCTTGGTGTTCTCCTGTGTTTTTTTTTCTGAGCTTCAATCTTCAGGCTTTCGGCCTATATTTTTAATATGAAACTGCATTTGGGATGCTAATGCAGTTGGGCCTACTAACGGTGTCTGCCGCTCCTTGGTGTTGTCCTCCACTGAACAAAGCAGTGCCACCTGTTTACTCCTGTTACCAATTTTGAACTTTATTTGGCCCACTTTATTATTTGGGCCTACTAACTGTGTCTGCCTCTCATTACAGTTGTCCTCCACTGAACAAAGCAATGCCGCCTGGTTAGTCTTGTTACCAATTTTGAACTGCATTTAGCCCACTTTATTATTTGGGCCTATATCTGTGTTTCCTCCTCATCCTGCCCATTGCCCAGCCAGTGCTACATGAGTCGTCTGGTACATTGACCCAGACCACTACATTCCCCTTGCACTCTACACAGCCAGAATCTGACCCTGCTGAAAGTCAGATTCCCCTTCCCGCATACTATACCACCTTACACGGGGACAAAGAGGAAGGCGCAGATGAAAGTGCAGGTTCCTTCATCAGGTGGGGGGGCATACTCGTTGGCGACGTCACTGGCACAGGGCCCCTCATAGTACTCAAAAGTGTCTCTGCCGGTGGGAGGCGCCCCCGCCATCAAACACAACGCCGTACTTTCAGGGGCCCTGTGCCAGTGCCAATGCGAATGAGTGGGCCCCCCCTGCTTGCTCAGGATCACAGCACTTGCAAAGTTTAAATACTGACCTCTCCCTGCTCCACCGCGGTGACGTAGTCCGCGTTTCCTGGGCCCACGTAAAACTTGAGCCAGCCCTACCCCCCCACAACTTTAGCCAAATGACCCCCAATTTTCAATGCCTAACTATATTTATATGGAAATTAAGATTCACAAGCTTAAGTGACACGAATTGATGTTTTTGACATTAAAATGGGCACTGTAGGTGTTTTCCTGTCCTCCACTCACTGCTGACTTTGCTTCCCCATTGACTTACATTGGGTTTCATGTTTCGGTCGATCCCGACTTTGCGCGATAATCGGCCGATTTCACTCAACTCGACTTTTGACAAAGTCGGGTTTCGCGAAGCCTGACTCGATCCTAAAAAAAGTAAAAGTCGCTCAACTCTACTAAGCATAGATACAAGGGGAATGCCTCCCCTGGTGGGTTCAGTTTCAGACTGATCCACCATTTCTGCACTAGATTGCTGATTATGCCAAATGTAATGCAGGTGATCTGAATGCAACAGTGGAGACAACAGGTGGGATGAAAAATCTACTACTTTATTTACTTAACAGCGTTAAATGTGGGAACGATTATTATTACAGATAAATTGCACAAGAACAATATTTACAGGCAACAAGTAATTATATGCATAGAGATATATTAGTTAGTACATTACAAAAGATATGTCCTTGCGATCAGCTCGGGATCTATAGTCCAACCTTGGTCTATCCGGGAAGGGGGCAAACACTGTATTTAGAGGGAACAGTCTCTAGGGCACTCTTGCAGCTGTCCGGGACCTGATAAAGTCTAATAACTCTTTCTAGGCCGCTTTAGTGTCAGCCATACCCCGACTCATCTGCTGCCTCCCTTGCCGTCACCCATTACCGTGAGTCTGTGCTGAAAGCAACGGGCCTGCTCACTTGCATTCTCTGATCACCAGCTGAGGTGAGAGTCTCTGGTCGTGTATTATTCTGGTACCTTCGGTGCTTGACCATCGATGGGCATCTCCTAGATCTGGTAAAGTGGGGAGCAGGTCCTCGACTCTTGACTGGCATTGTCTGGATTCCAGTTCTTGACCAGTATTGCTCTGGTCTTCGGCACTTGACCAGCATAGTCTGGATCCCAGGCATTAACTGGAGTTGTCCAAAATTCGCTCACTAGCTGACAACATTCCGCCTGTCTCGCTCTCCAATCATGTCCTGTGACTCAGCCGCGGCATTCCTCGGGCCTGGCTTGGCTCTGGATACTGTCTTCCACTGGAGAGCCGCACAGATTTTTCTCACTTCTGTGGTGATGGTGGCTTCAAGTCCATCTCACAGGCATACAACGTGCCCTGGTGCAGGTTCTGGCACCAATTTCCCTTCTTAGCCTGCCCCAGCCTTTTATTATCAGGAAGTCCTACCTGTGTGCCATGTAATCATGTTCAAATTAAAGACGCAAAGTGCAATTAGGGTCTTATCTGGGTAAAATGTCAAACAGAATTGTCTAATGGTGCTCACCTGGTAAGGTGGTGTGCACACAACCAGTGATAACACATAGGCTGCAAAGGATGAAAAGTGCGAGTAATGAAGAAGCGAATGGGTTAAATCTGTGCTGCCATGTGGAAAAGATCAAGGATGCCAATCCGAGTGTACAGTAGGTGGCTTATTTGTCAAAGCCTTTCGAAGTATACAACATGGCTACTGAATTATTTGTCTATGACACATAAATAATACACTGAATTGTGTACGACAGGCAATGCCTGCATGTTGATTGGCTGTCTAGCATTGCATTTGAGCAACCCTGATACATTGTCAAGTAACGAGCATGCCAGAGCACCCTAACGCTTGATGGAGTAACAAGCAGTTCCAAGCATTCTCGCTCATCATTAATAGAAACATGTTAATAAATTAAGAAATTAAGCTAAGAAATCCTAAAACCTGTTGTCATGCAGTGACCTCTGTTACAGGTAGGGGGTACTGCATGGTCTCAGAATACGCACGGAGGCGTATTGAGGCCATAAGAATGCATGGCAGTCGCAGGCATAACTGTGGTGAAGAGCCAAAGACCGGCATTATTGTGAATGGCGGTATGTGTTGCAGGGGGAAGATACTCTGCGCTGTAAGCCTGAAGTAAGGTTTTTCTGGGACCTGTAGTCCCACAAGTATTTGTGTAGTTTTAAAAGGGAGACCTGCAGGGTTAGCTGGAGAGCTGGGCTGGTCTGGCTAACCACACACCTCCCACCTATGGGAGTGGTTACAAGTATGTAATGTGACCAGGGTGTGGGTCACATGGTTCTGAGTGTATGGACCTGAATGATTCTTGGCTGTAAGGTCCTGTGAGAGGAAAAGCCTGGGTGCTGGGATGTCCAGAGTGTGGACTGGATCCCTGAAGAGCACCTGGTGAGGCCATGATCCTGAGTGGCTTCTGTGTTGGGAGGTCTTGTGTGTGGACCGGATGCCTGAAGAGCATAAAGTGAGGCCGTGATCCAGAGTGGCCTCTGTGTTGGGTGGTCCTGTGTGTGGACCGGATCCCTGAAGAGCACGAGGTGAGGCCATGGATCTACAGAGCCATTGACGGCTACTGTGTGGGTGAAGCTACCGTCCTTTGGTGGGTCTGAAACCTACTGGTATTTGTCTGTCAGGCAAGTTGGTGAACCCCGTAAGGCAGCTTCTCTGGAGGATATAATGAACTGTTCGGCATACGGTCACCCATGATAACTGGACGAAGTGAGAAGTCCGGCATGTTTAGTGACTGTGAGATGAAGCCGTATATGAAGTGATGTAATGAACTGTTTGTGGTTGCGGTTGATGATGCTATAATTAGGATGACGTCATCGGAGCTGAGCTGTCATTTTTTGATTGGTCACCCAAAGATGATAGTTTCAATATACTAAATACCATAGATGATGTAGTAGACAAGCTGTAATAATTATAGGGGATAACTCAGGAGACTCTTTGCGTGGAACAAGACAACTACCGGACACAGTTTTATAAGTGGTAAAGTCTATATTATCACACGGTGATTCAAACAGGTGCAGAGAGAAACTCAAGTCCACAACACTTGGTGCAAATATCAAATGCAGCTCAGCAGTCTATAGGAAACTTCAGAGGAAAATGCAATCATGCAGAAAGTCTATGAAGCACAATTATTCTTGAGGATACTTGACACGAATAAGTCCTTGCTTAGTCCACAACACAGATAGATATGCTTATAAGGCAGTTCAAATAATATCTTAGCTCAACCAGGGAGGTCTTGGTAATAGTCTCAGGTTCATGCAGAGCAGAAACAGCTTACATGTCCAGCAAATGCAGATGGAAGCAAACACGAGCAGCAGATGAAGGAGGATTACTGGAACTGGTGTATGCAGCAGGAACTCAGAGCAGAGTAGCAGGATAACCCCACAGGTTCACAGGAGCAGGTATATAGCCAGGGAGTCACCAGAGTCAGGAGCTGGATGCAAGGCAGAATACTCTAGCACAGACTGAAGGCTGGGGTGGAGTTTTATAGCAGGAAGACACAGTGCACATGAGACCAAAGACGCCATCTTGGAAAAGGGCAGTAATGCACAAAAAGGTAATAAAAAATGTTCAGAGCCCTGACATTACTCCATCCTTAGAAGCGGCCTCAGGATGATCCTGGACCTGGTTTCTCAGGGAATCTCTCATGAAAACAAGAAATCTTCTGTTGGGCATTGATGTTTTCCACAGGTTCCCAAGAGTCTTCCTCAGGGGGATATCCCTGCCATCTTATCAGATATTGGAGCCGATTCCTGCAAATCCTGGAATCAACAATTTCCTCCACCACAAATTGTTCTTGCCCATCAATCACCACAGGCTACGGAGGTGGCACAACACATCCCTGGAAGGTATTAGGAGAACAGGCTTTAGTAAAGATACATGAAAAACTGGGTGTACCTTCATAGTCCTAGGCAGCTTCAGCCGGCAGGCCACAGAGCTCACAATACCGTTGATCTTGAAAGGGCCAATGAATTTCTGTCCAAGTTTTTGTGAAGGAACGTTTAACTTCAGATTCTTAGTTGCTAACCACATGGAATCTCCTACCTTGAACATGGGTGCAGGTTTCCGGATCTATCAGCCGATCTCTTATAACGTTCTTGAGCTGTGGTCAGGGATTCCTTCAGAACCTCCAGATTTTGTCTCATCGCAGTCAGCCTTTCCTCCACTGCCGGAACCGGAGAATTAATTGGAGACCTAGGTAAGATACACGGATGATAACCCAGATTGGCAAAGAAAGGTGTAAATTTAGTGTAGTCGCTCTGAGAATTGTTATATGAAAATTCGGCTAACGGCAGCAACTCCAACCAATCATTCTGGAGATGGCTGACATAGCATCTTAGATATTGTTCAGCGTCTGGTTGGTACGCTCAGTCTGACCATTTGTCTGGGGATGGTAAGCGGAAGAGAGACAGACATTAATATTGAGTGCAGAGCAAAACCCCTTCCAGAATCTTGAAGTGAACTGTACTCCACGGTCAGAGATGATCTCATCCGGGACCCCATGCAACCAAAAGACATTCTGTATAACCAAGTTCACTGTATCCTTAGGTGAGGGGAGACCGGTGCACGGAACAAAATGAGCAGCTTTAGTCAGGCGATCAACTACCACCATGATTGTATTCATGCCCCCCGATGTAGGCATCTCCACAATAAAGTCCATTGATATAGACCCCCAAGGGCGGGACGGAACAGGTAATAGTTGTAGAAGACCCATAGGTGCCACATGAGGAGTCTTGTAATGAGCACATACCTCGCAAGAGAGAACATAGTCCTTGGTATCCTTCAGGCAAGTTGGCCACCAGAAGAATCGGCTCAGGAACTCTTGTGTCTTCTGTACCCCCCTGTGACCAGCCAACTTGGAGTCATGTACCAACTTGAGGATCTGCAGACAGACGACCTCAGGGACGTAGATACATCAATCTCTGAACCACATGCCACCCTTAAAGACAAGATTAATATCCACAGGTGGGTTGGCCAGAAATACATCACCGTCATAGGCCTTCCTGCACTCCTTCCCCAAGTCCTGATCGTGGATAACTCCGATGAAATTGGCATCAGATAGAATAGTCTTGGATGGGGCTCCAGGTACGGAATCCGCAGCATGGATTCGGGATAAAGCATAAGCCTTCCCATTACGAGAACCTGGACGGTACGAGATAACAAAGTTAAATTGATTTAAAAATAAGTTCCAACGAGCCTGACGAGGAGAAAGACATCTAGCGGATCTAAGGAACTCTAAATTGCGATGGTCAGTTAGCACTATGATCTGTTGTGCAGCTCCTTGCAGATGATGCCTCCATTCTTTGAAAGCCGCAATAATAGCCAGCAATTCCTTGTCTCCCACGTCATAATTCTTCTCTGCTGAGGTTAGTCTATGGGAAAAGAAAGCACAAGGATGTAGCAGACCCTTCTCTCCAGTTCTTTGGGAGAGAATAGCCCCCAAAGCATTATCAGAAGCGTCCACCTCCACAATGAAAGAAAGTGTTGGACCTGGGTGTATCAACAGCGGTGCTGATGTGAAACAGATCTTAAGCCAATCAAAAGCTTCTTGAGCCTGTGATGACCACTTAAAGGGCTTTTCCTTCTTTGTCAAGGAAGTAATGGGATGGACAATATCAGAAAAATTTCAAATGAAGTGTCTGTAGAAATTTGCAAAACCAATAAAACGTTGGACCTCCTTAACGTTCTTGGGTACCGGCCAGTCAAGGATAGCCTGAATCTTACCAGATTCCATGTTCAGCCCCTGGGGAGAGATGATATAACCTAAGAACTGTATATCAGAACGATGGAACTCGCATTTGTCCGGCTTAATGTACAGATGGTTCTCTTTCAGACGTCTTAAAACAGTTTTGACATGTTCTTCATGTTCCTGTAGAGAGTCAGAAAAGATTAGTATATCGTCCAAATAGATCACTACAAACTGGTCCAACAAATCTCTGAAAATATCATTAGCAAGGTGTTGAAATGTTGCAGGGGCGTTACAGAGCCCGAAGGGCATCACAAGAGAGTCAAAGTGTCCATACCGGCATCTGAATGCTGTCTTCCACTCATCCCCTGGACGAATACGCACCAAATTATAAGCCCCACGAAGATCCAGTTTAGAGAACACCTTAGCATGGCGGACTCTTTCCAGTAATTCGGGAATTAGAGGCAAAGGGTAATGGTTTCGTACGGTTACCTTATTGAGTTCCCGATAGTCAACACAGGGTCTCAGGGTCCCATCCTTCTTCTTTACAAAAAAGATAGGTGCCCCTGCTGGTGAGGAAGAAGGACGTATGAAGCCTTTGGCCAGATTTTCATCAATATACTCCTTTAAGGCTTGAAGCTCAGGTGCCGCCAAAGGGTGTATGTTACCAAAAGGAATAGCTGCCCCAGGTAGCAACTCAATGGGACAGTCATAATGCCTGTGTGGAGGAAGCTGATCTGCATTCTTCTTGTCACAGATGTCAGAGAACTCTTTATATGCTGGAGGTAAAGAAAATACCTGTACATGTGGTTCCGTATCCGTGGACTCAGGGACAGCTTCTGTTAACGCTGAGTTGCTCCTTGTTGGAAAGATAATCTCCTTGGTTTCCCAGTTGATAATTGGGTTCTGAGAACGCAACCAAGGAATGCCTAAAATCACAGGAAAATGAGGAGAAGAAATTAGCAAGAAAGAAAGTTGCTCCTGATGATTAGGCTCCAACAAAATTTCAAGGGGTACGGTCTCCTGATCCACAGGCCCAGAGATTAAAGGTGACCCATCCACTGTTTCCATGGTAATTGGAGAGGCTCTTTGCTGAATTTCAATACCATGTTCCTTGGCAAATGCGATATCCATGAAATTGCCACCTGCACCAGAGTCAATTATAGCTGCACTGGAAATCCACTGTCCTGAACACAGGATCTTAATAGGGAGAGAACAGTGAGAGTTCTTTTCCTTAAGCTCCTTGAGGGGGTGAAGTCATAGAAAGTGAATGGAATACAGCGTTTAAAGGCAGGCTACATTCAGAGATGTCAGATTCATCATCACAGTTGTCATACTCCCCTACTGCTGCTATCACCTTGTTAGGCCATCTAGGACACTTAGGACAATTGATCAAGAAGTGGTCAGACTGGCCGCAGTAGAAACATAGACTTCCATGAAGGCGATGCTCCCGGCGCTCATTGATCTCGCACCTCTGAATGGAATCAATTTGCATGGGCACCTCCTCCACCTCCCGAGATGTTTTACCTGCAGGCTCTTTGGAAGGAAGGGAAAAGTTAGAAATATGGTTATATGCAGCAAACTTCTCCTGCCTATGCTCTGTAAGGCGAATGTCAATGCGCACACAATGCTGCATAAATGTCTCTAGCTCTTGTGGTGACTAAGAGTGAGCTAGTTCATCTTTTACAATACAAGACAGATCCCTTTTAAAAATAGGCAATTGTGCATAACTGTCCCAATTGGTATCTACCGCTAATCTCCTGAATTCAGTAGCATACTCAATAACAGAACGACAGAAGACAATAAAGCAGATTCAGCGGTTGCACGGCGATTGGGATCATCAAACATTAATGCCATAGCGGCCAAGAAATCATCCAAGTTATTTAACCGTGGGTCACGAGACTCAATCATCGGATTCGCCCAGGCGAGCGCTCGTGCGGTCAGCAGCATTATTACACACAATACTTTGGATCTATCATTAGGAAAACAGTCAGCATGCACATTAAAATATAGCATACATTGATTCACAAAGCAACGAAATTTGTCACGATCACCATTAAATCTGAATGGGGGCAAGTTAGGTGGGCTAGCTGGTGGCGGTTGCCCAGAGGGAAAAGTCACTTGTGCAGCTATTTGCGTGCTTATGTCCTGAAAAGCCCATCCATACTGGGACTCTATGCCAGCAAGTTTGTTTTCCTGGGCTGCCATGCAGGTGCTTAAGTCCTGCAAAGTCTGTCCAAACACTTGTTGATTGAGTTCAAAGCTTCCCAACTTCTTTTGCAGACCTTCCACATCTTTCTGCAGTGATCTAATTATGGAAAACACCTGCTCTAGTCTGCTTTCTGATGTCATTGTTCCAGCAGTCTCCTTTTTTTTTCGGGCTGGAGTATCCTGTAATAATTGTAGGGGATTACTCAGGAGACTCTTTGCGTGGAACAAGACAACTACAGGACACAGTTTTATAAGTGGTAAAGTCTATATTATTACATGGTGATTCAAACAGGTGCAGAGAGAAACTCAAGTCCACAACACTTGGTGCAAATATCAAATGCAGCTCAGCAGTCTATAGGAAACTTCAGAGGAAAATGCAATCACGCAGAAAGTCTATGAAGCACAATTATTCTTGAGGATACTTGACACTAATAAGTCCTTGCTTAGTCCACAACACAGATAGATATGCTTATAAGGCAGTTCAAATAATATCTTAGCTCAACCAGGGAGGTCTTGGTAATAGTCTCAGGTTCTTGCAGAGCAGAAACAGCTTACATGTCCAGCAAATGCAGATGGAAGCAAACACGAGCAGCAGATGAAGGAGGATTACTGGAACTGGTGTATGCAGCAGGAACTCAGAGCAGAGTAGCAGGATAACCCCACAGGTTCACAGGAGCAGGTATATAGCCAGGGAGTCACCAGAGGTCAGGAGCTGGATGCAAGGCAGAATACTCTAGCACAGACTGAAGGCTGGGGTGGAGTTTTATAGCAGGAAGACACAGTGCACATGAGACCAAAGACGCCATCTTGGAAAAGGGCAGTAATGCACAAAAAGGTAATAAAAAATGTTCAGAGTCCTGACACAAGCTACTAACTGCAAGAAAGATGATGAAATAATAGACACAATTGTTCAATAAGCCTGCATGATGGATAATTACAACCGCCTTGGGATCTTTAAAATTAGAGCCAATCAGCAAATTTAAAACCTCATATTCATTTTCAGCACCACAAAATTAGTTAAGTTCAATTGTTTTCATCTCTGAGCCAATTTGGTTGTAGAACAGTGCTATCTACAAGTTGTTTGGTGCTTATTACTCGACTTTGCCTACGGTGCTCTGGTATTCACCAAGTATCGCGGGTGCTTGAGTGACATATTCAAGTCCCTGCATCCGCATGTTTCGTGGATGTTATGCAGCCACTAAACATGAGGGGATTGCCTGACATACTGTACATGGGCAAGACCTGCATGCTTTGTGGCTGTATAAGAGTCGAGAAACATGCAGGTGCCGGAGCTCGAACATGTCACTCGAGTACCCTCGATGCATACCTAAGCCCCATAGGCAAACTCAAGTAATGAGCATTTGCACTCATTAATAGTGTTCATTTGTTGTCGTGCTTAAATGGATAATAATTACAAACTTCCGATGCCCATACAGCTTTGTGTTTTCGATTACACGTTCCCTGTCTACATAGGGTGTTTTTTTTATATCAGCATAAACTATCTGTTTGCCCAACAAACGAGAGTCTTGCTTTTTCAATTGTTGGTGATCTCCTGCATGTTTACAAGGACTAATCGGGACTGAGTGTTACTAATTGTGACATGCAGAAGTAGTGCTGACTGCTATTGCTTCAAAAGCATCCAGCAACTACAGGGGTTAACACAGTCACAGGAGGCAGGGAGTGGTTATCAGAGCCCCAGGGGGATTGTGGGAAACTTGTTTACTATTCTGGCAGCATCAGAAGGGATGACTGGTGTATGATCTGTCTCGCAAAAGTTCAGGCAATTCCATTACAGAGTGGAGCTGGGCTTACCCCTGTACCGCTAGTTGAGAAAGTCTATCAGGAGCAGGAAGAGAAGTACTGGAATGAATTGTGTCACAGGGATCATCTCCCTCAGCAGACTCTCCCTCCTACTCCATCTCACTGTGCTAGAAGGAATGCTGTGTACTACTGTGCCTTTATAAAGAGTCTTGATCTGTGCTGAACTGTGCTATCAAAAGAGACTGTTAGTCAATGTGCCATTAAGAAGCAGCTGTACTGTTTATGAAGCCTGTGCTTAAGAGACTTGAATTGTACTGAATGTGCTGCAATATTAAACTACACTGTTCATCGGTTCATAAGGACTCTGTCAATTGTATCTGTGTGAGCAAGTGGATACATCTTGTGCCTGAGGAAGCTGCAGTGCATGGTTGCCCTGATTAACGGTTCCCCCAGAGTTCCAAAGAATTCATGAGCCCTGTCCCACCCCTATCTGAACCTAGCAGCATGCAAGTAACATAATGCTTGTTCACTAATTATTGGATCATCTAAAAGTGCCATCACTGTCATTGCCAAAGCATCACTTAGTGTCACTTATTAGGTGTTGATGACCGCATCCTGTAACTTACTGCAACTAGAGGACATTCCAAATCAGAGATCCTTTCTAGGAGACCACCAGACCAAATTTCCTGTCTTCTTTCATAACATGATTAAAGTAAGAATGGGGGGCTGAATTGTTTTCTATGGTAAATTTCTGGAAAGTAGATGCAGCACACGACGAATGCGCAAAAGCACCACAACACACACGCCGAATTAGAACCACGGGTCTCCTTTGTACCCTATTACGCCTGTAGAACAATCAAACCTCCAGTCACCTCTTAACAGCGACTATATGAATAAGACCCTGGCAGGGTGCCAAGGGACGGTGGATTACTGTGATCAAGAAGGGCTGATGAAAACAGACAAACTGTTATCGAAGGTGCAAAATCCGAGGAACAAATGGAGGAGGAAGAGGTGATGGGCGAGCAACTGTCAGATTAAGAAGATAATCCTCCCCTCTCTATTGTATGTGGTTAGTGGGAGGGGAAGGTGGAAACGAGCCTCATTATTTCCCAACCACCAACACAGCATGGGCTTGGACCTCATGGCAGAGCCCGACATATGAGTGCCTTCAGTCTGCAGCATAATCGCCGTATAGTTATGATTAGGAATATTGCTGACTACTGATTTGCCACTCTGTTAGATCCACATTATAAAACCAAATTTTGCCAGATGTTTCTCGCACTGAAAAGTGACCCGCGATTGATGGAGTATCGAAACACGCTTTTACACAACCTCAAGAGATCTTTTCCCCAAGACAGCAGTGAAACACACAGTTCGCATCGCAGCTCTAGACTTCCAACCTCCAGCACGTCAATTCATCAACGTCAAAACATTAGCAGCTGCAGCAGTGGTGTAAGTGGAGGAAGCAACTTCTGTGAATCCTTTGACACTTTTTTAAACCCGCTCGTGCACCAGCACAACAGAGTCCAAGTCTTACCCGTGGTGAACAAATGGAGAGGATGGTGCAGGAGTACAATCGCTGGCAAAAATTATGGAATCACCGGCCTTGGAGGATGTTCATTCAGTTGTTTAATTTTGTAGAAAAAAACAGATCACAGACATGGCACAAAACTAAAGTAATTTCAAATGCCAACTTTCTGGCTTTAAGAAACACTAAAAGAAATCAAGAACAAAAAATGTGATAGTCAGTAATGGTTACTTTTTTTAACCAAGCATAAGGAAAAAATTATGGAATCACTCAATTCTGAGGAAAAAAATATGGAATCACCCTGTAAATTTTCATACCCAAAAATAACACCTGCATCAAATTAGATCTGCTCATTAGTCTGCATCTAAAAAGGAGTGATCACACCTTGGAGAGCTGTTGCACCAAGTGGACTGACATGAATCATGGCTCCAACATGAGAGATGTCAATTGAAACAAAGGAGAGGATTATCAAACTCTTAAAAGAGGGTAAATTATCATGAAATGTTGCAAAATATGTTGGTTGTTCACTGTCAGCTGTGTCTAAAATCTGGACTAAATACAAACAACATGGGAAGGTTGTTGAAGGCAAAAATACTGGTAGACCAAGGAAGATATCAAAGCGTCAAGACCAGAAACTTAAAGCTATATGTCTCCAAAACAGGAAATGCACAACAAAAAAAATGAGGAATGAATGGGTGGAAACTAGAGTCAACGTCCATGACCAAACTGTAAAAAAACACCTAAAAGAAATGGGATTTACATACAGAAAAGCTAAACGAAAGCCATCATTACCACCTAAACAGAAAAAACAAGGTTACAATGGGCTAAGGAAAAGCAATCGTGGACTGTAGATGACTGGATGAAAGTCATATTCAGTGATGAATCGCGAATCTGCATTGGGCAAGGTGATGATGCTGGAACTTTTGTTTGGTGCCATTCCAATGAGATTTATAAAAATGACTGCCTGAAGAGAACATGCAAATTTCCACAGTCATTGATGATATGGGGCTGCATGTCAGGTAAAGGCACTGGGGAGATGGCTGTCATTACATCTTCAATAAATGCACAAGTTTATGTTGATACTTTGGACACTTTTCTTATCCCATCAATTGAAAGGATGGTTGGGGATGATGAAATCATTTTTCAAGATGATAATGCATCCTGCAATAGAGCAAAAACTGTGAAAACATTCCTTGAAAAAAGACACATAAGGTCAATGTCATGGCCTGCAAATAGTCTGGATCTCAATCCAATTGAAAATCTTTGGTGGAAGTTGAAGAAAATGGTCCATGACAAGGCTCCAACCTGCAAAGCTGATCTGGCAACAGCAATCAGAGAAGGTTGGAGCCAGATTGATGAAGAGTACTGTTTGACACTCATTATGTCCATGGCTCAGAGTCTGCAAGCTGTTATAAAAGCCAGAGGTGGTGCAACAAAATACTAGTGATGTTTTGGAGTGTTTTTTTGTTTGTTTGTTTTTCATGATTCCATCATTTTTTCCTCAGAATTGAGTGATTCCATTTTTTCCCTTTGCTTGGTTAAAAAAGTAACCATTATTGACTACCACATTTTTTGTTCTTGATTTCTTTTAGTGTTTCTTAAAGCCAGAAAGTTGCCATTTGAAATTACTTTAGTTTTGTGCCATGTCTGTGATCTGCTTTTTTTCTACAAAATTAAACAACTGAATAAACATCCTCCAAGGCCGGTGATTCCATAATTTTTGCCAGGGGTTGTATCTAGAACTGAATATCAATACCATCAGGGAGGATTTGGACTCTTTCACATTTTGATCTTTCAAATTGGATTAGTGGCCTGAGCCCACCTAAGGGTACCGTCACACATTGAAATTTTCATCGCTGCGACGGCACGATCCGTGACGTCGCAGCGATCGTATGAATATCGCTCCAGCGTCGTAGACTGCGGTCACACGTTGCAATCACGGCGCTGGAGCGATGCCGAAGTCCCCGGGTAACCAGGGTAAACATCGGGTAACTAAGCGCAGGGCCGCGCTTAGTAACCCGATGTTTACCCTGGTTACCAGCGTAAACGTAAAAAAACAAACAGTACATACTCACCCGTCGGTGTCCTTCAGGTCCCTTGCCGTCTGCTTCCTGCTCTGAGTGCAGCCGTACAGTGAGAGCAGATCGTACCGCATGTACGGTTTGTTTTTTTACGTTTACGCTTGTAACCAGGGTAAACATCGGGTTACTAAGCGCGGCCCTGCGCTTAGTTACCCGATGTTTACCCTGGTTACAAGCGAAGACATCGCTGGATCGCTGTCACACACAACGATCCAGCGATGTCAGCGGGTGATCAAGCGACGAAAGAAAGTTCCATACGATCTGCTACGACGTACGATTCTCAGCAGGATCCCTGATCGCTGCTGCGTGTCAGACACTGCGATATCGTAACGATATCGCTAGAACGTCACGAATCGTAACGTCGTAGCGATGGAAATTTCAATGTGTGACGGTACCCTAACTGCGCTTTGTGATATCTTTACTGTGGCTTCTTTTCCTGCTGTGGCTGCTGCTGCTGATGTTAATACAAAATTTATGGAAATGTGAACAGTCATGCTTGGTCTACATCTGCTGGGTTAGCAGTAGAGGAAGACGTGTCGGTCCCAATTATACTATTTCTATTCTTGTGATAGTTATTCCACTTTAGTGGTGTCATGCCCTCATTTTTTTAAATGTGAAAACTCCAGGTTCGGTGTCCATCTGCTCAATTGGGCGTAGTGGAAGACCCGTCGGTCCCTATTATACTATCTATACTGTGGTAAAATTGATTCCACTTTGGTATTGGCTGCCAATAATTTTTGGAAATGTGAACACTCCTGGTTGGGTCTCCTTCATGCATGTTGCCTGTAGCAGTAGGCCTCTATGGTTGTCAGTTTTGGCTTGCTGTGAGCGCCACCCAGTGGTCGTTGCTGATAGCAAGTGAGTAAATCTGCTATATAGAGGCGATCTGATCATCGCCTCTATGTAGCATAGCCAATCGGGTTGTGGCAGCTAGCAGTCTCATATGGAGACTATTGAAGAATGCCAAAAATAAAAAAAAAGTTTTTAAAAATATAAAAAAAATAAAACATATAAAAGTTAAAATCACCCCCCTTTCGCCTCATTCAAACTAAGACAATGAAAGTAAAATGAAACACACACATATTTGGTATTGCCGCATTCAGTATCGCCAGGTCTATCAAAGAAAAAAAGGATTAACCTAATCACCAAACGACATAGCGAGAAAAAAGTAAAAACGCCATAATTATGTTTTTTTTGTCGCCACGACATTGCATAAAAATGCAATAATGGGCGATCAAAAGATCGTATCGGCACCAAAATGGTATCATTAGAAACATCAGCTCGGTACACAAAAAATAAGCCCTCACTCAACCCGAGATCATGAAAATTGGAGACGCTACAGGTATCGGAATATGGCGCAATTTTTTTTTATTTTTTAGCAAAGTTTGGAATTTTTTTTCACCACCTAGATAAAAAAAAGAACCTAGACATGTTTGGTGTCTATGAACTTGTAGTGACCTGGAGAATGATAATGGCAGGTCAGTTTTAGCATTTAGTGAACCTAGTAAAAAAAAAAAAAAAAAACACAAGTGTGAGATTGCACTTTTTTTGCAATGTCACTGCACTTGGATTTTTTTTCCCATTTTCTAGTACATGACATGGTAAAACCAATGGTGTTGTTCAAAAATACAACTTGTCCCACAAAAAACAAGCTCTCACATGGCCATATTGATGGAAAAATAAAAAAGTTATGGCTCTGGGAAGAAATGAATCGAAAAATGAAAACGCAAAACCGAAAAAAGCTGGGGTTAAGGGGTTAAATGTGAACACTCCTGGTTGGGTGTCCATCTGCTGGATTGGACATAGTGGAAGACCTGTTGGTCCCTATTATACTATTTCTACTGTGGTGAAATTGATGCCACATCTGTGGTGTAAGGCCCTCATTTGTTTAAATGTGAATACTCCTTGTTTGGTGTCCATCTGCTGGATTGGGTGTAGTGGAAGACCTGTCGATCCCTATTATAGTATTTGTACTGTGGTGAAACTTATGCCACTTTGGTTGTGTCTGCCAATAATTTTTGGAAATGTGAACACTCCTGGTTGGGTCTCCTTCATGCATATTGCCTGAAGCAGTAGGCCTCTGAGACCGTCAGGCCTCCACTTTCTTGGACTTAACTACCCATATTACTATCCTTAAATTTTTCTAACAATGGTAGTCTAAAAAACTGATATTTGCGCCACTTGATTGTGTCTCAGCATGAACGCAGGTAGAAGTGTTGCATGTGGTATCAGGGCTCACAGCAAAGGAGGCCTACACCAATCCCTCACTCACCTCAACCTACTGTGATGTTCAACTGAAAGCTGTAAATGCTGTCCCAGACCCCGTTACCTCATGCCTGGCTGATTGCTGCAGTGCTATGCTACAATTTGTACTGTGGGTGAATTTAGGCCACTTTCTTGGTGTCTGTCCCTCATTTGATATGTTTTGGCAGCATTTGGGGCTGTTATAAGGTGTTGTGCATGCATTTGTTTTTGCCTCCTATTGACATGAATGGTGTTCAGTTATGTTCGGCGAATAATCAGCTAATTAATAAGCGAATATTGCAAATTTGGCAATCGTAATCCAAACTGAACATTGAAATATTTACTCATCTCTAGTGAAGACGCAGGAGAGGTTTTCTTCTGATGACTTTCCTATTAAGGCCGTATTTGTGTATGTATCTCTGAACAGAACAACTCCAGAGTCTGCAAAATCTTTCTGAAGGTCTTTTGCAGTCAAGCGGAACTTCTAATTTGCCTGTCTAGCAATCCTATGAGCAGCTCTCACTGAAATTTTCCTTCGTCTTCCAGAACTTATCTTGTCCTCCACTGTTCCTGTTAACTGCCATTTCTTAATTACTGAACATTTCGAACTGAGAAAAGGGCAATTTGAAAATGCTTTCATAGGCAGCTGCTTAGATGAACTGATGGCTACTGTTTTTTTGGCATAAGGCTAGAGGAGGCTTGGCGCTGGGAAAGGTCAGAGCGGCCCGGCGCCTGCACACTGCAGTACTTTGCTCTGCCCTCAACAGGGCAGACAAAGTACTCCTGCGCCGGAGCTGCAGCATGAATACAAGAAGAGGACATCATTGTAAGAAGATAGGAGGCCCCGAACTGGATCGCGATGCTCATCGGACCAGAACCGGACCAGAACCGCCCCTGGGTGAGTATAATCTAACCTCTTTTTCTCATCTTTCAGGATACATAGGTGGCTTATCTACAGCATTCTGTAAGCCCCTGATGCTGGTGGGCTTAGCTCACCTTCGATTTTGGGTGTGACAGGTTCCTTTTAATGATTGTCTCTGTCTCTCCCAAGTCCCCCATACACAGGAATGATCACTTCTGTGTTTCCCTTGACAGAGTCATTGTCAAACTCCTCTGGCAGCTGCTTATTTTCCAGAGAACAAAAGCATTGGCAATCGAAAATCCAACATGTTGCATCCTTCTCTCACCTGACACCATCTGTCATGAGAGAATCGGGAGGCCCCCAAACACATTAGACTGTCGGCTGCTCCTACTAATATTGACAGATCCATTTTGTTTATTGAGGCCTTTAACTGCATTAGTTCTTTATATTTTAGTGGCTTATAAACACAAATGTTTCCACTCAATGGCTGCAAGTTGTGAACTAGCACACTCCACACAACTAGTTGCATCTATAGATCAAATGGTTCTGTGTTCTTAAAATTATCCTTATTTAATCTTTGAACTTGACCTTCTAGATGTGGGAAGAATATTGGGAATACATACATTTTTATTTAGCCTCTTGAGGCTGCAGATAGGATTTTATTACCTATGGCAAAATGCCCTAGAAAGTGTCTCTCTCGCCTGGTGGAGAGTGAAGTAAGCAATCCTCTTACGTTATCAAAACCAACTGCTGGACGCTGTGTGACATGTTTCCTCAATGCAATCCTCTCTTATCTGTTACAAATGAGCTGAGATTCATGTACAGACTATAAACCATGGGGTAAAATAAATACAAGAATACAGATATTATTAGCAATAAAACATGTGTCCGATTACTACCAAAGGAAAGCAATAGCCGGAATGGTACCACTTCTCCTTGTATAAATCTTGATAAATCTCCCCTCAATTGTACCTTTTGTCACCATTATATGAGCTTATATGAATGTTCACAGGCTGGTACTCAAAATTAAGGGTATGTGTACACGTCCGGATTTCTTGCAGAAATTTCCTGAAGAAAACCGGAAATTTTCTGCAAGAAATCCGCATTTTTTTTTTGGCGTTTTTTTCCCGTTTTTTTCGCGTTTTTTTTTGCATTCTGCAAGCGTAATTAGCTTGCAGAATGCTAAAGTTTTCCAAGTGATCTGTAGCATCGCTTGGAAAACTGACTGACAAGTTGGTCACACTTGTCAAACATACTGTTTGACAAGTGTGACCAACTTGTTACTATAGATGCTGCTTATGCAGCATCTATAGTAAAAGATAGAATGTTTAAAAATAATAAAAAAAATAAAAAATGGTTATACTCACCCAGACGATCTCAGCGGCGTCCGTTCCTATAGATGCCGGTGTGGTTCAGGACCTGTGATGACGTCGCGGTTTGTGATTGGTCGCGTGAGTCACATGAGCGGTCACGCGACCAATCACAAGACAGTGACGTCATCACAGGTCCTGAACCACACCATCTATAGGAACCGAAGAGAGAGCATGCACCGGAGAGGCGGGAACACTTCGGGGGCCATCAGAGGGTGAGTATAGGACTATTTTTTATTTTAATTCTTTTTTTTGACCAATTATATGGTGCCCAGTCCGTGGGGAGAGTCTCCTCTCCTCCACCCTGGGTACCAACCGCACATAATCTGCTTATTTCCCACATGGTGTGCACAGCCCCGTGCGGGAAGTAAGCAGATCAATGCACTCCTAGGTGTGCGGAATCCCCGCAATTCCGCATTTTTAATGAACATGTTGCTTTTTTTTCCACTATGCGATTTTTTCGCGGAAAAAATCGCAACATTTGCACAAAAAATGCAGAATACCCTGTAAATAATAGGAGGCATATGTAAGCGTTTTTTCGCGTTTTTATCACGTTTTTATAGCGAAAAAACGCAAAAAATCCTGAACGTGTGCACATGGCCTAAATCTTGTTTGGTCTTCTGATGAAAATCTGTATTCACTCTATGTGACTTCAGAATCCTTTCATCACATGCTGTAAGGATTCTCCAGTATTCTTCACGAGAGTGGACAGTTACGTGACGATTTGTCTACTTCCGACCACACTTCGACTAGACAAATCACTTGCACACGCTGTAAGGATTCACAAGCATGCAGTCACGTAGAGTGACTGTACACTCTCATCAGAAGATCGGACTAAACCTTTAATAGCAATATAGGTGTAAAACAATCTTTATAACTACTAGCTAAAAACAGCATTTTCATTCATTAAAAGTTATACCGTATCCAAATGAGAGGGGAAACTTGCTGATCACTGGGTTTCCGAACTCCTATGAGCAATGTAAGCAATAAATAGAGTGACAGGTGCCTTTTTTCTATACCATTTTAACTGCTTAGGAGAAATTCCCAGTGATTCTGTGTAGTTTTTTCTTGAAAAGTTGCCTTCCTCTCCATTCTCCCATTTACATATGCATAATGTCCACTAATTCAGAGATCTTGTACTTTGACTTTTTATGCAGTTCGAAAATGGCAATTACACTGAGTTGTCTGATAAATTGCAGGAAAATAACTTAATTTTGGAAAGGGGGTTGAGTTCCCCTCAAAATTTGCATTTCTAACAGTTTGTGTGTAAGGAAGCCACCTCATGTTCCTCTGTTTAGCATGATGAGATGACAGTTCACAGGTGCAAATGGTCCATTTAGTTTTACTTTATTCCTAGATCTGAGAGGTGACCATGTCTAAAGAGGCCACAATGCCACATGAAGGCCTTAGAGGAGTTGGCTCATCAGAAGCTTCCACTTCTGCATTGCACTTGCTGAGGAAGTCAGTTGAACTCTGCGGTTTCAGCTCCTGCTTACCAGAACATTTTTCATGGACAAGCCTCTTCTGACAAGAAATGTCACAAAATATGAGGGTTTAGTTCAGTGGCCATCCTTGTTATACATGAATGCCTCCAGTGTCTCTTAGATGTCGGTCCTAAGTGGGCGACACTCCCTCTGACATCTTTCTGCTCCAATAGAACATATGTGCGAGGTAGAAATCTCTTATAAAAATGCAGATTGGATACTGATCTCTGTCTTATGTAATGGACTATTATATTTCCCCAGATTCTTCTAGCTATAGGTATTTTACAAAAACACTGTTTGATGTATTGGAATAAATAAAATCTAATGGTACAACGAGACAGTATCCAAGTGGGAGCTTTTTAGACGCTTACAATGATTTCTTGCTACAAATAGTTTGATGAGATGGATGGAAATATTTGGTAAAAAGCACGCATTGGGCGCTGCACGTTATGCAAGAACCTTTTTAAGATAACATTTTACATCAAGAAATGTCTAAACTTAGACAAATCTATATATTTACTTTTAAAACTGTCTACGTCCATATGCAGAAATCCCAATCCGAGCGTGTATCCGAAGGTGATTTCTTAACTGAAAAACTAAAAACATCTGGGAGCATTTCTTCCAGCTGCAGGGACACCTTAAAGTGTTAGTAGCCAGCGTAGACTCTCCATTAGATAGAAGGTCATTTCAGGCTGATTTTAGCACACACAGGCAATGCGAGACATGACTTTTTTGGTGCACAGGGCTCTTATAGCAACATGATACATTCATTCTGAGACAGCTTGCTTTTCCTCCTGTATCATGTAATCCATTAAACTGTCATGAGCAGAAAAGGCAAGGAGAGATATAGCACAGTAAAATGATGAAAGTGCACATATCTGTAAAAGAATAAAATACGACTGCAAGCACTTGCATCTTTCAAAGAGCCATTAAATTCAGTGCCTATTTCTCAAACAATGAATGCAGTAAAGAAGATCTGATGCGAAAATGGAAAATACATGTTCAAAGTGTAATTACGTGTTGCCTCAGTGAAATTTATACAACCATTACCATGCATTTTTCTTTTTTTCTGATGCAGGAACAGTTTATACATTTGTCACTCATGATTTGGTTATGGCTTCCTTCTTATCATCTATATTTAATGCCCATTCTAGGATTTACTAACATTTACTTTATTTACAATAGCCAAGTAGATATACTCTAAGCTAAAGAGGAAATCCATGTCGTTGTCCGAGAAACCAACTGTATTGATCTGCTTTCTCCCTGTGGATTGACTGACGCTGCCCAGAGCTCCACCTTTCTACTAGAGATGAGCGAACCTTTCAAGGTTCGGTTTGGTTAGGATTCAGCGAACCTCCCGATGTTGCTGAACAGTTAGTTGAACATATCCAAACCCCATTGAATTCAATGGGTGGCAAAGCCAAACGCATAGACAACACCTTCAAGGGGGACAAAAGGATGACAAAACAATACAAATTAGGGGCAGACATCAGGAAAAGTGCCATCATTTGACCCATAGTAGAAATCTGATAATTGCACAGCAGCAATCAGCCATGGGCCATGCATGAGGTATCAGGGTCTGGGCCAGCATTTACAGCTTTTAATCAAAGTTTAAATTAAGAAGATGAGGTGGATAAGGGACCAGTGTAAGCTGCTGTGCTGGGAGCCCTGATACCTCATGCAACAGCTCAAACTACTTTTTTTGCTCAGCCACACTCAGGTGGCACAAATATCAGATTAGTAGACCACCAATGTTAGAAAAAATTAAGGATGGTAATGCAGGAAGTTGACTGATAAATTCACCGACAGTAGAAATTTTTGAATGACACAGCGGCAGTCAGCCATGAGCCATGCATGAGGTATCAGGGTCTGGGACAACATTTAGAGCACTGAATTGAAGTTTCACTTATGATGTGGTGGCTAAACAGTGGTGTAAGCCTTCTTTGCTGGGAGCAAAGAATACTCATGTCTCATACCTCAAGCAACAGCTCAATTATTTTTTTCCGAGCAACAGTCAGGTGGCACAAATATCAGTTTCATAGCCTACTATATGTAAGAAAAGTAACTCAGGTAGTTGACTAATCAATTGACCCACAGTAGAACATTTTATAATTGCACAGTCAGCCATCACCATGCATGAGTTATCAGGGTCTGGGCCAGCATTTAGATCTTTGAAATTCAGTTGAAATTAAGAGGTGGTTGTGGACCGGTGTATGCCTGCTGTGATGGTAGCCCTGCGAAATTCAGGCAACACACATGAAGTAGACTCAACTTGGAGTACAAACATTTCCCAAAATTATTGCCACACACCACTAAATTGTCATCCAAGTTCCCAAGTTAGAAATTTTATATTTGTGCATATTTTGAAAACTTCTGTTACTATACAGTCTACTCGACTACCATTCTTTGGCAACCGCACAGCAGTATTATTATTATTATTTGTTATAGCGTCATTTATTTTATGGCTCTTTACATGTCAAAAGGGGAATACATAATAAAAACAAAGACAATAATCTTAAACAATACAAGTCACCGACTGGTACTGGAGGAGAGAGGACCCTGCCCATGAGGGCTCACAAGCTGCAAGGGATGGGTGAGGATACAATAAGTGAGGGTAGAGCTGCTTGTGCAGCGGTATGGTGGACCGATAGTTAGTGTAGGTTGTAGGCTTGTCGGAAGGGGTTCCTTTTGAAGGTTCCCATGGTAGGCAAGAGTATGTGCTCACTTCCAACGATCGCACTTGGCAGGTCATTGACTTGCATCGCTATAAAGGTCTTTCGGCCTACTGGTTAACTGTTTGATTTGTGAAGTTCCAACTCGGTGCAGTTCCACTCTGCACATGTTACAGCAACTGTGGCAGCAGTGACGAGCCATGAAGCAGTATGGGCAGTACGGATGTGGTGAAAATCACGCTTGCAGAGTGGGCACAGATGAAGGACCTCTTCACCCATCTGCACAGTTTCAAAATGGCTACTAAGATGGTTAGCGCTGATGATGCCATCATGAGCATCATTATTCTGGTCATCTATATGCTGGAGCACACTTTGAATAGTGTGCGAGAGGAGGTGGTGGTCCCAGAGGAAGAGGAGGAAGCAGAGGAGTATATGGAAGGGATAACAATATCTCTAAGTTCCGGACTGTCGTCGCACAAGTAAGTGCCATGGGAGGGTGGATTATGGCAATTAAGGGGGGTCACGGTACTAGACAAATTGTTAGTGTAGGTGCAGGAGCCGAGGATCAAATTGAGGAGCAGGAGGAAGAGGTGATGAACGTGCAACAGTCAAGAGATGAAGAGGATAATGATCCCTTCTCTGTTGTTTGTGGTTTGCAGGAGGGGACAGAGGAAGCACTTGGATCTCATGGAAGCACCCGACACATGAGCGCCTTCTTGCTGCATTATCTACAACATGATGCTTGTATTCTTAGGGTAGTTAAGACCCCAGAGATTTTCCGACGCTGATGGGTGGTATACTCTTATTTTTCAGCACTATTAAAAAGCAGTGCTGAGGAATAAGGCCCTTTAACTTCTACCGTTAAAAGGTGTATCAGTGGTCGTTAAGGTGATAAATAGCTCCACTCTGGACTTATTCACACTACAAATGCTGCTGCATTATATACTCAGCATTATATGCTGAGTATATACTTTCATCTGCTTTAAGCATAACAACCGTTTCTCTGGAGTTGTTCACACTAACATTATTATTATTACTAGCTGAAGAGCCCGGCGTTGCCCGGGCATAGTAACAAACTGTGGTTAGTTATAAAACAAGTTACAATGATTATATTGCACATAAAAACATTTCACATCATATATTTAACACTACAGATTTTCAACACAATTTAACTAAATGTTTACCCAAATATTGATAGTATTTTATTTTCAACTCATTCAAGAGCCTTTTGGTAAACAACATTTTTGTTTTTTACTTCCTGTGCAAAGATGAACAGATTTCCTACATCTTCCCATCAGCCAGAGCCACCGGACTACTACCCCTAATATCCCACATCATCCCATCAGAGCCACTGGATTACTACCCCTAATATCCAACATCATCCCATCAGCCAGAGCCACAGGACTACTACCCCTTATATCCCACATCATCCCGTCAGCCAGAGCGACCGGACTCTTACCCCTAATATCCTACGTCATCCCGTTAGAGCCACTGGATTACTAACCCTAATATCCCACATCATCCCGTCAGCCAGAGCCACCGTACTACTACCCCTAATATCTGTTGTGATCCGCTTTTTGGGCTCCCCTAGTGGTGGCTGGTGGTACTGGAGACTTGTGTGTTCTTTTCTGCCTCAGCTCACCTGCTTCCATCAGTTTTGGGAATTCCCTATTTAGCCTTGCTCTCCAGTCACTTCCTTGCCGGTCATCATTGTAACCTGAGTCTTTCAGTTGCATGTTCCTGCTACCAGTCTGCTGATCAGCTAAGTGGACTCTTGTCCTTTTTGTTTTGTATTTTTTGTCCAGTTTACAGTTTGTCATTTCCTGTTACTGGAAGCTCTTGTGGACTGAAATTGCCACTCCTGTGTCATGAGTTGACACAGGAGTCTTAAAGTAATTTCAGGATGGGTTTTTGAAAGGGTTTTTCAGCTGACCGTGAAGTCCTCTTTTGTATCCTTCCTCTATCTAGTAAGTGGACCTCGCTTTGCTAAATCTACCTTCATACTGTGTATGTCTTTTCCTCTGAACTCACCGTTAATATATGTGGGGGCTACTATCATCTTTGGGGAATTTCCCTAGAGGTAAGCCAGGTCTGTTCCTTCCTCTTCCAGGCGTAGTTAGTTCTCCGGCTGGCGCATGGCATCTAGGCAGCCGTAGGAATCCTTCCTGGCTACTGTTAGTTGTGTGGTAGATTTAGGTCACGGTCAGCTTGAGTTTCCATCACCCGAGGGCTAGTCTGTTATTTTGTGTTTCTGATGTCCCCATGCCATTGGGGAATCATGACAGTATGACCGGCCACTGTTAAAGTAATTGGCAGAAGAAAGGAGAGTAAAAGAAGTCTGTATATATATATTTTTTTTTTCCCTCACATGTTTGCTACTTAGTTGGCTCAGTTGTATTTCTGCTCTATTTACAACCTTGCCTTTCTCTCCTTCTAATCCTTGAATGGCTCTGATCTCTCCGGTTTAAGGATGGACTCTCAGAGTTTGGCTGCAGGTTTAAATAATCTTGCTACGAAGGTTCAGAATTTACAAGATTATGTTATACGTACTCCTATTTCTGAACCTAAGATTCCTACACCAGAGGTATTTTCCGGAGATAGATCTCGGTTTCTGAATTTCAAATGTAATTGTAAATTATTCCTTTCTCTCAGACCTCACTCCTCTGGAGATCCTGTTCAGCAGGTTAAGATTGTGATTTCTTTGCTGCGAGGTGACCCTAAAAATTGGGCATTTTCATTGACACCAGGGGATCCTGCGTTGCTCAATGTGGATGCGTTTTTTCTGGCTTTAGGGTTGCTGTATGAGGAACCTAATTTGGAGATTCAAGCTGAAAAAGCTTTAATAGCCCTGTCTCAAGGGCAAGATGAAGCTGAGATATACTGCCAAAAATTTCGTAAATGGTCTGTGCTTACTCAGTTGAATGAGTGTGCCCTAGCGGCAATTTTCAGAGAAGGCCTTTCTGATGCCGTTAAGGATGTCATGGTGGGGTTTCCTATGCCCACAGGTCTGAATGAGTCCATCACAATGGCGATTCAGATTGATCGGCGTTTGCGGGAGCGCAAACCCGTGCACCATTTGGCGGTATCTTCTGAAGGGACGCCAGAGAAAATGCAATGTGACAGAATTCTGTCAAGAAGCGAGCGGCAGAATTATAGGCGCAAAAATGGCTTGTGCTTCTACTGTGGTGATTCCGCGCATGTTATATCAGCATGCTCTAAACGTACTAGGAAGGTTGACAAGTCTGTTTCTATTGGCACTTTACAGTCTAAATTTCTTCTGTCTGTAACTCTGATTTGTTCATTATCAGTTATTACCGTGGATGCCTATGTGGACTCTGGCGCCGCTCTGAGTCTCATGGATTGGTCCTTCGCCAGGCGCTGTGGGTTTGATTTGGAGCCTCTGGAAGTTCCTATACCTCTGAAGGGTATTGATTCTACACCTCTGGCTTGTAATAGACCACAGTTCTGGACGCAAGTGACTATGCGTATGACTCCAGACCATCAGGAGATGATTCGCTTCCTCGTGTTGCATAATTTACATGATGTGTTAGTGCTTGGATTACCATGGTTGCAATCTCATAACCCAGTACTGGACTGGAAAACTATGTCTGTGTTAAGCTGGAGATGTCGGGGGGCTCATGGGGACATACCTTTGGTTTCTATCTCGTCATCTATTCCCTCTGAGGTTCCGGCATTTTTGTCGGATTTTGGGGATATTTTTGAAGAGCCTAAAATTGGTTCTCTCCCTCCCCACAGAGAGTGTGATTGCGCCATAGATCTGATTCCAGGCAGTAAATTTCCAAAGGGTCGTTTGTTTAACCTATCTGTACCTGAGCATGCTGCCATGCGAGAGTATGTTAAGGAGTCCCTGGAAAAGGGACATATTCGTCCTTCTTCATCACCTTTAGGAGCTGGGTTTTTCTTTGTCTCTAAAAAGGATGGCTCGCTGAGGCCTTGTATTGATTATCGACTCCTGAATAAAATTACTGTCAAATATCAGTATCCGTTGCCGCTGCTTACTGATTTGTTTGCTCGCATAAGGGGGGCTAAGTGGTTCTCCAAGATTGATCTCCATGGGGCGTATAATTTGGTGCGAATTAAGCAAGGGGATGAGTGGAAAACCGCATTTAATACGCCTGAGGGCCACTTTGAGTATTTAGTAATGCCTTTCGGCCTTTCTAATGCACCTTCAGTTTTTCAGTCGTTTATGCATGATATTTTCCGTGAATATCTGGATAAATTTATGATTGTGTATTTGGACGATATTTTGATTTTTTCTGAGGACTGGGAGTCTCATGTTCAGCAGGTCAGGAGGGTTTTTCAGGTCTTGCGGGAGAATTCTCTGTGTGTAAAGGGTTCTAAGTGTGTTTTTGGGGTTCAAAAGATTTCCTTTTTGGGGTACATTTTTTCCCCTTCTTCTGTTGAGATGGACCCTGTCAAGGTTCGGGCTATTTGTGACTGGACGCAGCCTACTTCTCTAAAGGGTCTTCAGAAGTTCTTGGGCTTTGCTAATTTTTATCGTCGATTTATAACTGGTTTTTCTGGTGTTGCTAAGCCTCTTACGGATTTGACTAAGAAGGGTGCTGATGTTGCCAATTGGTCCTCTGCCGCTGTGGAGGCCTTTCGGGAACTTAAGCGCCGCTTTTCGTCTGCCCCTGTGTTGCGCCAGCCTGATGTCTCTCTCCCCTTTCAGGTTGAGGTCGATGCTTCCGAGATCGGAGCGGGGGCGGTTTTGTCGCAGAAAAGTTCCGATTGCTCAGTGATGAGACCTTGTGCGTTCTTTTCTCGAAAATTTTCTGCCGCCGAAAGAAATTATGATGTCGGTAATCGGGAGCTTTTGGCCATGAAGTGGGCATTTGAGGAGTGGCGTCATTGGCTTGAGGGTGCTAGACATCAGGTGGTGGTTTTGACTGATCACAAGAATCTGATTTATCTTGAGTCTGCCAGGCGCCTGAATCCTAGACAGGCGCGCTTGTCATTGTTTTTCTCTCGGTTTAATTTTGTGGTCTCATATCTACCAGGTTCTAAGAATGTGAAGGCAGATGCCCTTTCTAGGAGTTTTGAGCCTGATTCCCCTGGTGATTCGGAACCTACAGGTATCCTTAAGGATGGGGTGATATTATCCGCTATTTCCCCAGATCTGCGACGTGCTTTGCAAGAGTTTCAGGCGGATAGACCTGATCGCTGTCCACCTGGTAGACTGTTTGTTCCTGATGATTGGACCAGTAGAGTCATCTCGGAGGTTCATTCTTCTACGCTGGCGGGTCATCCTGGAATTTTTGGTACCAGGGATTTGGTGGCTAGATCCTTCTGGTGGCCATCTCTGTCTCGAGATGTGCGTGTTTTTGTGCAGTCTTGTGATGTGTGTGCTCGGGCCAAGCCTTGTTGTTCTAGGGCTAGCGGGTTGTTGTTGCCCTTGCCTATTCCGAAGAGGCCTTGGACGCACATCTCGATGGACTTTATTTCTGATCTTCCTGTCTCTCAGAGGATGTCTGTTATCTGGGTGGTGTGTGACCGTTTTTCTAAGATGGTTCATTTGGTGCCATTGCCGAAGTTGCCTTCCTCGTCTGAGTTGGTTCCTTTGTTTTTTCAAAATGTGGTTTGCTTGCATGGTATTCCTGAAAATATCGTTTCTGATAGGGGTACCCAGTTCGTTTCTAGATTTTGGCGGGCATTCTGTGCCAGGTTGGGCATTGATTTGTCTTTTTCGTCTGCCTTCCATCCTCAGACTAATGGCCAGACGGAGCGAGCTAATCAGACTTTGGAGACGTATTTGAGGTGTTTTGTGTCTGCGGATCAGGATGATTGGGTTGCCTTTTTGCCGTTGGCGGAGTTTGCTCTTAATAATCGGGCTAGTTCGGCCACTTTGGTTTCCCCTTTCTTTTGCAATTCGGGGTTTCATCCCCGTTTTTCTTCTGGTCAGGCGGAGTCTTCGGATTGTCCTGGAGTAGATGCTGTGGTGGATCGGTTGTATCGGATTTAGGAACAAGTGGTGGACAATTTGAATTTGTCCCAGGAGAGGACTCAGCGGTTTGCTAACCGCCAGCGTCGGGTTGGTCCTCGCCTTCGTGTTGGGGACTTGGTGTGGTTGTCTTCCCGTTTTGTCCCAATGAGGGTTTCGTCTCCTAAATTTAAGCCTCGGTTCATCGGTCCCTATAGGATTTTGGAGATTATTAACCCTGTTTCCTTTCGTTTGGACCTCCCGGCATCTTTCGCTATCCATAATGTGTTCCATCGGTCGTTGTTGCGGAGATAAGAGGTGCCGGTGGTTCCTTCTGCTGAGCCTCCTGCTCCTGTGCTGGTTGAGGGTGAATTGGAGTACGTTATAGAGAAGATCTTGGACTCCCGTATTTCCAGGCGGAGACTCCAGTATCTGGTTAAATGGAAGGGCTATGGTCAGGAAGATAATTCTTGGGTAACTGCCTCTGATGTTCATGCCTCGGATTTGGTTCGTGCCTTTCATAGGGCTCATCCAGGTCGCCCTGGCGGTTCTTGTGAGGGTTCGGTGCCCCCTCCTTAAGGGGGGGGTACTGTTGTGATCCGCTTTTTGGGCTCCCCTAGTGGTGGCTGGTGGTACTGGAGACTTGTGTGTTCTTTTCTGCCTCAGCTCACCTGCTTCCATCAGTTTTGGGAGTTCCCTATTTAGCCTTGCTCTCCAGTCACTTCCTTGCCGGTCATCATTGTAACCTGAGTCTTTCAGTTGCATGTTCCTGCTACCAGTCTGCTGATCAGCTAAGTGGACTCTTGTCCTTTTTGTTTTGTATTTTTTGTCCAGTTTACAGTTTGTCATTTCCTGTTACTGGAAGCTCTTGTGGACTGAAATTGCCACTCCTGTGTCATGAGTTGACACAGGAGTCTTAAAGTAATTTCAGGATGGGTTTTTGAAAGGGTTTTTCAGCTGACCGTGAAGTCCTCTTTTGTATCCTTCCTCTATCTAGTAAGTGGACCTCGCTTTGCTAAATCTACCTTCATACTGTGTATGTCTTTTCCTCTGAACTCACCGTTAATATATGTGGGGGCTACTATCATCTTTGGGGAATTTCCCTAGAGGTAAGCCAGGTCTGTTCCTTCCTCTTCCAGGCGTAGTTAGTTCTCCGGCTGGCGCATGGCATCTAGGCAGCCGTAGTAATGCTTCCTGGCTACTGTTAGTTGTGTGGTAGATTTAGGTCACGGTCAGCTTGAGTTTCCATCACCCGAGGGCTAGTCTGTTATTTTGTGTTTCTGATGTCCCCATGCCATTGGGGAATCATGACAAATATCCCAATCATCCCATCAGCCAGAGCCACCAGACTACTACCCCTAATACCCCACATCATCCCGGCACGGTAATAAATTGTGTCATTTCCAGCTTTACAGAAGGACGATAACACCATAGAAATGACAAGAATAATAGGCCTCATTTACCACAACTGTCTACAAGGAAAACTGTTGGTCATAGCAATCAATCACAGCTCAGCTTCTTATAAACAGCTCTGGTGAAATAAAAGATTCTTAGTGATTGGTTGGGGCTATGTGAAGTGGGTGTGGCTGATACACACACACACACATGCTTAGTGATTGGTTGGGGCTGTGGAGTGGACGTGGCTGATATATACACACACATACACTCAACTTTATATTCTAGATTATTATTATTATTCATTTTTATGGGTACCCAGCCTCCCAGTGCCATTTATTCCATGGCTCTTTACATGTGAAAAAGGGGCATACATAGACAAGTACAATAAACATGAGCAATACAAGGCACACTCAAGTACAGAAGGAGAGAGGACCCTGCCCGTGAGAGCTCAAAGTCTACAGGGGATGGATGAGGATACACTAGGAGAGAGTAGAGCAAGTCATTGCTAACATTACATTACGTGCCCCCTGAGGAAGCGGTAATACTTAGATGCGAAATGCGCATTGGGGTAAGGTGACCAGGATCCAGACAGGACTTTCACACATATGGGTAACTCTCCCTCTTATTTAACTATACAATAAATTGTCTGGATGAACTACACGGAGGTATATGGTGATTAAACTATCACTAATTTAACTGCACTAGTTGTTAAATCCCTATATATTAGAGATATATGTACTTAACATTTGGTAGCAATTTATGGACATGCTGTTCTTTTTCCAGAATCTCTTAATCCTGTTGCAATAATATATGTCCAGTTCTGTATTCCTGGGTCATCATTGTTTGTATCCATGGATGGAGTCACAATCTAATTATATACCATTTACTGTATAAGTTTTTTTGTAAAATTATGATTTTTTTTATGTGGAAGTTAAAGATGGATTTTTCAATAAATAATGTTATTTTGTAATTTATTGGTTACTTTTTGACTCTTTTTCTCCTGTTATAAGTATTGTATTTTGAGTCACCATTTGATATATGTATATGGCATAATTTATGACTGGTATTCTTGTGTCATTGCTAACATTGTTGTAAACTCTAAATGGACCATACATCTTCAGTTCTTTTGTATGCCTACACTCCTGGCTCTGTGTCTTCTGGTGTCTCCTGCTCCGCTTGTCTGCCTGCAGTCCTGGGTTTTGCTATTCCTCTTGCCATACAGCAATTCCAACCCACTGTTCCATCATCTTTGGTCCCTGTTGAGTCCATAACACTGAACTTATTGATATATAGGCTTGTAAGAAACAAAAATCTGCATAACTTGTGTCACAGAGTCACTGCAGACTTATCGGTTTTGACCGGACACCACCTTTAACATGATAGAAAAGATGTGTCATGATTAGGACATGGTTAATGTCTTGTTCTTTCAGGGGTAATGTTGTTGGCCTCTCTTTAAAGATGAGAGGGGTATTTATACTCACTCCTAACCTGGTTTCCTTGTCAGCTAATATGTTCTGCTTCAGTCTGTATGCTTGACCTCTGGAGTGTGTGCCGGCTTGCATAGTGTTTATCTTGCTTTCCGTGCTTTACTCTGTTAGTTTCCCTGGATTACTGAACTCTGGCTTTGCTTCTGACTATCCCCTGTCTCTCCCTTCTGGTACCTCGTGATCTCCTGGCTATGACCTCTGCTTGTTAGATTATTCTTTTGTACTTGTCCCTTCTCTGTTTCCCAGCGTCTGGCTCTGCCCTCTGACCTCCTCCCACTCTGTCACATGTCTAAGGTCCTGTTGGTGATCAGGTTAGTAAATTGGCGTCTAGCCCAGCTCCTTTTCTGCTGTGTGCAGCTTCCCCCGCAGCATTAATACCCGGGCGCTGTGACAAGATGTTGGCAAAAAGAATAAATATTCTGCCAAAATGTGATATACTGGCTCTTGAAATAATTTTTTAACTTGTAATTAGTGTTGAGCGATACCTTCCGATACTTGAAAGTATCGGTATTGGATAGTATCGGCCGATATCCGAAAAATATCGGATATCGCCGATACCGATACCCGATACCAATACAAGTGAATGGGACACAAGTATCGGAAGCTATCCTGGATGGTTCCCAGGGTCTGAAGGAGAGGAAACTCTCCTTCAGGCCCTGGGATCCATATTCATGTAAAAAATAAAGAATTAAAATAAAAAATATGGATATACTCACCCCTCCGGCGGCCCCTGGACCGATTCCGATTTCCGATATCACAAAAATATCGGAACGCGGTATCGTAATTCCGATACCGCAAATATCGGCCGATACCTGATACTTGCGGTATCGGAATGCTCAACACTACTTGTAATAAATACATGTTCATGTGTCTAAAATTAGATATGATTGCTCTATACCACATTTTGCTGAATTCACATGAATTGAAAGAGGATTCTACTGCAGCACCCCAGAGTCCTGGTCGTGCAGTATTGTCGCTCTGCCGCTAAGGGGAGTGATGGTACGTCTGATGGCACTAAAGGAGTTCACCTGACCAGGTATCACAGTCACACATTACACTTCACACTCCGGCCACCAGGGGGAGCAAAAGGTTCTATTTACTAGGCCACTCCTCACACTCTGGTAAAACTGGGGGTTGGATAGAAAGTTAGGCAGAAAGCTGACTGGGTTTTGCCCAGGCAACATCCAGTGAGAGAGGGTGTTGCGGGGAAAAGATTCAGGGGGGTCCCTGTCAGGGGTGGGATCCTGACAGAGGCCTAGCAAGAGACAGATCGTTACGGAGCCGAACCTGCACTTCATTGTTCGGTATCTTAAGAAAGGACAAGAAGCGAAGTATATTGTGGAGAAGTGAGAAACGAGATCACAGCAACAAAGGAGATAATACCGGGAGGAGTCGTGCCCTAAGATCATGGCAACATCCTTCTGAGGCACGTAGCCGGTGGCCAGAACACCGAGGGAGTACTGGCTCTACGCTTTACTTCAATCACGGCAGGGCAGTTGACTTTAGGTTGGCTGTCTCACCTTTTCACCTAAGCAGACAACGGAGGCAAATTGTGGGAGAGGGGCATCTCTAGGGTCCCTATAAAATAGCTCCAGGCCTACCCCCCGTCATACGGGTGCATCCTATCCAAACTGGGGGACGGAGAGAGAGAACATCAGAAACAGATACAAGAGTTGTGAAGACTATCCCGTGGTGCTCAGCAGGGAGGTACTACAACACACAGGTGCAAGTAGGAAGGCTACTGATTTCCACCTGCAAAGGGAACTCTGGATGTGCCTTCGGACCGGCCGGTCTCAGCAAGCCCTGTTAGCAGTGCTCTGGATTGTGGATGCTGAAGTCTACAGTAAAAGGTAAAGAGACTGCAAACTTGTGTCCTCATTATTTACCATGACCTAAACCACCGCCACCTACACCTTTAATTGGAAGCCCCTTAGCAGGGCCACGGACCGGGTCGGGCCACCGTGACATCCCCAGAACCGCGACAGAGGGACCCGGTACCGAGTACCCCATTGCCCTGCGTCTGGGGGCGCTCCAAACTTGGCGTCCCGAACAGGATCTACTTAAGCCTGAAGATCAGGTCTTGTGTGCCTTGGAACTGTGACTGAATTGTGCTTGAACCGTGATTTATTGCAAAGACTGTGTTTTGCTGTTTGCCACCAAAAGTTCCTGCCAAAACCACCGCCATTACAGCACAACAAGAAGCGCAGGAGAAGAAGAAGGGCGTGGATTTGTGGGCGTGAGCAAATTGAAGAGCGCGAAGAACAATGGCCGCCCAGTCTAAACATTGCTGTATCCTGAGGACGTGTCCATCAGCAGCTGAGGTCCACCATCTCATTCTCTATGGAGGGTGGAGACCATGGAGACGGGGCCGCCCACGAAAGAGAGCGCGGTAAGAAGACCAGAGGAGGGGACAAACATGGCGACTTCCAGGAAGCCACATGGGGACATTCTGGCCCGACATGGGGCTTCATCACCAGAGACGGACCCGGATCCGCCGTTGCCGAGGGGACTTACCTTCGCAGAGCTGCCCATGGGGAGGCCCAGCAGCCAGTCGCCGGATGACTGGGTGGCCACGGCCGAAGCCCGGCAGCTGGCGTTCTGTCGAGAGGCTCACCCTCATGTGAGTTCTCAGCTTGGCCACCCTGCGGATATCCGCCTGTCCCCCGTGTCCCCCTCTTCACCCGCTCCGGCCGCTGAGGACCCAAGGACCCCACTGCTGGGTCGTGAGCTGTGGGAACGGGATCTGAAGATCCTGCCCTGGATGGAACACCGGCGGCGCCTGGTGGCTGCGTGGATAAAAGAGACCTGACCCGCGGTCACGATTGACCTGAAGGACGACGTGAACGACCCTCCGCTGAAATGGGGAGTCGTTGTGGCCTTCAATCCCCGGGAAGGGAAAGGATTGGTGCAGGAGATTGGACTACCCATGAGAGTCCACGTCGACAGAGACGAGGTGGAACCCTGCTACGGACAGGATGACGCTGATCGTGATCTGCGCCCTGGAGATGCCATGGCCTATGATCGGTATCAGAAGGGGGCTGGTTGGTGGGCTCGGAACGTTCAGCGGTGTGCCGCTCTCCTCGCGACTCCAGAAGCCCAGGGGACCGGGCCTGCAGCAGAGGCGACCACTGTTCCTGATCAAGCTGTGCAGACCCCTGAGCGGAACCCGGACTCCACCCTTTCCCGGCCAGGGAGGATGGTGTGCAGGGTAAGACCTTTGCTAGAGCAAGAATAAACCTCGAGGCCCCGAAAAACTGTAAATAGTTAACTGTTTGTTTTCCTGCTGTCTTACTGCTAAACCCAACCAGGGTTAGTTCTTAAAGGGATCCCTTTACTGACCCGGAATCCCTGTTGTTTTATGTTTTTGCACAAGTTTTCCACATTGTTCTAAAGGACTGCCAAATCATGGATGGTGAATGATTCACAAACTGTTGCTGTATATAGTTTGCACCTTCTTAAGGGTGCCCCCTACTGGTTTTACAAAAAGAAGAGCTTTTTGAAGAGACTGTTCCTGAGTACAGCGCAGAAGTTCTTGCTTTTAAACGGACTTGCAAATGGAGAATTTGCACTACCTCAGAAGAAACTTGGTACCCTCTTAAAGGGAATGTTTAGTTGTTGCACTTAGCTTAAACCATAATGTGCCTTAAGTAGTTAGACTGTAATAATGTTTTACCTAGTAGTAGTATGTAGTTAGAAAGATAGTGATAAGAAATAGGAATGTTAATAATGTTATTTGAATAAAGCTGAAGTTATTGTGATTGCCAGAACTGATGATAGAGAGCCAAGGGAAGATGCAGTAGGCCCGTGGGGGTAGACAATAGAGTCCTGCATATGAGAAAGAGAATTAGAGAAAAATGTTGATTTGCACTTTTAGTCTTATAGTATGCCTTTAGTGTTTCCAGTATACGCCCTTAAAGGAGAAGTTAAATTTTTGTTCCAGAAAAGTTTGCACTTAGTAGATAGTAGATAGTAGATAGTATGCCCGGCTGGGTAATGATAGTTATTTATAGCTAGATATTTAATAAGTGTTATTTAAAATCTTCAACACAATGTAAATATGTTTCTGTTTGTAACATTCAAGTGTCCTCACCTCCCATAAAGGGAAGCACTGTTAAAAATTTACTGTTTACAGCATTCCAAAATTTTGTATGTCTTTTGTTAACATGTATTGTTGTTTTTATTTTCCCAGTCCGGGAGTACTGGATTTAACGGGATGGAGTGCAGCGCCCCAGAGTCCTGGTCGTGCAGTATTGTCGCTCTGCCGCTAAGGGGAGTGATGGTATGTCTGATGGCACTAAAGGAGTTCACCTGACCAGGTATCACAGTCACACATTACACTTCACACTCCGGCCACCAGGGGAGCAAAAGGTTCTATTTACTAGGCCACTCCTCACACTCTGGTAAAACTGGGGGTTGTATAGAAAGTTAGGCAGAAAGCTGACTGGGTTTTGCCCAGGCAACATCCAGTGAGAGAGGGTGTTGCGGGGAAAGATTCAGGGGGGTCCCTGTCGGGTGGGATCCTGACAGAGGCCTAGCAAGAGACAGATCGTTACGGAGCCACGCCTGCACTTCATTGCGGCGGTATCTTAAGAAAGGACAAGAAGCAAAGTATATTGTGGAGAAGTGAGAAACGAGATCACAGCAACAGAGGAGATAATCCCGGAAGGAGTCGTGCCCTAAGATCGTGGCAACATCTTTCTGAGGCGCGTAGCTGGTGGCCGGAACACCGAGGGAGTACTGGCTCTACGCTTTACTTCAATCACGGCAGGGCAGTTGACTTTAGGTTGGCTGTCTCACCTTTTCACCTAAGCAGACAACGGAGGCAAATTGTGGGAGAGGGGCATCTCTAGGGTCTCTATAAAATAGCTCCAGGCCTACCCCCGTCATACGGGTGCATCCTATCCAAACTGGGGGACGGAGAGAGAGAACATCAGAAACAGAGTTGTGAGGACTATCCCGTGGTGCTCAGCAGGGAGGTACTACAACACACAGGCGCAAGTAGGAAGGCTACTGATTTCCACCTGCAAAGGGAACTCTGGATGTGCCTTCGGACCGGCCGGTCTCAGCAAGCCCTGTTAGCAGTGCTCTGGATTGTGGATGCTGAAGTCTACAGTAAAAGGTAAAGAGACTGCAACCTTGTGTCCTTATTATTTACCGCAACCTAAACCACCGCCACCTACACCTTTAATTGGACGCCCCTTAGCAGGGCCACGGACCAGGTCGGGCCACCATGACATTTCCAGAACCGCGCCAGAGGGACCCGGTACCGAGTACCCCATTGCCCTGCGTCTGGGGGAGCTCCACTACCACTTTTCAAAACTCATCAGAGGGAAAGGATCATTATAAAATAAAGAAATAAGTGTTACTCATCACTCCAATCACCTAGTGCCGCCACGATGGTGGTCCGTCCCCATTGGGGCTCACAATCTAGATCCCCTATCAGTATGTCTTAGGAGTGTGGGAGGAACCCGGAGAACCCAGAGGAAACCCACGCAAACAAGGGGAGAACATACAAACTCCTTGCAGACGTTGTCCTTGTTGGAATTTGAATCCAGGACCCCAGTGCTGCAAGAACACCACTTCTATTTAGTCACCAGGCTGTAAGAGCACCGCTTGAAATCGGTCCTGTTATAGGACTAAAATGTTGCTGCCTTGACATCAGTGAATAAAACACATTTTGGATTGAGGCCTGGGGAAATGCTGGAACGTCTTCATCTTTGTATTGAATTTGGACGAGGACAAGGGTTCTTCGCATTCACGTCTTCTATTGTATACAGATGCGCAGCTTTTTTTGAGAAGAAAAACATATAGTAATGGCATATATTCTTTCAGGGATATAACGGTCACAATCTGCTACAATGTAGAAACCATAGAAAGCCAGTAAACCAAGGGAGCAGAAATGGTTCACAAAATACTCTGGAAACACATCAACATTTACAGTACATGGAGTTTAGTGTAAACTACTTTAGTCACCTTCACCACTAAATTGACTTAGGAACAGAGGCATAATGAGGCAGGTATTCTTTCTGTTTTTCCATCATTGTCTAAAAATGTCTAGTGATATGAATAAGTTGCTAATCACATTTCTATTTCTTTTCTTATGCAAATTGCCTCTTCTGAGAAAAAGAGGCCTTAACTCTATAAGCGCCACCTGTTGGAAGTAGCGATCCTACAAGTCACAATCAACCCTCTAACGAGTCGTACAAATAAGCCTCCTTACCTTGACAAGCCAGAGATGGTATATCACTCTCCATAAGGAGAAACGATACCCCTTAGACCCCAGTCCAGAGCCTCTCACCTAGCCAAATCAGTTCTCATGCTTCGCACTGACGAGGGCCAACAGCCCGAAACACCGTGTCTGCCAATTGAGATACTGATTTGGCTTTTATCCTAAGTCATATTGCACGACTCGTTAGAGGGTTGATTGTGACTTGTAGGATCGCTACCTCCAACAGGTGGCGCTATAAAGTTAAGTCCTCTTTTTCTCAGAAGAGGCAATTTGCATATTTAATTTCCCAGAGGAGCATTGTACGGCAAATAAGCCTCCTTACCTTGACAAGCCAGAGATGGTATGTCACTCTCCATAAGGAGAAACAATATTTCTTTTCTTGACACTAAAGCGAGTGGCCAGCAGGCAGCAGCAATGTTTTGTCTAAACTTGCAAGAAAAGCTTTTCGGATGCCATAGTAACCACAAAAAAACAATATTAAAACATGATGGGAATTCAAAGAGAGGTCATTGTAGACAAATAACAGAAAAGCCGTGTGTTCTGTGGTTACTAGTCATTCTTTTGATCTGTGTTCAGTACTGGAAAGAAGGTACTATAAATTCAATGTAATAAATATGATAAATGCTGTTACCCGGCCAAATGAATGTCACATATGCTTATATGATGTCTGAGTTTACAGCTTAGGTGATATTCAGTAGTTCACTTTTCATTCAGGTATATTACCCAGTAATTTAGTAATAGACACATAGAACCCATGGATGAGAACAAATGTAAAAAAGTGGACTTGTTGCCTTTAGCAATTAAAAAGACGCTGTTCTTCAAGGCATTGTCTTGGTTTCATTCTTTTTCCTGGGCATCTGCCACCAGTAATTTGAGAATGAGGTTCTGCAGAGTCTTATCTCAATGGAGCGGGAGTCGTGCATGTGCAACCGTAGTCCACTCTTATCCTATGGGACTGATGAAGAAAATCAAGTACTCATTAAATTACACAGCTCAAGAGTCAAGACCAAGACTTTCTGGATTCAACGGAGGCTTGCCCTTCTTTTCTCACACCAGAAACCTGGCCCTATTACTACTTTTAAAAAGTCCAGTTTCAGTCATCTCACTTGGATGTTTTGGCTGCAAGCACATGGACTTTTACGTGTGACCTTACATAGAGTAGGCAATAAATCTTGGGGAAATATAAACGGCATCTACAATTTCTCCTCATGGTCTGTCTCAAATGGAATATATCACTATATATGTTTGGGTAGAGTTTGATGGCTGTAGGCATTACAGGGCTTATTATTTGTATACAATGAACATTTCTAGAAAAAAATAGTTGCCACTAATCACATCATATTATCATTTTTAAGCTACATCAGACATTGTTAATGTTACCTAAATTAAAAATTATGAGCATTTATTAGAATGAATAAAGTGCCTCCACAAATGCAAGTCACAATGTTCAAAAAATTCCCTTTACAATGTCTGTGTGACAGGCAAGGAAATCATACAGTGAGCCTTCAAGCAAGCCTAAGAGGCTGATGCTGGGACACAACCTTGGCAGGCAGTGGCTCCTTAAGTTCTGGGTCATGTCTGCGCACAAAATACCTCATTTGTATATGAATGAAAATGCTAATTACTTGGATATGAAGCAACAGATTAAAGATGTAAAGTGGTCAATGGATTTACATTTCACAGACCTGCATGCTCATATATGTGGTTTGAAGATTGGGGCAGTGTTTCTTACGGACGAGAAGCACGATGGTTAGCTGCGTAGCCTTGCAGCACTTGGGCTCCAGGTTCAAATCCCACCAAGGACAACATCTGTATGGCACTTGTAGGTTCTTCCTGTGTTTGCGTGGGTTTCCTCTAAAGGTACCTTCACACGAAACGACATTATAACGATATCGCTAGCAATCCGTGACGTTGCAGCGTCCTCGCTAGCGATATCGTTTCGTTTGACACGCAGCAGCGATCAGGATCCTGCTGTGATGTCGCTGGTCGCTGAATAAAGTCCAGAACTTTATTTGGTCGTCCGATCGCTGTGTATCGTTGTGTTTGAAAGCAAAAGCAACGATACCAGCGATATTTTACACTGGTAACCAGGGTAAACATCGGGTTACTAAGCGCAGGGCCGCGCTTAGTTACCCGATGTTTACCCTGGTTACTAGCGTAAAATGTAAAAAAAACAAACAGCACATACTCACATTGCGTCCCCTGCAGTCTGCTTCCTCCTCTGACTCAGCGCCGCAAAGTGAAAGTGAAAGCAGCACAGCGGTGACGTCACCGCTCTGCTCTCACTGTACGGCGCTCAGTCAGTCAGGAAGTGGACGCAGGGGGACGTGAATGTAAGTATGTGCTGTTTGTTTTTTTTAGATTTTACGCTGGTAACCAGGGTAAACATCGGGTTACTAAGCGCGGCCCTGCGCTTAGTTACCCGATGTTTACCCTGGTTACCAGGGGACCTCGGCATAGTTGATCGCTGGAGAGCGGTCTGTGTGACAGCTCTCCAGCGACCAAACAGCGACGCTGCAGCGATCGACATCGTTGTCGCTATCGCTGCAGCGTCGCTTCGTGTGAAGGTACCTTTAGTACTATGACTTCCTACAGCACTCCAAACACAAACTGATAGGGCACATACAATGTGAACAGTGATGAAGATATTTGACAAGTGCTGTGGAATAAAATAAGGTATAAGGTATATTAAAAAAAATTATAAATAAGGTAAGCAGTCAAGTGAAATATCAAATAAACAATTGCACAATTACATTAAAATGGCTGGCAACATGGAAATATTTCTGCCATTTCTTCTGGTGAAAAAAAGAGAAAAAGACAGTGAGATACGAAGTTACATCTAATCATAAACTGCACCCTTCCAGAAGTAACATTTCTTGCTGTTAACTTCTTACAGTAAAACTCTTCATAACAGTAAAACAACAGCACACAGACTCCTATTTTTAAAATGAGTAACCACTAGAGATGAGCGGATCCATGGATTTTGGGGTTTGCTGGTTTTGACAAACATACAGTAAAAAGTTTGGTTCGGGTCCAAGCTTGACCTCGATCTTCACCCCGGACTCGAACTTCGGTGCTGTAAAATGGACATACTGAGGGCTAGTGGGGTGCAAAAGGAAGCTAAATGGGGTAAAAGCAGTGTAATTGCCCTGCAAAAAAATGTGAAGAAATTACTTAAAGGGGTTCTGTCACCGTAGCAATCACTTGAAAAATATGAAGTAAATGAATAGCATAAAAATTTTAACAGTATCCTCACAGAGACTGAAGCTAGCTACTTCTAATGTAGTTAGAAAATGTCACTCACAGAGAAGAGGACAGAATGCTCCATCAGAAGCAGCTTACAAATTGCACCCACAGTCCATGAGGCAGGGTATCCATACAGTAGCAGCTAGCAAATTTACCCCACAGATCATGGGGCAGAGTACCCCTAAGAATCAGCTTAAAATTTTTCACCCACAGACCACGGGGCAGAGGGCCCCCCTCAGATTCAGCTTACAAAATCACCCAAATAGCATGGAGTAGAGTACCCCCACAGCTCCAAAATGTCTGCTTCATTAGCATATGTTCCAAATGCTGCCAATGACAAGCTTGTAGTATGATCATGGATTAAACTGGCAGCCTGAATCGAGGCTTGCTACCAGCAGTCCAGTTAAAAATTGTACCCACTGAGCATGTTTTCAAGTCCCCCATCCTACCCACAGAAGCTGATAACAAATTTCACCCCCAGACAATGGCCCACAGTAACCCCACAGGCAGATTTGCAGAGTACACACAGCGGCTTTTGGCAAACTACTCTCACAGATATGAGTTCAAGAATACACACAGAGCCTTTTGGCACAGTACTATGACAGATATGGTTGCCCAAGAATTTTTTTTTGACACACACTTCACTTGCACCGATTCAGTTGAAGATTCTAAAAAGGTTTGAGTACCACGGGACTATGAAAGAGATGGGTGCAGAGTACACATGGAGAGTGTTTTTGGAAAATTGCACACACGCAAAACCTAATACTTTCCCTCACTACAGCTGCGTCCTGTCCCTAAGCTAAGCAGAGTATGACTAAAAAATAAGAATCTTTACCCATGTGGAAAAGGTCCAAGTGGAGGAGGAGGTGGATTTAGCGGTATAAGTGGAGAGCCAGAATAGTTTTTTGTGTTTTTTTTATTTTTGGAGGAGCCCCCAAATGAAACAAATGGCAAGTAGAGTTGAAGACTGGCTGTTATAGTTGTCTAGTCATCCAAACGTATGGACAAGTCATGTAGGATCCATGCCTGGTTAATTTTAAGGAATGTTAGGTGTTATGACCCCAATGGCGAGGGTCTCAGAGGAACGTGGAAGTCTGCAGAATACAAAAATCCAGCTCATAGGGCAGTGGTAACTGGGTTGACCATATATCTACTCCTAACGCCAACACTAGAAGTAGCCGGGGATCATTCCTACGTTGATTCTAGATGACACGCGCCAGCCGGAGAATCTAGCTACCCCTAGTAGAGGAAAACAAAGACCTTTCTTGCCTCCAGAGAAGGGGACCCCAAAGCTGGATAGAAGCCCCCCACAAATAATGACGGTGAGGTAAGAGGAAATGACAAACACAGAAATGAACCAGGTTTAGCACAGAGAGGCCCGCTTACTGATAGCAGAATAAAGAAAGGTAACTTATATGGTCAACAAAAACCCTATCAAAATCCACACTGGAAATTCAAGAACCCCCGAACCGTCTAACGGTCCGGGGGGAGAACACCAGCCCCCTAGAGCTTCCAGCAAAGGTCAGGATATAGATTTGGAACAAGCTGGACAAAAATACAAAACCAAAACAAATAGCAAAAAGCAAAAGGCAGACTTAGCTGATATAACTGGAACCAGGATCAGTAGACAAGAGCACAGCAGACTAGCTCTGATAACTACGTTGCCAGGCATTGAACAGAAGGTCCAGGGAGCTTATATAGCAACACCCCTAACTAACGACCCAGGTGCGGATAAAAGGAATGACAGAAAAACCAGAGTCAAAAAACTAGTAACCACTAGAGGGAGCAAAAAGCAAATTCACAACAGTACCCCCCCCTTAGTGAGGGGTCACCGAACCCTCACCACGACCACCAGGGCGATCAGGATGAGCGGCATGAAAGGCACGAACTAAATCGGCCGCATGAACATCAGAGGCGACCACCCAGGAATTATCCTCCTGACCATAGCCCTTCCACTTGACCAGGTACTGAAGCCTCCGCCTGGAGAGGCGAGAATCCAAGATCTTCTCCACCACGTACTCCAACTCGCCCTCAACCAACACTGGAGCAGGAGGCTCAGCCGAAGGAACTACAGGCACAATGTACCGCCGCAACAAGGACCTATGAAATACATTGTGAATAGCAAACGACACAGGAAGATCCAGACGAAAAGATACAGGATTAAGGATTTCCAATATCTTGTAAGGCCCAATAAAACGAGGTTTAAATTTGGGAGAGGAGACCTTCATAGGAACAAAGCGGGAAGAAAGCCATACCAAATCCCCAACACGTAGTCGGGGACCCACACCGCGGCGGCGGTTGGCAAAGCGCTGAGCCTTCTCCTGTGACAACTTCAAGTTGTCCACCACATGATTCCAGATCTGCTGCAACCTATCCACCACAGAATCCACCCCAGGACAGTCAGAAGGCTCCACATGACCCGAAGAAAAGCGAGGATGGAAACCAGAGTTGCAGAAAAAAGGCGAAACCAAGGTGGCGGAACTAGCCCGATTATTAAGGGCAAACTCAGCCAACGGCAAGAATGTCACCCAATCGTCCTGATCAGCAGAGACAAAACACCTCAAAAAAGCCTCCAAAGTCTGATTGGTTCGCTCCGTCTGTCCATTAGTCTGAGGATGGAAAGCAGACGAAAACGACAAATCAATGCCCATCCTACTACAAAAGGATCGCCAGAACCTGGAAACGAACTGGGATCCTCTGTCTGACACAATATTCTCAGGGATGCCGTGCAAACGAACCACGTTCTGGAAAAACACAGGAACCAGATCGGAAGAGGAAGGCAGCTTAGGCAAAGGAACCAAATGGACCATCTTGGAGAAGCGATCACAAATCACCCAGATAACGGACATGCCCTGAGATAGCGGAAGATCAGAAATGAAATCCATGGAGATATGTGTCCAAGGTCTCTTCGGGACAGGCAAGGGCAAGAGCAAACCGCTGGCACGAGAACAGCAAGGCTTAGCTCGAGCACAAGTCCCACAGGACTGCACAAATGACCGCACATCCCTTGACAAGGAAGGCCACCAAAAGGACCTGGCCACCAGATCTCTGGTGCCAAAAATTCCCGGGTGACCTGCCAACACCGAGGAATGAACCTCGGAAATGACTCTGCTGGTCCACTTATCCGGGACAAACAGTCTGTCAGGTGGACAAGACTCAGGCCTATCAGCCTGAAATCTCTGCAACACACGTCGCAGATCCGGAGAAATAGCTGACAAGATAACTCCATCTTTAAGAATACCAACAGGATCCGTGACTCCAGGAGCATCAGGCACAAAGCTCCTAGAAAGAGCATCGGCCTTCACATTCTTTGAACCTGGTAAATACGAGACAACAAAATCAAAGCGGGAGAAAAACAATGACCAGCGGGCCTGTCTCGGATTAAGGCGTTTAGCAGACTCGAGATACATCAGATTTTTGTGATCAGTCAAGACCACCACACGATGCTTAGCACCCTCGAGCCAATGACGCCACTCCTCAAATGCCCATTTCATGGCCAACAACTCCCGATTGCCCACATCATAATTTCGCTCGGCAGGCGAAAACTTCCTAGAGAAAAAGGCACAAGGTTTCATAACAGAGCAACCAGGGCCTCTCTGCGACAAAACGGCCCCTGCCCCAATCTCCGAAGCATCCACCTCAACCTGAAAGGGAAGTGAGACGTCAGGCTGGCACAAAACAGGCGCCGAAGTAAACCGGCGTTTCAACTCCTGGAAAGCCTCCACGGCAGCAGGAGCCCAGTTAGCTACATCGGAGCCCTTCTTGGTCATATCCGTCAAAGGTTTCACAATGCTAGAAAAATTAGCGATAAAACGACGGTAGAAGTTAGCGAAGCCCAAGAACTTCTGAAGACTCTTAACTGACGAGGGCTGAGTCCAATCAAGAATAGCTCGGACCTTGACTGGGTCCATCTCCACAGCAGAAGGGGAAAAAATGAACCCCAAAAAGGGAACCTTCTGTACACCAAAGAGACACTTTGAGCCCTTGACAAACAAAGAATTTTCACGCAAAATTTTAAAGACCAACCTGACCTGCTCCACATGCGAATCCCAATCATCAGAAAAAACCAAAATATCATCCAGATAAACAATCAAAAATTTATCCAGATACTTCCGGAAAATGTCATGCATAAAGGACTGAAAAACTGAAGGCGCATTGGAGAGCCCAAAAGGCATCACCAAGTACTCAAAATGACCTTCGGGCGTATTGAATGCGGTTTTCCATTCATCACCTTGCTTAATGCGCACAAGGTTGTACGCACCACGAAGGTCTATCTTGGTGAACCACTTGGCACCCTTAATCCGGGCAAACAAGTCAGACAACAGCGGTAAAGGATACTGAAATTTGACAGTGATCTTATTTAAAAGCCGATAATCAATACAAGGTCTCAAAGATCCGTCCTTTTTTGCCACAAAAAAGAATCCCGCACCAAGAGGGGAAGAAGATGGACGAATATGTCCTTTCTCCAGAGACTCCTTGATATATGAACGCATAGCGGTATGTTCAGGTACCGACAGATTAAACAGTCTTCCCTTAGGAAATTTACTGCCTGGGATCAAATCTATAGCACAGTCACAGTCCCTATGAGGAGGCAGTGCACTGGACTCAGACTCACTGAAGACATCCTGATAATTTTTTCACTGTTGGCCAGTGTAATCAGACAAATACTCCGGAACTTCCGAAGGCGTAGAAGAAGCAATAGACACAGGCAGGGAATCCCCATGAATACCACGACAGCCCCAACTTGAGACTGACATAGCCTTCCAGTCCAGGACTGGATTATGGGTCTGTAACCATGGCAGCCCTAAAACAACCAAATCATGCATTTTATGTAAAACCAGGAAACGTATCACCTCGCGGTGTTCAGGATTCATGCACATGGTAACCTGTGTCCAATACTGCGGTTTATTTGCTGCCAATGGTGTAGCATCAATACCCCTAAGAGGAATAGGATTTTCTAATGGTTCAAGAGTAAAACCACAGCGCTTAGCAAATGAGAGATCCATGAGACTCAGGGCAGCACCTGAATCCACAAACGCCATGACAGGATAAGTTGACAGTGAGCAAATCAAAGTTACAGACAGAATAAATTTAGGTTGCAAATTACCAACGGTGACAGGACTAACAACCTTAGCTATACGTTTAGAGCATGCTGAGATAACATGTGTAGAATCACCACAGTAGTAGCACAAGCCATTCCGGCGTCTATGAATTTTCCGCTGATTTCTAGTCAGGATTCTATCACATTGCATTAAATCAGGTGTCTGTTCAGACAACACCATGAGGGAATTTGCGGTTTTTCTATCACATTGCACCGAATTAGGTGTCTGTTCAGACAACACCATGAGGGAATTTGCGGTTTTGCGCTCCCGCAACCGCCGGTCAATTTGAATAGCCAGTGCCATCGTATCATTCAGACCTGTGGGAATGGGAAAACCCACCATAACATTCTTAATGGCTTCAGAAAGGCCACTTCTAAAATTAGCGGCCAGTGCACACTCGTTCCAATGTGTCAGCACGGACCATTTCCGAAATTTTTGGCAATACACTTCAGCCTCGTCCTGCCCCTGAGACATAGCCAGCAAGGCCTTTTCTGCCTGAATCTCAAGATTGGGTTCCTCATAAAGTAAACCGAGCGCCAGAAAAAACGCATCAAGATCAGCCAATGCCGGATCTCCTGGCGCCAACGAAAAAGCCCAATCCTGAGGGTCGCCCCGTAAGAACGAAATAACAATTTTTACTTGCTGAGCAGAATCTCCAGATGAACAGGGTCTCAGGGACAAAAACAATTTACAATTATTCACGAAATTCCTAAACTTAAACCTGTCTCCGGAAAACAGTTCAGGAATCGGTATTTTAGGTTCAGACCTAGGATTTCTGATAACATAGTCTTGTATGCCCTGCACACGAGTAGCCAGCTGGTCCACACTTGTAATCAAGGTCTGGACATTCATGTCTGCAGCAAGCATAGCCACTCTGAGGTAAAGGGGAAAAAGAAAAAAAAAAAAACTCAGAATCTTCTTTCTTATAATCCCTCTTCTGCAATGCATTAAACATTTAATACTGGCCTGGCAAACTGTTATGACCCCAATGGCGAGGGTCTCAGAGGAACGTGGAAGTCTGCAGAATACAAAAATCCAGCTCATAGGGCAGTGGTAACTGGGTTGACCATATATCTACTCCTAACGCCAACACTAGAAGTAGCCGGGGATCATTCCTACGTTGATTCTAGATGACACGCGCCAGCCGGAGAATCTAGCTACCCCTAGTAGAGGAAAACAAAGACCTTTCTTGCCTCCAGAGAAGGGGACCCCAAAGCTGGATAGAAGCCCCCCACAAATAATGACGGTGAGGTAAGAGGAAATGACAAACACAGAAATGAACCAGGTTTAGCACAGAGAGGCCCGCTTACTGATAGCAGAATAAAGAAAGGTAACTTATATGGTCAACAAAAACCCTATCAAAATCCACACTGGAAATTCAAGAACCCCCGAACCGTCTAACGGTCCGGGGGGAGAACACCAGCCCCCTAGAGCTTCCAGCAAAGGTCAGGATATAGATTTGGAACAAGCTGGACAAAAATACAAAACCAAAACAAATAGCAAAAAGCAAAAGGCAGACTTAGCTGATATAACTGGAACCAGGATCAGTAGACAAGAGCACAGCAGACTAGCTCTGATAACTACGTTGCCAGGCATTGAACAGAAGGTCCAGGGAGCTTATATAGCAACACCCCTAACTAACGACCCAGGTGCGGATAAAAGGAATGACAGAAAAACCAGAGTCAAAAAACTAGTAACCACTAGAGGGAGCAAAAAGCAAATTCACAACAGTTAGGTTACCAATTGGGTTGAGCGATACCGTCCGATACTTGAAAGTATCGGTATCGGAAAGTATCGGCCTAAAAATGCGTGCTTGAAGGGCCTTAGATGACGTCACGGCGCTCTGATTGGTCCGTAGCGGTCACGTGACCGCTACGCGACCAATCACAAAGCAGTGACGTCACCTAAGGTATTTTAAGCGCTTGAAATACCTTAGAAGATGTCCGCAGCTTCTGATTGGTCGCGTAGCGGTCGCGTGACCGCTACGCGACCAATCACAAAGCAGTGACGTCACCTAAGGTCTTTCAAGCGCTTGAAAGACCTTAGGTGACGTCACTGCTTTGTGATTGGTCACGTAGCGGTCGCGCGACCGCTACGGACCAATCAGAGCGCCGTGACGTCATCTAAGGCCCTTCAAGCGCGCATTTTTAGGTACAACGGCTCCCGGTTACGGCGGTAAAGTCCAGGCTGCGTCGGAGAGGTGAGTATATTCCTATTTTTTATTTTAATTCTTTCTTTTACACATTGATATTAATCCCGATACCGATTCCCGATACCACAAAAGTATCGGATCTCGGTATCGGAATTCCAATACCCGCAAGTATCGGCCGATACCCAATACTTGCGGTATCGGAATGCTCAACACTAGTTACCAATGTTGCATGTGGATAGGCAGATGCGCCTGTCTATGATGACCCCCCTGCCATACTAAACACACGTTCCGACAGTACAATTGATGAAGGGCAGGCCAGCACTTCCAAAGCATAAAGGGAAAGCTCAGGCCATGTGTCCAATTTGGAGACCCAGAAGTTAAATGGGGCAGACCCATCTGTTAGTACATGGAGATGTGTGAACAGGTAGTCTTCACCATTTTGTTGTAACGCTGCCTCCTGCTAATACCAGTATCAGATGGTGGGACTGGATGTTGTGGGGCCTCATAAAGTTTTTCCACATTTTGGCCATGCTAACTTTGCCTTGCAAGGTGCTTGCGGTGCCCCAGCAGCATTGATGACTTCCTCCTCTACCTTGTTCCACTAAGCCCCTGCTGTCAGGTGGGAAAGCCATTAGTTTTTCTACCAGTGTGTGCTTGTATTCACATATTTTGCGATCTTTTTCCAGGGACAGAAGTAATGATGGTACGTTGTCCTTGTAGCGGGGATTCATGAGGGTGACCACCCAGTAGTCTGCAGTGGTAACAATACGGACAACTCGGTGGTCATTCTGTAGGCCCTACAGCATGTATTTGCTCATGTGTGCCAGGCTGCCCAGAGACAACGACTAGCTGTCTTCTGTTGGAGGTACATCATCTGGGTACTCTGTATAGCCCCAGCTAAGTTCCAGTGATGCCCATGAGCTGATATGAGTGCCACACTGCTGTGAAAACTGGTGTTTCTGCTTCCCTGTCTCCTCCTTTTCATCATCATCATCTTCATCATCATCATCATCCTCCCAAACTGTCCCCTGCCTGTACAGTTGGGTACCTATTCGATGGTGGAACAATAACCCACCCATCTGAGCCATATGTGGAAACAGGCCTCACAACAGTGTGAATTGGCTCTGCTCCTCCTCTTCCTCCTGTGCCACCAACTCATCCATCATGGCCTGAATTGCTTTTTTAGCAGGCATATAAGTGGTATAGTAAAGCTGATGATGGCTGAAGACTGGCCTAAATCCGAGCACTACAGGTCTTTATTAGGTGCCCCTGGCTAGCTTTGACTATGAACCAGGACATGTGTTCACCTTGGTCTTTCTCAGTCAGCTGGGGAACCTGAGCACAGTTTGCTGTTTTGGAGATGGGGAGAGAAACACCAGAGAATCCCCGAAAGGTGTTTGCACAGTGCAGTGTGCACTAAACTGCAAGTTTCACTGGTTATTGCAACTATTAGTGGTTGCTATAGACAATAACCATTTTTATAACCATCTTGGGACTAGCTCAGTAGCCAGAATCTATTTTGTTTAGTAGCACCTGGACAAGGCTAGGGATTTTGTGTTTATGGTTTTGTTTTCGGAGCTGTGCAACCTGTGGAAAAAAATGTCACATTGTTTTGATACAGGAAACCAGTGCCTGTGTGAACGCTGCCTACCGCTGAGCATCAATCCCTACAGCATTAGCAGAGTTATTGTAATGAAGATGGCATTGTGTAAACGCAAAGCAAAATCTTTCAAAACCCACATACAACCAAACCATATAAATCTCATCTTCATGATTCAAATCAATATGATAGAATCATAGAATATTAGAGTTGGAAGGGACCTCAAGGGTCGTCATGTCCACCTCCCTGCTCAATGCAGGATTCACTAAACCATCTCAGACAGATGTCTCACCAGCCTCTGTTTGAAGACTTCCATCGAAGGAGAACTCACCACCTCTCATAGCAGCCTGTTCTACTCTTTGATCACCCTCTCTGTCAAAAAGTATTTTAGAAAGGGTAAAAATAAAAATCCTACATTTTTTTAGTCTTTTTAGGCATTGTGATATTTTTAAAACTCTTCTCAGCTTTGGCCAGAAAATTAGATTCCGAATCTTTCAGAACAAACTTTTGTTCAATAGGTGAAAATGCCCTTTGTGATCTTGAAAATATACTATATAGATTATGATATAAAATAAGACAAAATAGTTTGTGTTTTCCAAAATATTGCAAAACCACAGACCAAGAAGGATTTTCAATATGGAGTATGGTGTGCTTCATCCACCAGCAAGCATTACGATATATTATATTCAGAATGCCATGACCGTGCAGGACAAATATCACACCGTATTAAAAATGCTAAAACTACATACGGTAGTCAAAATAAAATCAATGTAGAACCAAAATGATAAACTATTTGTCCAGCAGGTATGTAACACATCCCCCAAGTAAGCCACACATCCACTTAGAGCAGTAAAACCAATCTGCTGACACATTTTATATCTGTTGTGACACCAGATTTCACCAAACTCTAAGAAATGCACTTATGTACAGGTCCTTCTCAAAAAATTAGCATATAGTGTTAAATTTAATTATTTACCATAATGTAATGATTACAATTAAACTTTCATATATTATAGATTCATTATCCACCAACTGAAATTTGTCAGGTCTTTTATTGTTTTAATACTGATGATTTTGGCATACAACTCCTGATAACCCAAAAAACCTGTCTCAATAAATTAGCATATCAAGAAAAGGTTCTCTAAACGACCTATTACCCTAATCTTCTGAATCAACTAATTAACTCTAAACACATGCAAAAGATACCTGAGGCTTTTAAAAACTCCCTGCCTGGTTCATTACTCAAAACCCCCATCATGGGTAAGACTAGCGACCTGACAGATGTCAAGAAGGCCATCATTGACACCCTCAAGCAAGAGGGTAAGACCCAAAAAGAAATTTCTCAACAAATAGGCTGTTCCCAGAGTGCTGTATCAAGGCACCTCAATGGTAAGTCTGTTGGAAGGAAACAATGTGGCAGAAAACGCTGTACAACGAGAAGAGGTGACCGGACCCTGAGGAAGATTGTGGAGAAGGACCGATTCCAGACCTTGGGGAACCTGAGGAAGCAGTGGACTTAGTCTGGTGTGGAAACATCCAGAGCCACCGTGCACAGGCGTGTGCAGGAAATGGGCTACAAGTGCCGCATTCCCCAGGTAAAGCCACTTTTGAACCATAAAAAGCGGCAGAAGCGCCTGACCTGGGCTACAGAGAAGCAGCACTGGACTGTTGCTAAGTGGTCCCAAGTACTTTTTTCTGATGAAAGCAAATTTTGCATGTCATTCGGAAATCAAGGTGCCAGAGTCTGGAGGAAGACTGGGGAGAAGGAAATGCCAAAATGCCTGAAGTCCAGTGTCAAGTACCCACAGTCAGTGATGGTGTGGGGTGCCATGTCAGCTGCTGGTGTTGGTCCACTGTGTTTCATCAAGGGCAGGGTCAATGCAGCTAGCTATCAGGAGATTTTGGAGCACTTCATGCTTCCATCGGCTGAAATGCTTTATGGAGATGAAGATTTCATTTTTCAGCACGACCTGGCACCTGCTCACAGTGCCAAAACCACTGGTAAATGGTTTACTGACCATGGTATTACTGTGCTCAATTGGCCTGCCAACTCTCCTGACCTGAACCCCATAGAGAATCTGTGGGATATTGTGAAGAGAAAGTTGAGAGACGCAAGACCCAACACTCTGGATGAGCTTAAGGCCGCTATTGAAGCATCCTGGGCCTCCATAACATCTCAGCAGTGTCACAGGCTGATTGCCTCCATGCCACGCCGCATTGAAGCAGTAATTTCTGCCAAAGGATTCCCGACCAAGTATTGAGTGCATAACTGAACATTATTATTTGATTGTTTTTTTGTTTGTTATTAAAAAACACTTTTATTTGATTGGACGGGTGAAATATGCTAATTTATTGAGACAGGTTTTTTGGGTTATCAGGAGTTGTATGCCAAAATCATCAGTATTAAAACAATAAAAGACCTGACAAATTTCAGTTGGTGGATAATGAATCTATAATATATGAAAGTTTAATTGTAATCATTACATTATGGTAAATAATGAAATTTAACACTATATGCTAATTTTTTGAGAAGGACCTGTAATTAGAAATCAGACGTGTGTGTATTATGACTGCATACCCACCTGCCAGGACGGATTATAGGCCGCACTGTAAATTCTATTTTCTCTGGATCGTGACCTCACTTACAACAGGTGCCTTCTCATTGTGCAATGCTCTTTGCATACCTTTCAGTAAAACATATCATGTATCAAGTTCAGGTATCCTGATATTAAAGGTATAACATGAAAATAACATACAAATTTATCTTTTTGGGGTATTAAATGAGGATTGTATATGTCATAACAGCTGCCAATTTATTATCTCTGAGAATGGACAGTGGCTGAGCATTGGTGGGAGATGTTTATATGAATAAGCAAACATTCTCATTTTGTCCGCTGGTCAAAACCAGAACTTCTACATATGTAAGAATGGTGGAAAATGTATCTATGTAGGTTCATTTTGATATAAAGATCTAATATTAATGCTCAAGATTTTAACTATTTTTCCATAACCTTATTGACAATAAAGCAGGGAGAAAGTATTATGGGGTTATACATATACTTAGAACAATTTAAAGAATACCGTCCTTTCACACCAAACCTGCAGAAAAGCACAATCTTGTTGTCTTCATTCCCTCACAATAAAGTAAAACTGCTTTTGATTGACATACTGTACATATCCAATATATCCAGAAACTGACCCATTCTCATGTTCTGTAACTTGTAGTGTTGGAACTTCCTTTGCTCATTTTTCAGCATGCATCAAGCCTGACAAAACACAAAGGCTTGCCTGCACTAAACTCAAAGCCCACTTATCTGATATGCCTGCAGTTTGACAGACACAAAAGCAAGATCAGATACACAATGACATTTCCTCACTTCCTGTAATCCGTCTCAGTGTCTCTGCTGCTGGAGATGGATTGCACACGACAACAGGCAGATGGATTGCACACAACAACAGGCAGATGGATTACACACGACAACAGGCAGTGGACAGGAAGTTAGACAGAAGGGAGACACCTAGTAGCAGGCACTGTGGAGGGATTTTACAGGCGGTAAGATAGCAAACTATTTTTTTTATATAAAGTGACTTGCAGATTGGCTATTTTGTACAATATCTGTGCAATATTATAACATTTTATGAAAGTGACCATTTAACCCAAATTTAAGACAACTTTACATCATGAAGTCAGCCTCTTTTCTGAGTCATTTGCTATTGGTTTGGCTTCAGAGGTATAGGCTACCGGTTATTATCTCTATTACTATTATTACATGCCAGCAATTAAAAAGACTGACCATGTGATACATGAATGTGATGAGTCTGCTGGAATAAGAGCCTGTCTTTGTTGGGCCAAGTTCCCATGTAGCATTTAACACTGCGGATATTATTCCGAAGATGGAGAAGCAGAGCCACACGGTTGTTTTTTTGAAGGGCAAAGGGTTAAATTCCCACCTACATCCACAGCATTAATCCACATTCTATGGAGCTCAAGCACACAGCTCCTGTCAATTTACACTGCAGATATATTTTGCAGCATGTGCATGAGATTTATTAGTCTTCTACACTATGCCAGTATTATAAAATGCAGTGGGTTATCCGCATGTGAAAACGCAGCGGAAAAAGTCAGTGTTTTCACACTGCGGGAATTCACACTCTTGCCTGTAGTATGGCATAAAAGGCTCATGCAGATGATCGTATTTTCAGTCTTACTGTGAGTCGATAAAACATTGGATCAACATTCTGGCCAATGTTATGCTATAGGGTCGTGCACATGTCAGATTTTTTTCATCAGACCAAGGAAAAAAATCGCGGCATGCAGTATTTGCATCCGATATTTTGATCGCACTTGGTTAATGATTCTGTGGAAAAAATCTGACTGCACTTGTATGACATCTGAGCACAGTCCAATTTTCACAGACTGACAGAATAGAGAAGATGGAGACAATCTTTGTTTCCATCCTCTCATCATCGGAGAAATTCGGATCACATTATGATCATAGTGTAATTATATTAATCGGACCGATTTTCTCGGATGATAGAAAATAAGGTGGTGACGCCCTAGCATTATAAAGATAGATACAGATGAATGGAGATAAAGGTGAACATTTTCCCACAGATTTACGGACTGTGATTATTTTATTTTGTTTTGATATATGGTTATTTTTAATCCTGTTCTGTTTCACTTTTACTTTGTTTACTTTATTTTAATACAATAAGTTCTATTTTATTAATTCAGAAATCGATGCAGTAGATTTAGTAGGTCGTCATAAGCTATATGATCCATTGTTTTATTGATAAACTTAATTTAGAACAGACAATCTATTTCTAGGGTAAGAAAGAAATATCCACATTTTAGTTTTTTAGTACGACTCAATTTTTAAGTGGAAAAAACTATAATAAAAAAAGAGAAACCCACAAACAAAGAAACATAAGAATATTCTTTCTACCCTTCACATTTGTAGATAGACCATAACTGGAGGCAAGCTAACAAATGCATCTATATAAACCTTGTAGTTAGATACAATAATACTTGCTTCATTTGCCTTGAAAAATCTAAGAAGAACGTTGTGTCTTAATGCCATTTGGTTCAAATTAGAACATCAGGCTGCCTTGTGACAGCAATCTACCCTTTATGTATTTCAGATAAATTCAGATCATATGTAAGCGTGCAAGTCCAATGGACAAACCATTTAAGTTATTGATGTTCAGTTAGACACACAGACATTTCAGCTACTGTACCCTCTGTGTAGCTCAAGATGATTTATGGGGTAGATGATAGACCAGAGTCAAAAGTATGTTAAAGTAGGACATCGACAAACCATACGCAGTGCCTCTTTTGGCATTATGACAAAGTGACTGAAAAAATTGGTAACTTCAAAAGGAATAAAGTAACTGCATCTTTTAGTTTTAAACAATTTACCCACTAAATATATCTACAAAATAAGTTTTAAAAAAAGCATGATGTCTTGGGTCCTATAGTCTCATCAGAATGGACCAGTGGTTTGCATTCTTGAACATCACTCTATTCACTTTTATGGGACTCATAGGAAGCTAAGTCCATCAGTCACATGTAAGTGAATTGGACACGCAGCTGGCAATGTTGGTTGCGCGCACCAGAGCACTACACATTATTTTCTTACACACCTAGACTAGCAATCCGCACCATTCTGATGAAGGTCTAGATTAAGGGTTGAAATGTTAAAATTTTGGATTCATTTTCTAGACATATTAGATTGCATGAGTAAATATTTTCTTTACTTCATTTCATCCTTTCGACTGCCGAGTTTTCATATACCTATTTATATGGATTGGAACCTTACTCGGGAACCAACTCATTAATGCATAGTTATGTATATCAACACTTAGAACGGTGGTTGAACACATACACCACTGCTTTATTCAGCCAGGAGAGGTTGGAACTCTCATTTCCAATTGGTGGAGGTTTCAGAGGTTGTGTCCTGCTGGTCATATATTAATAACCTATCCTGTAGACTGGTAATAAACTCAGAACAAGAGTTGAGCAAAAAGATTTGCAGGACCTTGGTCCAGCAACCACGCAGTAGTCCAAGACTACTGGACCAAAGCCCTGCAAACCTATTCCTACTTGTCATCTTTGTCACATCTTCGTATTAGTAGGCAACATCTGGTAGCAATGCGAAGCATGCATGATGGTGGGTAAGGCCTATTAATTAGAAGAGGTCACAGAATACCAACAAAAGGAGATTCTTGCAGCTGTGGCCCAGCACCCATTGACAACCAACAAGGTTACTGGACCAAAGTCCTGCAAATATTTTTGGTCAACTATATTCAGAGCCCGTGATACCTTTGCAGATGGTTTAGATCTTTTAAATGTTTTTCTCTTGATGTGGCTCCAATATGTTTGATATCCAAACATTAGAAATTGTAGATGTTTATTTCATTTTATTAGGTCATTTAAAAATATTGTATCCTAACCAACCCAATTTATATGTTAAGATGGCAGTGTTTTCTACAGACAGCACAGGAAGCAGGTTGTAAGTAACGATTAATCAATAATAAATGGAATTTGGAATCATGGAGTGGGAAGAGTTCATGAAGCACACAAGTCTCACACTGCATCACTATCACTGACTTGTAACCTCATACAAATGCTAATTTATACATTTCTTCACTTCCAGGAAGCAACAATTGTACCAAAAAGCAAGCACCTGGCATGAAGTTAGTAACAAAAGCTGGATATATAAATCATCTGACAAAACTTTCAACCTTTCTGTATTTCGTGTCTGTGTGGTCAATAACTGATTTGAAATTCTTACAACAATTCTTCCAGTGACTGTGAAGGAATGTGATATGGAAACCATATGTGAAGTGTATGAACTGCTAAGCACCTGTGTCATTGCTCTGGATTTAAGAATTTTAGAAAATCCTTAGAAGAACTGTCATGAAAGAAATCAAAGAATCTAGTAATACCATTTCATTGATTTATTGATTATCGTTGGTGATATTGGTCACCAGACTGGATGTATGCCCATGGTTAAGTAAGCAAACTTGTAATGTTACTCAAACTAGGCAAAGAATAAATTGTTCTTATAATTATATGGTTAATGTCAAGGATCAATAACACATGTGAAAGAAGATAGCAAAAGATAGGATCAATTACAATTAATATTGTGTTTTCATACTTTGGTTTGTTGCTGGTTATAATATATGAAACGTCTTTGACGCAACTTAAAAATACTTTTGGACTATGCATTCCAGACTTTAAAAAATGAAAGAAGAGAGGGATAGGTAAAAAATAAGAACAGTATGTATACTCACCTAATCTAATGGCTATTGCTCCAGTGCACGCTCCTACATTGGACTCCCATGAGACAGGGAGCACTGATGTCTGTTTTTTGGTCACCTCTCTGATGAGGTCTGTGATTGTCTACATTGGCCAGACAATTAGAACAGGGCATCATCAGGGGCTCATCTAATGCCATGCTATTCTAGTCACCTGAGCTCAATCAAGGGTTTGGGACTGGTTACTGAAGAACTGTATAGTTCTTTTTTTACACTAGACATCACTAAAAATGTCCTGCTGAAACTATGGAGGTAAGAGAGGATGAGTGTACATCATTTTATTATTATGTACCCATCATTTTTTTTGTAAAATGTTTTAAGCTAGACAACTCCTTTAATGGTAACACCAATAGGAGTCTGAAGGAGCGTTGAATCCCATGGTAAGAACAAGCGGTTCCAGGACCAGAGGTGTGACAATAGAGAATGCAGAGGTAGGAGACATGCCTGGGCTTATTAGGGCCTCTATTCCATATTAGGGGACCAATATCCCTTTTATGACATGTCTAATTGATAAAATAAGGATCATATAGGTAAAGATGTAAAACATGAGTTTAGCTCATGGAATTTTGTGGTGCTACAGTGTGTCACAAGATGTTTGTGTTAAATGTGTCTATATGTGGATAAAAAGTGTTTGTGATAAAAGCAGAATACATTTTCTAGAATATTGAAATTATATATTGAAAATGTTTTATCAGACCTTAACCCCTTCCCGACCCATGACGCCACATAGGCGTCATGAAAACCCGTGCCAATCCGACCCATGACGCCTATGTGGCGTCATGGAATGATCGCGTCCCTGCAGATCGGGTGAAGGGGTTAACTCCTATTTTACCCGATCTGCAGGGAGAGGGGGAGTGGTACTTCAGCCCAGGGGGGGTGGCTTCACCCCCCCGTGGCTACGATCGCTCTGATTGGCTGTTGAAAGTGAAACTGCCAATCAGAGCGATTTGTAATATTTCACCTAAAAAACTGGTGAAATATTACAATCCAGCCATGGCCGATGCTGCAATATCATCGGCCATGGCTGGAAACACTAATGTGACCCCCCCCCACCCCACCGATCGCCCCCCCAGTGCTCCGTTATAGGGTCCGGTCCCCTCCGTCCGCCTGCCGGCTCCCCCGTCCTGCTGTCCGCTCCCCCGTCCTCCTGCCCGCTCCCCCCCTGCTCCTATGTCACCCCCCCGTGCTCCGACGCCCCCCCCGTGCCCCGATCTCCCCCCCCTTATACTTACCGAGGCTCCCGGTCCCCGTCCGCCTCCATCATGGGCGCCGCCATCTTCCAAAATGGCGGGCGCATGCTCAGTGCGCCCGCCGGCCGGCAGATTCATTAGAGGTACATTTTGATCGCTGTGGTAGGTTCTATCACAGCGATCAAAATAAAAAAATAATAAATAAACCCCCCCCTTTATCACCCCCATAGGTAGGGACAATAATAAAATAAAGAAAATATTTTTTTTTCTTTTTCCACTAGGGTTAGGGTTAGAACTAGGGTTAGAACTAGGGGTAGGGTTAGGGTTACGGGTAGGGTTAGGGTTAGGGGTAGGGTTATGGCATGTGCACACAGAGCGGATCGGCCGCGGATCCGCAGCGGATCGGCAGCGGATCGGCCGCGGATCGGCAGCGGATCCGCAGCGGATCGGCAGCGGATCCGCAGCGGATCGGCAGCGGATCGGCCGCGGATCGGCAGCGGATCCGCAGCGGATCGGCAGCGGATCCGCAGCGGATCGGCAGCGGATCGGCAGCGGATCGGCAGCGGATCGGCCGCGGATCGGCAGCGGATCCGCAGCGGATCGGCAGCGGATCCGCAGCGGATCGGCAGCGGATCGGCCGCGGATCGGCAGCGGATCCGCAGCGGATCGGCAGCGGATCCGCAGCGGATCGGCAGCGGATCCGCAGCGGATCGGCAGCGGATCCGCAGCGGATCGGCCGCGGATCCGCAGCGGATCCGCAGCGGATTGGCCGCGGATCCGCAGCGGATTGGCAGCGGATTGGCCGCGGATCCGCAGCGGATTGGCCGCTGCGAATTCGAAGCAGTTTTCCATCAGGTTTACAGTACCATGTACACCTAAGGAAAACCAAATCCGCTGTGCCCATGGTGCGGAAAATTCCGTGCAGAAACGCTGCGTTGTATTTTCCGCAGCATGTCAATTCTTTGTGCGGATTCCGCAGCGTTTTACACCTGTTCCTCAATAGGAATCCGCAGGTGAAATCTGCACAAAAAAACACTGGAAATCTGCTGTAAATCCGCAGGTAAAACGCAGTGCCTTTTACCTGCAGATTTTTCAAAAATCATGAGGAAAAATCTCACACGAATCCGCAACGTGGGCACATAGCCTTAGGGTTAGGGTTGGAATTAGAGTTAGGGTTGGAATTAGGGCTAGGGTTTGAAATAGGGTTAAGATTAGGCTTGTGGTTAGGGTTACGGATAGGGTTAGGGGTGTGTTGGGGTTACAGTTGTGGTTAGGGTTGGGATTAGGGTTACGGTTGGGATTAGGGTTAGGATTAGGGTTGGAATTAGGGTTACGGGTGTGTTGCGGTTAGGGTTGTGGTTAGGGGTGTGTTGGGGTTAAGGTTGTGATTAGGGTTATGGCTACAGTTGGGATTAGGATTAGGGGTGTGTTGGGGTTAGTGTTGAAGTTAGAATTGAGGGGTTTCCACTGTTTAGGCACATCAGGGGTCTCCAAACGCAACATGGCGCCACCATTGATTCCAGCCAATCTTGCGTTCAAAAAGTCAAATGGTGCTCCCGCCCTTCCAAGCCCCGACGTGCGCCCAAACAGTGGTTTACCCCCACATTTGGGGTACCAGCGTACTCAGGACAAACTGGGCAACAACTGCTGGGGTCTAATTTCTCCTGTTACCCTTGCAAAAATAAAAAATTACTTGCTAAAACATAATTTTTGAGGAAAGAACAATTATTTTTTATTTTCACGGCTCTGCGTTATAAACTTCTGTGAAGCACTTGGGGGTTGAAAGTGCTCACCACACATCTAGATAAGTTCCTTCGGGGGTCTAGTTTCCAAAATGGGGTCACTTGTGGGGTGTTTCTACTGTTTAGGTACATCAGGGGCTCTGCAAATGCAATGTGACGCCCGCAGACCATTCCATCAAAGTCTGCATTTCAAATGTCACTACTTCCCTTCCGAGCCCTGACGTGTGCCCAAACAGTGGTTTACCCCCACATATGGGGTATCAGCGTACTCACAACAAACTGGGCAACAAATATTGGGGTCCAAATTCTCCTGTTACCCTTGTGAAAATAAAAAATTGCTTGCTAAAACATCTTTTTTGAGGAAAGAAAAATGATTTTTTATTTTCACGGCTCTGCGTTGTAAACTTCTGTGAAGCACTTGGGGGTTGAACGTGCTCACCACACATCTAGATAAGTTCCTTGGGGGGGTCTAGTTTCCAAAATGGGGTCACTTGTGGGGGGTTTCTACTGTTTAGGCATATCAGGGGCTCTGCAAACGCAACCTGACGCCCGCAGAGCATTCCATCAAAGTCTGCATTTCAAAACGTCACTACTTCCCTTCCGAACCCCGACGTGTGCCAAAACAGTGGTTTACCCCCACATATGGGGTATCAGCGTACTCACAACAAACTGGGCAACAAATATTGGGGTCCAAATTCTCCTGTTACCCTTGTGAAAATAAAAAATTGCTTGCTAAAACATCTTTTTTGAGGAAAGAAAAATTATTTTTTATTTTCACGGCTCTGCGTTGTAAACTTCTGTGAAGCACTTGGGGGTTGAACGTGCTCACCACACATCTAGATAAGTTCCTTGGGGGGTCTAGTTTCCAAAATGGGGTCACTTGTGGGGGGTTTCTACTGTTTAGGCATATCAGGGGCTCTGCAAACGCAACCTGACGCCCGCAGAGCATTCCATCAAAGTCTGCATTTCAAAACGTCACTACTTCCCTTCCGAACCCCGACGTGTGCCAAAACAGTGGTTTACCCCCACATATGGGGTATCAGCGTACTCAGGAGAAACTGGACAACAACTTTTGGGGTCCAATTTCTCCTGTTACTCTTGCAAAAATAAAAAAATTCTGGGCTAAAAAAATATTTTTGAGGAAAGGAAACACATTTTTTATTTTCACGGCTCTGCGTTATAAACTTCTGTGAAGCACTTGGGGGTTCAAAGTGCTCACTACACATCTAGATAAGTTCCCTTGGGGGTCTAGTTTCCAAAATGGAGTCAATTGTGGGGAGTTCCTACTGTTTAGGCACATCAGGGGCTCTGCAAACGCAACCTGACGCCCGCAGAGCATTCCATCAAAGTCTGCATTTCAAAACGTCACTACTTCCCTTCCGAACCCTGACGTGTGCCAAAACAGTGGTTTACCCCCACATATGGGGTATCAGCGTACTCAGGAGAAACTGGACAACAACTTTTGGGGTCCAATTTCTCCTGTTACCCTTGGGAAAATAAAAAATTGTGGGCTAAAAAATCATTTTTGAGAAAAGAAAAATTATTTTTTATTTTCATGGCTCTGCGTTATAAACTTCTGTGAAGCACTTGGGGGTTCAAAGTGCTCACCACACATCTAGATTAGTTCCTTGGGAGGTCTAGTTTCCAAAATGGGGTCACTTGTGCGGGAGCTCCAATGTTTAGGCACACAGGGGCTCTCCAAACGCGACATGGTGTCCGCTAATGATTGGAGCTAATTTTCCATTCAAAAAGCCAAATGGCGTGCCTTCCCTTCCGAGCCCTGCCGTGCGCCCAAACAGTGGTTTACCCCCACATATGGGGTATCATCGTACTCAGAACAAACTGGACAAAAACATTTGGGGTCCAATTTCTCCTATTACCCTTGGGAAAATAAAAAATTCTGGGCTAAAAATCATTTTTGAGGAAAGAAAAATTATTTTTTTATTTTCACGGCTCTGCGTTATAAACTTCTGTGAAGCACCTGGGGGTTATAAGTGCTCACTATGCATCTAGATAAGTTTCTTGGGGGGTCTAGTTTCCAAAATGGGGTCACTTGTAGGGGAGCTCCAATGTTTAGGCACACAGGGGCTCTCCAAACGCGACATGGTGTCCGCTAACGATTGGAGCTAATTTTCCATTCAAAAAGTCAAATGGCACGCCTCCCCTTCCGAGCCTTGCCGTGCACCCAAACAGTGGTTTACCCCCACATATGAGGTATCGGCATACTCAGGAGAAATTGCCCAACAAATTTTAGGATCCATTTTATCCTGTTGCCCATGTGAAAATGAAAGAATTGAGGCTAAAAGAAATTTTGTGTGAAAAAAAAGTACTTTTTCATTTTTGCGGATCAATTTGTGAAGCACCTGGGGGTTTAAAGTGCTCACTATGCCTCTGGATGAGTTCCTTGGGGGGTCTAGTTTCCAAAATGGGGTCACTTGTGGAGGAGCTCCAATGTTTAGGCACACAGGAGCTTTCCAAACGCGACATGGTGTCCGCTAACGATGGAGATAATTTTCCATTCAAAAAGTCAAATGGCGCTCCTTCCCTTCCGAGCCTTACCATGTGCCCAAACAGTGGTTTACCCCCACATGTGAGGTATTGGTGTACTCAGGAGAAATTGCCCAACAAAATTTAGGATCCATTTTATCCTGTTGCCCATGTGAAAATGAAAAAATTGAGGCTAAAATAATTTTTTTGTGAAAAAAAAGTACTTTTTCATTTTTACGGATCAATTTGTGAAGCACCTGGGGGTTTAAAGTGCTCACTATGCTTCTAGATAAGTTCCTTGGGGGGTCTAGTTTCCAAAATGTGGTCATTTGTGGGGGAGCTCCAATGTTTAGGCACACGGGGGCTCTCCAAACGCGACATGGTGTCCGCTAAAGATTGGAGCCAATTTTTCATTAAAAAAGTCAAATGGCGCTCCTTCCCTTCCGAGCCCTGCCGTGCGCCCAAACAGTGGTTTACCCCCACATATGAGGTATCAGCGTACTCAGGACAAATTGGACAACAACGTCCGTGGTCCAGTTTCTCCTTTTACCCTTGGGAAAATAAAAAAATTGTTGCTAAAAGATCATTTTTGTGACTAAAAAGTTAAATGTTCATTTTTTACTTCCATGTTGCTTCTGCTGCTGTGAAACACCTGAAGGGTTAATAAACTTCTTGAATGTGGTTTTGAGCACCTTGAGGGGTGCAGTTTTTAGAATGGTGTCACTTTTGGGTATTTTCAGCCATATAGAACCCTCAAAATGACTTCAAATGTGAGGTGGTCCCTAAAAAAAATGGTTTTGTAAATTTTGTTGTAAAAATGAGAAATCACTGGTCAAATTTTAACCCTTATAACTTCCTAGCAAAAAAAAAAATTGTTTCCAAAATTGTGCTGATGTAAAGTAGACATGTGGGAAACGTTATTTATTAACTATTTTGTGTCACATAACTCTCTGGTTTAACAGAATAAAAATTCAAAATGTGAAAATTGCGAAATTTTCAAATTTTTTGCCACATTTCCGTTTTTTTCACAAATAAACTCAAAAATTATCGACCTAAATTTACCACTAACATGAAGCCCAATATGTCACGAAAAAACAATCTCAGAATCGCTAGGATCCGTTGAAGCGTTCCTGAGTTATTACCTCATAAAGGGACACTGGTCAGAATTGCAAAAAACGGCAAGGTCATTAAGGCCAAAATAGGCTGGGTCATGAAGGGGTTAACCAAATAAAAAAAAGTTATGGATAGGCAGATGAGTAGAACATAAGAAAAGTATGACATGACTGTACTTACTGCTGCATTTTTCTAGCTGTTTGCTGAAACAATGGAAGTGTAAAAAATTAAGTACTTGGTGCAAAATGAAAGGGTTCTTCTCAAATAAATATGATACAGAAAATAACTTGTTGTTCACTGACCACAACGATCCAGAGTTTGGGGCTTTAGAACCCCAAGAACAGTGTTTTGCAGATCTGTCCTGAACAAAGCCAAGGTGTCCATGTATGACCTCTGCTCCTTTCCCTGTTTAAGGGACTAGTCAAGTGCTCTGCATTGTAGCTGCATGGATGAAGAATAGAACAGAGGATCCGCTCCATTAACAATAGGGTTGCAGAGCCCAGTTCTTGATGTTCTAAAGCACCGATCTTGGGATCTGTGGGAACACCAGCGATCATCCCTATGCTATGGATAGGGGATAACATGTTTTTTCATCTTGCAATAGCCCTTTAACCCCTTTCTGATATCAGATGTAATAATTTATCCATGTGACCTGGGCCTATTTGACCACGGACGGATTATTACATCTGCGCGATCACCCGCGCACACGGGTGGTGTGCAGGCAATTGCTGCCGGGACTCAGCTGATTCTGACAGCTGACACCCAGCAATAAGTGCCAGGAGTGGTCATGCACCGCTCCCAGCACTTTAACACCCGAAATGCTGCGATCGAACACGATCACAGCAATCCGGGTGCTGGCAGAGGGCTGACAGCTCCTCTACCTTTGGATCGGAGACTCTGCGGTGTGACGAGGGTCCCGATCACTGCAATGGGGAACGGATGTGATCATGATGACATCCGGGTCATCAGAGCTAGGAAACTTGCTGATCATGTGCAGTGCATGATCAGCAAGTTTCTTTGTCAGTGCAGAGCTGACAATTTCTACAGCAAGGGGATACTGCTGCATCCCCATGCTGTGGAAGCGATCAGCCTGCAAAAAATGATAATCCTATGGTGGGACAAAGTAAAAAAAAGTAAAAAATGTTAGACTTTTTTTTAAAATAATTGTAGAAATACAAGCAATAAAAGTACACATATTTGGTATCACAGCGTCCGCAACAACCCTACCTATAAAACTGTTCCACTAGTTAACCCCTTTAGTGAACACCATAAAAAATAAATAAAAAACAATGCAAAAAACAATCCTTTATCATCATACCGCCGAACAAAAAAGTGGAATAAAAAGCGATAAAAAAGGCGGATAAAAATATGCATGGTACTGCGGAAAATGTCATCATGTCCCACAAAAGAATAGCCATGATACAGCTCCATCAGTGGAAAAATAAAAAAGTTATAGCTGTCAGAATAAAGCGATGCAAAACAATTATTTTTTGTGTAAAAGTGACAAAGCATAACAAAGATATAAATAGGGTATCGCTGTAATCATACTGACCCGAAGAATAAAAACTGACTTTATTTTTACGGCTCAACGTTATAAATGTCTGAGAAGCACCTGAGGGCTCAATGTGCTCACCACACATCTAGATCAGTTACCTGAGGGGTCTAGTTTAAAAAATGGTGTCACTTTGTGGGAGATTTTCACTGTGTAGGTACATCACAGGCTCTCCAAATGCGACATGGTGTCCTCCAATTGTTCCAGCAAATTTTGCATTCAAAAAGTCAAATGGCGCTCCTTCCCTTCCGAATTCTGCTGTGTGCCCAAACAGTGGTTTTCTCCCTCATATGGGGTATCAGCATGCTCAGGAGAAATTACACAACAAATTTTTTGGTCCATTTTTTTCCTGTTACCCTTGGCAAAATGAAAAAAATTGGATCTGAATTATTTTTTTTTGTGGAAAAAAGTTTAATATTATTTTATTTATTTTTTTACAAAAAATTCCTGTGCAGCACCTGAAGGGTTAGTAAACTTCTTGAATGTGGTTTTGAGCAACTTGATGGTTGCACTTTTTAGAATGGTGTCACTTTTGGGTATTTTCTGTAATACAGACCCCTCAAAGTCACTTCAAATGTGATGTGGTCCCTAAAAAAATGGTTCTGTAAATTTTGTTGGAAAAATGAGAAATTGCTGGTCAACTTTTATCCCTTTTAACAAAACATTTTTATTCCAAAAGTGTGCGGATATAAAGTAGACATGTGGGAAATGTTATTTATTAACAATTTTATGTGACATATATCTCTGTGATTTATGGGCATGAGAATTCAAAGTTTGAAAATTGAAAAATGTTCCACATTTTTGCAAAATTTCCATACCAAAGAAATGTTACCATTACCATGAAGTGCAATATGTCACGACAAAACAATCCTAGAATCACCAAGATAAAGCATACCAGAGTTATAACCTCATAAAGGGACAGTGGTCAGAATTGTAACAAATGGCCCGGTCATTAACATGCAAATCACCCCCTCGGGGGTTAACTGAGGTAATAATGTCCCAAACACCATGATTACAATTAAGCAGGTGTAGCCAATGTGCTTGTAACTCTCTCTGTTCACCTATTTTCATGTTATACAGTTCTAAAAAAAAATTCCTATTATCCTGATATGCTTGTACGGTTTTGCAGAGTCACCAAATTATGCAAAGGCTTTAATGTATGCTAAGTTTAAAGAATATCTAACCTAAACTACAAGCTGTTTAACATAAAAAAACAAAAACACAAGCAAAATGGATATGACTGAAAACAGCTAGTCCAAGCACAAACCAATTCCGGCAAAATCTTGAAGACGAGAGAATGAGATTCAGCTGTAGACAAAGAATAAGATTCAGCTGTATTGACAAAGAAAAGATGAAGAGACGGATGGCAGATAACAGTTATAGAGTACAGCAACTTGGAGGAATTAACATTCCTGTGCTGGCAGATATTTTTGATCTGACCACACACTATAACTGAAGACAGGCTGCGATGTAGGTGGGTAAGGAGGCGCTGTTTATGATTTAAGAAAGGATCAAAAATCAGGAACACCATCCATTTCATCATTACTCAGAACACTTTTGTTTAAAGTATAGAAAAATTAAAGACATATGGAGATAAATAATTATATTAGGATATTTGTGCATCTAATATATTGTAAATCATAAAAAAAGAAAGAAAATACAAAATAATATATGTAAATAAAAAACTGTACGTTCATTATGAGGATGAACTTGATAGAGTACGTAGCCATAAATGCTAGGTAATTGTGCAAATATTTTATGTAGAGTTGCAATTAGTATCATAACAAAACTTGGCTGAAGCCCCGAATCTTCTGGGCAATTGTTAGTAGATAGCCCAATTTTATGAGAATACAAAGAAGAGAAAATGTAATACAGAAATCATGAATACAAATCCTGAAGACAATTTGATCACGGTGGCCAAGAATTGATGATGGAACATAATATTCCTAATGATAATAGTAATATCAATTCTCTGCAGTATTTTATTCCAGTGTAGCCATGATAATCAAGGACTGATAAATAATGTTTCTTTCCTTTTTTTTTGGAGCAGTAAATTTATTTAGAGTGAAATATTTTAGCTTAATCACATCTGCAGACCTCAGTCTCAACATGGTTTAGATAGCCTGATCCTAATATATCATCATACATCCCATTAATGCACACACATATAAAAGATGAGGAACACAATAGATAGGTAGGTGTTCACATGAGGGGGCTGGCCTGAGCTAAATGTGATCCATGGAACTGGTTAGTGCGTGCCAAGCTGTTTAACCCTTAAAGGAAGCACAAAGCCAATTTTTGTTGTAGTTTTTTTTTGTTCTCTTTTTTTCCCAATATTGTTAGCAATATTATTTTTGTTATTTTTAAGTTAATATAGAAGTGTGAGAGCTTGTCATTTTCAATACATAGCAAGTTGTTGTTTTGGATCACACCATTCACTTTACCATGCAGTAAACTAAAAACCAGGGGAAAAAATTGAGTGAAAAACTGAAAAAGTGAGGTGAAAGTGGAAAAGCCGCAATTTCATCATTGTATTATTGGTTTTATTTCATTCACATTCTTTTTTATACGAAGGCTTATGTTTTGCTTAGCTGTAGTTTCTAATGGTACCATTTTTGGGTTTCATCTGATGTTTTAATCCCTTTTTATTATAAACAGGTGCTTCTCACAAAATTAGAATATCATCAAAAGATTAAAATATTTCAGTTCTTCAATACAAAAAGTTAAACTCACATATTATATAGAGTCATTACAAACAGAATGTTCTATTTCAAGTGTTTATTTCTGTTAATGTTGATGATTATGGCTTACAGCCAATGAAAACCCAAAAGTCATTATCTCAGTAAATTAGAATAATTACCAAAAAACACCTGCAAAGGCTTCCTGAGCATTTAAAAAGGTCCCTTAGTCTGTTTCAGTAGGCTCCACAATCACGGGGAAGACTGCTGACTTGCCAAATGTCCAGAAGGCAGTCATTGACACCCTCCACAAGGAGGGTAAGCCACAAAAGGTCATTGCTAGAGAAGCTGGCTGTTCACAGAGTGCTGTATCCAAGCATATTAATGGAATGTTGAGTGGAAAGAAAAAGTGTGGTAAAATAAGGAGCACAGGCAACCAGGATAACAGCAGCCTTGAAAGGATTGTTAAGGAAAGGCCATTCAAAAATTTGGGGGAGATTAACAAGAAGTGGACTGCTGCTGGAGTCATTACTTCAAGAGACACCACACACAGACGTATCAAGTACATGGGCTACAAGTGTCGCATTAATTGTGTCAAGTCATTCATGACCAATAGACAACCCCAGAAGCGTCTTACCTGGAGAAAAAGATCTGGACTGTTGCTGAGTGGTCCAATGTGCTGTTTTCTTATGAAAGTAAATTTTGCATTTCATTTGGAAATCAAGGTCCCAGAGTCTGGAGGAAGAGTGGAGAGGCCACAATCCAAGCTTCTTGAGGTCTATTGTGAATTTCCACAATTAGTGATGGTTTGGGGAGCTATGTCATCTGCTGGTGTAGGTCTACTGTGTTTTATCAAGACCAAAGTCAGCGCAACCATCTAACAGGAAATTTTAGAGCACTTCATGCTTCCCTCTGCTAGCAAGCTTTTTGGAAATGGAAATTTCATTCTCTAGTAGGACTTGGCATCTGTCCACACTGCCAGAAGTACCAATACCTGGTCTAAAAACAACAGTATCACTGTGCTTGATTAGCCAGCAAACTTGCCTGACTTTAACCCCCATAGAGCGTCTGTGGGGTATTCTCAAGAGGAAGATGAGAGACACCAGACCCAACAATGCAGATGAGCTAAAGGCTGCTATCAAAGCCTCTTGGGCTTCTGTACCACCTCAGCAGAGCCACAGGCTGATTGCCTACATGCCACGATGCATTATTGCAGAAATTGATGCAAAAGGAGCCCTGGCCAAGTATTGATTGCATTTGCTAAACATACATTTCTTTAGGCCAATATTTCGGATTTTAAAATCATTTTTCAAGCTGGTGTTATAAAGTATTTTAATTTACTGAGATAATGACTTTTGGCTTTTCATTGGCTGTAAGCCATAATCATCCACATTAGCAGAAATAAACACTTGAAATAGATCAAGTTATATAATATATGAGTTTCACTTTTTGTATTGAAGAACTAAAATAAATTATTTTTTTGATGATATTCCAATTTTGTGAGACGCACATGTATATGTGGTTGCAGTTATGGTGACCAAAAAATGTCCATTTTGGGTTTTTGATTTTTTTAGTTCAATACGGCTCTTGCAAAAATTAAGAGACCACTGCAAAAAGTTCAGTTTGTCTGATTTTTCTCTTTATAGGTATATTTTTGAGTAAAATGTAAATTGTTCTTTTATTCAATAACTTACTAACAACATGTATCTGAAGTTCCAAGCAATACATTTTGTATTTATTTTCTGAAAATGAGAAATGGTCAAAATAACAAAAAAAAATGCATTGCTTGCAGACCTCAAATAATGCAAAAAAAAAAAAAAACATGACCTGGAGAATCATAATGGCAGGTCAGTTTTAGCATTTAGTGAACCTAGCAAAAAAGCCAAACAAAAAACAAGTGTGGGATTGCACTTTTTTTGCAATTTCACTGCACTTGGAATTTTTTTCCCATTCGCTAGTACACGACATGGTAAAACCAATGATGTCATTCAAAAGTACAACTCGTCTCACAAAAAATAAGCCCTCACATGGCCATATTGACGAAAAAATAAAAAAGTTATGGCTCTGGGAAGGAGGGGAGCGAAAAACGAACACGGAAAAACGGAAAATCCCAAGGTCATGAAGGAGTTAAACTATTATGCTCAATATCTTATAAGTGATTTGCATAAGGCTCTGCATTGTTTTTCTTGGTTGCACAGGCTGAAATGCACATGTGTTTATTCGGCCATGCCACTTAGGAAGGAGTTATTACATATCACATTTATGCATCACAGCCTCTGCAGCTGATTACACAGACTTTATATTGCCTTCAAATATTATATAAACAATTACATGAATGTATCGGGAATTTTTTTGAATCAAAGTGTTAATAAACATTGTTGCACCAAGCACTTCGATATTTCACTCTGTACTGTAATAATTCGATTTTCTGTAAAGTGTTTTGTTTGTTTAATTTTTGTCCCATAATTCTGTAGCTTTCTTGTATTAAGCTTGGTACTGTTTTGGACACAGATTTTTTTTTACTATGTAGTAATCAATTTGAAAAATTGTCTTTTGAGTTTGGGAGTGTGCACTAGGGTTGAGCGAAACAGATCGTTCATTTTCATAAGTCGCCGACTTTTGGCAAAGTCGGCGTCTCATGAAACCGACCCGATCCCTGTGTGGGTCTGCCATGCGGTACGCGACTTTCGCGCCAAAGTCGCGTTTCAATGACGCTAAAAGCGCCATTTCTCAGCCAATGAAGGTGGACGCAGAGTGTGGGCAGCGTGATGACATAGATCTCAGTCCCCACCATCTTAGAGAAGGGCATTGCAGTGATTGGCTTGCTTTCTGCCACGTCACAGGGGCTATAAAGGGGCGTTCCCGCCGACCGCCATCTTACTGCTGCTGATCTGAGCGTAGGGAGAGGTTGCTGCCGCTTCTTCAGAAGCAGGGATAGTGATAGGCAGGGTACATAAAGCCACAAACCGCTTGTGCTGTAGCGATTTCCACTGTCCAACACCACCTTTTGTTTGCAGGGACAGTGGAAGCTACATTTTTTTTTCCTCAGCGCTGTAGCTCATTGGGCTGCCCTAGAAGGCTCCCTGATAGCTGCGTTGCTTTGTGTGTACGCCGCTGTGCAAACCAACTGCTTTTTTCAAAGCACAAATCCTGTTGTTCCTTCTTTTCTGCACAGCTATCTTGTGTGTTTGTCCCCACTTTTGTGTGCAGCAGTCCTTTTTATAGCTGCCTGCCATACTTTCCTGAGATTACTGCAGGGAGATAAAGATTGGCAAGTCTGCCTCTGTGCCATTGCTGTGTGTGGCATCTGTCTCTCACTGTGTGCCACCGAAAACCACTGTGTAAGGCCGGCGTCACACTTGGCGTAAGACAATACGGTCCGTATTTTACGGCCGTAATACGGCCGTAATACGGAGAAATGTTCCCAACATAGTGATCCGTAGTCAGGGTGTGTCAGCGTATTTTGCGCATGGCATCCTCCGTATGTAATCCGTATGGCATCCGTACTGCGATATTTTCTCGCAGGCTTGCAAAACCGACATCTAATCGATTTATGTGCTCAAATGTTCGGGAAAACATATATACAGTATGTATATATATATATATATGTCATTGAGACACATATATATATATATATATATATAGTCTGTATTTATATTTACTTCAGCGCGATATCTGTGAAAAGCCGGTAATTCAATTGCCGGCTTCTCATTTCTCCTTCACAAACCCGACATGATATGAGACATGGTTTACATACAGTAAACCATCTCATATCCCCATTTTTTTTGCATATTCCACACTACTAATGTTAGTAGTGTGTGTATGCAAAATTTGGGCGCTGTAGCTGCTAAAATAAAGGGTTAAATGGCAGAAAAAATTGGCGTGGGCTCCCGCGCAATTTTCTCCGCCAGAGTGGTAAAGCCAGTGACTGACGGCAGATATTAATAGCCAGGAGAGGGTCCATGGTTATTGGCCCCCCCTGGCTACAAACATCTGCCCCCAGCCACCCCAGAAAAGGCACATCTGGAAGATGCGCCTATTCTGGCACTTGGCCACTCTCTTCCCACTCCCTGTAGCGGTGGGATATGGGGTAATGAAGGGTTAATGCCACCTTGCTATTGTAAGGTGACATTAAGCCAGATTAATAATGGAGAGGTGTCAATTATTACACCTATCCATTATTAATCCAATCGTATGAAAGGGTTAAAAAACACACACACATGATTTAAAAGTATTTTAATGAAATAAACACAGCGGTTGTTTTAATATTTTATTGCTCTCTCAATCCATTTGCTGACCCTCGCTTGGCAAAACAATAAATGCACAAGATACATACCCTCTGTTGAACTGTCACGTCCCACGAGGTAATCCATCTGAAGGGGTTAAAATAATTTACAAGCATGAGCCCTGCAAATGCAGCTGTGCTCGTGCTTGTAATTCCACGGCGAATGAAGGAAATGTAGGTCATTGACCTACATTTCCTTCAGTCACGGTGATGCGCCCCCTGGTGGATGTCCTCATATGACCTGGAGCGTGGGAAAAAGTTCCCAGGCTGCAGTTCACGAGAACATCCAGCAGGGGCGCATCACCGCGACTGAATGTAAGTATAGATCACTTTGCTTTCCTTTCAGCACCCGGGGATTACAGGCACGAGCGAGTGGTTTAGCGCAGCTCATGCCTGTAATATTAGTTAACCCCTTCAGATGGATTACCTCGTGGGACGTGATAGGACATCAGAAGGTATGTATATTGTGTGTTTATTATTTTGCCAAGCGAGGGTGTTGCTGATGGATTGAGAGAGCAATAAATTATTAAAACACTTCAAAAAAAGAAAAAAGATGAAGCGCACTCACCGGTAGTAAATCCAAGTCTTTATTCCAAGTCTTTATTCGGACATAAATTAATGTGCTGCAGGGAGGGTGGTGAACACACGGACGACAGCTGTTTCGTGCTCAATGCACTTCAACAGGACCTGTTGAAGTGCATTGAGCATGAAACAGCTGTCGTCCGTGTGTTCACCACCCTCCCTGCAGCACATTAATTTATGCCTGAATAAAGACTTGGAATAAAGACTTGGATTTACTACCGGTGAGTGCGCTTCATCTTTTTTCTTTTTTTGAAGTTATTTATGGACTATTATATAGCAGCACCCCGGTAGGATCGGTTTAAAAACTGAAGCGGCAATTGGTAACAACTAAAGGGAGACTTAAGGGTCTAACTTATAACAGCGGTGCGGAAGTGTTTTTTCTTTTTCAATTTGGTGCAAATTATTAAAACAACCTGTTTGTTTCAGTCATTAAAATACTTTTTAATAACGTGTGTGTGTTTTTTAACCCTTTCAGACAAATGGATTAATAATGGATAGGTGTCATAATTGACGCCTCTCCATTATTAATCTGGCTTAATGTCACCTTACAATAGCAAGGTGGCATTAACCCTTCATTACCCCATATCCCACCGCTACAGGGAGTGGGAAGAGAGTGGCCAAGTGCCAGAATAGGCGCATCTTCCAGATGTGCCTTTTCTGGGGTGGCTGGGGGCAGATGTTTGTAGCCAGGGGGGGGGCAATAACCATGGACCCTCTCCTGGCTATTAATATCTGCCGTCAGTCACTGGCTTTACCGCTCTGGCGGAGGAAATTGCGCGGGAGCCCACGCCAATTTTTTCCGTCATTTAACCCTTTCTACTTACTGCTACAGCGCTGAAATTTTGCATACACACACTACTAACATTAGTAGTGTGGAATATGCAAAAAAAAGGGGATATGAGATGGTTTACTGTATGTAAACCATGTGTCATATCCTGTCGGGTTTAGGCAGGAGAAATGAAAAGCCGGCAATTGAATTACCGACTTTTCACTAACACCGCTGCGTATTTCTCGCAAGTCACACTGCTGGTCCATGTGGAATCCGTATTTTTCTCGCCCCCATAGACCTTCATTGGCGATTTTTTTTTGCGCAATACGCTGACAAACGCAGCATGCTGCGATTTTGTACGGCCGTAGAACGCCGTATATTACGGATCCGTAATATACGGCTGATAGGACTAGACCCATTGAGAATCATTGTGCCGTATGTTATGCGAGTTTTACGCACGTAGTTTCTGCGCTCTTACGTCTGTAAAACTCGCATGTATGACGGCGGCCTAATACTGGGCCTTTTTTTTTTTTCTAAATTCTCCCTTTTAAAAAAAAAAATAATTAGTGGGAGATAAAGATTGGCAAGTCTGCCGCTGTAATACTTGGCCATTTTTTTTTGGGGGGGGGTAAATTCTCCCTGTAAAAAAAAAAATTATTAGTGGGAGATAAAGATTGGCAAGTCTGCCGCTGTGCCAGTCCTGTGTGTGGCATCTGTCTCTCATTGTGTGCCACCGAAAACCACTGTGTAATACTGGGCCATTTTTTTTTTGGGGGGGGTAAATTCTCCCTGTAAAAAAAAAAAAAATTAGTGGGAGATAAAGATTGGCAAGTCTGCCTCTGTGCCAGTCCTGTGTGTGGCATCTGTCTCTCATTGTGTGCCACCGAAAACCACTGTGTAATACTTGGCCTTTTTTTTGGGGGGGGGGGGTAAATTCTCCCTGTAAAAAAAAAAAAAATTAGTGGGAGATAAAGATTGGCAAGTCTGCCTCTGTGCCATTGCTGTGTGTGGCATCTGTCTCTCATTGTGTGCCACCGAAAACCACTGTGTAATACTGGGCCTTTTTTTTGGGGGGGGGTAAATTCTCCCTGTAAAAAAAAATAATTAGTGGGAGATAAAGATTGGCAAGTCTGCCGCTGTGCCATTCCTGTGTGTGGCATCTGTCTCTCATTGTGTGCCACCGAAAACCACTGTGTAATAGTTGGCCATTTTTTTGGGGGGGTAAATTCTCCCTTTTAAAAAAAAAATAATTAGTGGGAGATAAAGATTGGCAAGTCTGCCTCTGTGCCAGTCCTGTGTGTGGCATCTGTCTCTCATTGTGTGCCACCGAAAACCACTGTGTAATACTTGGCCATTTTTTTTGGGGGGTAAATTCTCCCTGTAAAAAAAAAATTATTAGTGGGAGATAAAGATTGGCAAGTCTGCCTCTGTGCCAGTCCTGTGTGTGGCATCTGTCTCTCATTGTGTGCCACAGAAAACCTAGTGTGTAATATTTTTTTTTTGTTGTTAAATTCTCCCAGAAAAAAAAATAATTTGTGGGAGATAAAGATTGGCAAGTCTGCCTCTGTGCCATTGCTGTGTGTGGCATCAGTCTCTCATTGTGTGCCACTGAAAACCACTGTGTAATACTGGGCTATTTTTTTGGGGGGGGTAAATTCTCCCTGTAAAAAAAAAAAATAATTAGTGGGAGATAAAGATTGGCAAGTCTGCCTCTGTGCCAGTCCTGTGTGTGGCATCTGTCTCTCATTGTGTGCCACCGAAAACCACTGTGTAATACTTGGCCATTTTTTGGGGGGGGGGTAAATTCTCCCTGTAAAAAAAAAATTATTAGTGGGAGATAAAGATTGGCAAGTCTGCCTCTGTGCCAGTCCTGTGTGTGGCATCTGTCTCTCATTGTGTGCCACCGAAAACCACTGTGTAATACTTGGCCATTTATTTTTTTGGGGTAAATTCTCCCTGTAAAAAAAAAAATAGTGGGAGATAAAGATTGGCAAGTCTGCCTCTGTGCCATTGCTGTGTGTGGCATCTGTCTCTCATTGTGTGCCACCGAAAACCACTGTGTAATACTGGGCCTTTTTTTTGGGGGGGGGTAAATTCTCCCTGTAAAAAAAAAAATAATTAGTGGGAGATAAAGATTGGCAAGTCTGCCTCTGTGCCATTGCTGTGTGTGGCATCTGTCTCTCATTGTGTGCCACCGAAAACCACTGTGTAATACTTGGCCATTTATTTTTTGGGGGTAATTTCTCCCTGTAAAAAAAAAAATTATTAGTGGGAGATAAAGATTGGCAAGTCTGCCTCTGTGCCAGTCCTGTGTGTGGCATCTGTCTCTCATTGTGTGCCACCGAAAACCACTGTGTAATACTGGGCCTTTTTTTTTTGGGGGGGGGGTAAATTCTCCCTGTAAAAAAAAAATAATTTGTGGGAGATAAAGATTGGCAAGTCTGCCTCTGTGCCATTGCTGTGTGTGGCATCTGTCTCTCATTGTGTGCCACCGAAAACCACTGTGTAATACTTGGCCATTTATTTTTTGGGGGTAAATTCTTCCTGTAAAAAAAAAAAATAGTGGGAGATAAAGATTGGCAAGTCTGCCTCTGTGCCATTGCTGTGTGTGGCATCTGTCTCTCATTGTGTGCCACCGAAAACCACTGTGTAATACTGGGCCTTTTTTTTTGGGGGGGGGGGGTAAATTCTCCCTGTAAAAAAAAAAATAATTAGTGGGAGATAAAGATTGGCAAGTCTGCCTCTGTGCCATTGCTGTGTGTGGCATCTGTCTCTCATTGTGTGCCACCGAAAACCACTGTGTAATACTTGGCCATTTATTTTTTGGGGGTAATTTCTCCCTGTAAAAAAAAAATTATTAGTGGGAGATAAAGATTGGCAAGTCTGCCTCTGTGCCAGTCCTGTGTGTGGCATCTGTCTCTCATTGTGTGCCACCGAAAACCACTGTGTAATACTGGGCCATTTTTTTTTGGGGGGGGGTAAATTCTCCCTGTAAAAAAAAAATAATTTGTGGGAGATAAAGATTGGCAAGTCTGCCTCTGTGCCATTGCTGTGTGTGGCATCTGTCTCTCATTGTGTGCCACCGAAAACCACTGTGTAATACTGGGCCTTTTTTTTGGGGGGGGTAAATTCTCCCTGTAAAAAAAAAAATAATTAGTGGGAGATAAAGATTGGCAAGTCTGCCTCTGTGCCATTGCTGTGTGTGGCATCTGTCTCTCATTGTGTGCCACCGAAAACCACTGTGTAATACTGGGCCATTTTTTTTTGGGGGGGGGTAAATTCTCCCTGTAAAAAAAAAATAATTTGTGGGAGATAAAGATTGGCAAGTCTGCCTCTGTGCCATTGCTGTGTGTGGCATCTGTCTCTCATTGTGTGCCACCGAAAACCACTGTGTAATACTGGGCCTTTTTTGGGGGGGGGTAAATTCTCCCTGTAAAAAAAAAAAATTAATAGTGGGAGTCTGGGAGATAAAGATTGGCAAGTCTGCCTCTGTGCCAGTCCTGTGTGTGGCATCTGTCTCTCATTGCGTGCCACCGAAAACCTAGTGTGTAATATTGTTTTTTTGGTTTTTTTTAAATTCTTCCATAAAAAAAAAAATAGTGGGAGATTAAGATTGGCATTTCTGCTTGAGTGCTGGTCCTGTGTGTACCATCTGTCTCAAATTATTGGGGCACAGAAAACCTAGTGTGTAACATTGGGCCTGATTTTCCTTTCAGTGTCAGGCACCTATAAAGGTATATATAAATCCAACAGAAGTTTGAGTTCACCTTATAAGTTGTTTTATAGTAACAAATACCGTTACTTTGGTTACGTTTTGCAAACAATGAGGAAGTCTAGTGGAAGAGGTCGTGGCCGTGGGCGGTCATTGTCAGCTGGTAATGATGGTAGTGGTGGTGGAGCATCAGGTGGTCGTGGTAAAAGCAGTACAGCACCTCTCGAGTTGTTGAGCCAGGTTCGTTGTCTGGCTACACAAGGCCTCGAACGCTCTCTTTTCTGGGAGTAGGAAAACCACTTTTGAAGCCGGAGCAGGAGGAACAAGTATTGGCTTTCATTGCTGACTCTGCCTCTAGCTCTTTCGCCTCCTCCTCGGAAAGTGCCAAATGTCAGAGCAGTGCATCGTCAGTGGATGCTCCCGGTCAGGAGCAAGTCGCTTCCTTGTGTCCTTCACCCAGAACAACAGTGAAGGATGCGTCAGTCGACAGAACAGGTTACTCCATGGAGCTCTTTACACATACCGTTCCTGGGTTAGACAATGAAACAGTTAACAGGCATGCCCATTCGAAGTTGAATCGGACATGGAGTGCACAGATGCACAGCCACAGCCAGATTACTATGCTGTTCCTTTGACTCAGACCAGAACATTGCCCTCGCAGTGTACTGAGACAGAATCAAACCCAGCGGAGACTATGGTGCCCCGTCACGAACGCAATACCACAGGCTTACACGGTGACACAGACGAAGTTGCACATGACATAGAAGAGGAGGTCATAGATGACCCAGTTGTTCACCCCGATTGGCAGCCATTGGGGGAACAGGGTGCAGGCGGCAGTAGTTCTGAAGCGGAGGAGGAGGAGCCACAGCAGGCATCAACATCACAACAGGTTCCATCTGCCGGGCTCGTATCTGGCCAAAAACGCGTGGCAAAACCAAAACCAGTTGGAGGACAGCGTGGCCATCTGGTTAAAGAAGCTCAGTCTGCAATGCCTGAAAAGGTATCCGATAGTAGAAAGAGTGCAGTCTGGCATTTTTTTAAACAACATCCAAATGATCAGCGCAAAGTCATCTGTCAAAAATGTTCAACTACCTTAAGCAGAGGTCAGAATCTTAAAAGTCTAAATACAAGTTGCATGCATAGACACTTATCCACCATGCATTTGCAAGCCTGGACTAACTACCAAACGTTCCTAAAGGTTGCAGCACCCTCGGCCAATGAAGCTAGTCAGCAACGCTACATCCCTTCCCTCACTGTAAACCCACCATTTCCCGCACCACCTGCAGTATCTGTGCAGCTTTCTTCGCCAGGCCAAAGCAGTCAGGGAATCACCAGGTTTGCAGTAGGAAACACTGCATGTAGGGCACCGGCAAGAATACCATCTCCAACCCTCTGTCAGTCACCCATGTCCACCGGCACCACTGCTAGTTCCACGATCTCCAGCTCTCCAGTCCAGCTCACCCTACATGAGACTCTTGTTAGGAAAAGGAAGTACTCATCCTCGCATCCGCGTACACAGGGTTTGAACGCCCACATTGCTAGACTAATCTCATTAGAGATGATGCCCTACCGGTTAGTTGAAAGCGAAGCTTTCAAAGCGCTGATGGACTACGCTGTACCACGCTACGAGCTACCCAGTCGACACTTCTTTTCTAGAAAAGCCATCCCAGCCCTCCAACAGCATGTTAAAGATCGCATCGTCCATGCACTCAGGCAGTCTGTGACTACAAAGGTGCACCTGACAACAGATGCATGGACCAGTAGGCATGGCCAGGGACGTTACGTGTCCATCACGGCACACTGGGTGAATGTGGTGGATGCAGGCTCCACAGGGGACAGCAATATTGGGACAGTTCTGCCTAGCCCACGGTCAAGGAAAGAGTTGGCTGTAGGCGTTTGCCCCCCCTCCTCCTCTTCCTCCTCTTCCTGCAGAATCGAGAGCTCGTCCACAGACCGCAGTCGCACATCCACTCCATCCGCAGCTGCCACTGTTGCACACCAGGTGTGCCATTATGGGACAGCTAGTGGCAAGCGTCAGCAGGCTGTATTGGCAATGAAGTGTTTGGGCGACAACAGACACACCGCGGAAGTTCTGTCCGAGTTCTTGCAGAAAGAAACTCAGTCATGGCTGGGCACTGTACATCTTGAGGCAGGCAAGGTAGTGAGTGATAACGGAAGGAATTTCATGGCTGCCATAGCCCTTTCCCAACTGAAACACATTCCTTGCCTGACTCACACCTTAAACCTGGTGGTGCAGTGCTTCCTGAAAAGTTATCCGGGGTTACCCGACCTGCTCCTCAAAGTGCGCAGACTTTGCTCGCATATCCGCCATTCGCCCGTACACTCCAGCCGTATGCAGAACTATCAGCGTTCTTTGAACCTTCCTCAGCATCGCCTAATCATCGACGTTGCAACAAGGTGGAACTCCACACTGCACATGCTTCAGAGAGTGTACGAACAGAGGCGTGCTGTTATGTATTTGTGGGAGGATATCATAGAGAAAATTACCGCACACTCGATACTGGTGTAATGCAGAAAAAGGGTTAATGCCAATTTTATTCAAGAAAAAAAAAAGTAATGGTTTGCCACATTGATAGAACAAAACCCGACGTTTCGACCCTCCCGGGCCTTATTCATGGGGTTACTCTAGTCCAATGATATACATGCATAAAGGTGGCAGTAGTGGAGGAGAAACATGAGCAGCCCTTACTGGCCTCATTATAAGGTTATGCCCTTTAAAACAGGGATCGTTTGTTTCTCCTCCACTACTGCCACCTTTATGCATGTATATCATTGGACTAGAGTAACCCCATGAATAAGGCCCGGGAGGGTCGAAACATCAGGTTTTGTTCTATCAATGTGGCAAACCATTACTTTGTTTTTTCTTGAATAAAATTGGCATTAACCCTTTTTCTGCATTACACCAGTATCGAGTGTGCGGTAATTTTCTCTATGATAGACTTGACCTTATGGTCAGTTTACCAGCACCTCACTGTCCTATGACCTGAGTGCACACCATTTTCCCTATACTTTGTGGGAGGATACACGGGCAGGCAGTTGGATGGCAGACATGGAGTTGTCAGGTGTGCAGTGGTCGAAGCTACAAGACCTGTGTCAAGTCCTTCAGTGTTTTGAGGAATGCACACGGCTGGTTAGTGCAGACAACGCCATAATAAGCATGAGCATCCCCCTAATGCGTCTGCTGATGCAAAGTTTGACGCACATAAAGGAGCAGGCATCTGCAGCCGAGGAAGAGGAAAGCCTTGATGACAGTCAGCCATTGTCTGGTCAGGGCCGTGTAGAGCACGCGGTAGCGGGCGAAGAGGATGAGGAGGATGAGGAGGATGATGGGGATGAGTACTTTTTTCATGAGGAAGCTTCTCCTGGGCCAACAGAAATTAGTGGCGTTGCAAGGCCGGGTTCTGGTTTTTTAAGGGAGACAAGTGACGTAGATTTGCCTGTAACTGCCCTTCAAACCAGCACAACCGCAGATTTGACAACTGGAACTTTGGCCCACATGGCGGATTATGCCTTATGTATCCTCAAAAGGGACCCACACATTATTAAAATGATGACCGATGACGATTACTGGTTGGCCTGCAACCTTGACCCTCGCTATAAAGGCAAATTGCAAAATATTATGCCACATGAGAACCTCGAACAAATATTAGCAACCAAACAAGCAACTCTTGTAGACCGTTTGATTCAGGCATTCCCAGCACACAGCAAGGGGCTACAGGGCAGAGGTGTTAGAGGTGCACAGATCAGAAGTGGCATTGGACAGAGGGGTTTTCTGACCAGGTTGTGGAGTGATTTCGCAATGACCGCAGACAAGACAGGTACTGCAGCATCTATTCAAAGTGACAGGAGACAACATTTGTCCAGTATGGTTACTAACTATTTTTCATCCCTTATCGATGTTCTCCCTCAACTGTCATTCCCATTTGATTACTGGGCATCCAAATTAGACACCTGGCCTGAATTGGCAGAATATGCATTGCAGGAGCTTGCTTGTCCAGCAGCTAGTGTGCTATCAGAAAGAGTATTCAGTGCTGCTGGTTCAATATTAACCGAAAAAAGGACTCGTCTGGCTACCCAAAATGTGGATGATCTCACCTTCATTAAAATGAACCACTCCTGGATTTCAAATTATTTTGCCCCACCTTTCCGGGCTGACACCTACCTTTCCTATAAAAAGGTCTTGCTTGTGGACTGGTCTTACCGAGTGTTCCAATCTCTTAATTTGCAGCAGCTGTTTGTCCAGCATACGACATGTTTACACCTCCCTCAATGGGAAAATTCCCCCCACGGGGCCGTGGTCTCGCCACTTGGTGCAAGCACCCGTTACAGTGCTGTTTGTCTGAAGAGGTGGGTGTGCCCGCTTTTGGTCGACGGCACTGGCACTGGGTCCCTCATAGTACAATGAAGTGTCTCTGGTGGTGGTGGTGCGCACCCAACATCAGACACACCGTTGTAACATGAGGGGCCCTGGGACGGTACCGCCGGCCACAAGAGAGTTCACCCCCCCCAGCTCAAACTGTGCTCTAACACGTGCAAAATTATCTCACACAGCTCCACCAATGTTTAGTCTATGCGCTGACATCATTCAATGCCTGGCAATGACAATACCAATTTGTTGACATCTATGATGCTAGTTAAAGTAGTCTGGGTCAGTGTCCTATATTGACACCAGTAAATACTTACTGCCAAATTACTTTTTCAGAAACTCAGCAGATGAGCCCACCCCTGTACCTAAGTATGCCACACTTTTTTTGTTGTTGTTTTGCGAGACATTAACATCTATTTATTTTTTGTGAGTGAGTACTAACTGTGTCAGACACTCCTTGCAATCCTCCTCCGCTGACCGCAATGCTGCCTGTGTATCCATGTAACCGATTTAAAACTGCCATGAGCCTATCTTTTGTTATTTTAGGCATTCGTTAGCCTGTCTGCGGTCCCTCCTTGCAATACTCCTCCACTGACCACAATGCTGCCTGTGTATCCATGTAACCGATTTAAAACTGCCATGAGCCTATCTTTTGTTATTTTAGGCCTTCGTTAGCCTGTCTGCGGTCCCTCCTTGCAATACTCCTCCACTGACCACAATGCTGCCTGTGTATCCATGTAACCGATTTAAAACTGCCATGAGCCTATCTTTTGTTATTTTAGGCCTTCGTTAGCCTCTCTGCGGTCCCTCCTTGCAATACTCCTCCACTGACCACAATGCTGCCTGTGTATCCATGTAACCGATTTAAAACTGTCATGAGCCTATCTTTTGTTATTTTAGGCCTTCGTTAGCCTGTCTGCGGGCCTTCATTAGCCTGTCTGCGGTCCCTCCTTGCAATACTCCTCCACTGACCACAATGCTGCCTGTGTATCCATGTAACCGATTTAAAACTGCCATGAGCCTATCTTTTGTTATTTTAGGCCTTCGTTAGCCTGTCTGCGGTCCCTTCTTGCAATACTCCTCCACTGACCACAATGCTGCCTGTGTATCCATGTAACCGATTTAAAACTGCCATGAGCCTATCTTTTGTTATTTTAGGCCTTCGTTAGCCTGTCTGCGGTCCCTCCTTGCAATACTCCTCCACTGACCACACTGCTGCCTGTGTATCCATGTAACCGATTTAAAACTGCCATGAGCCTATCTTTTGTTATTTTAGGCCTTCGTTAGCCTGTCTGCGGGCCTTCATTAGCCTGTCTGCGGTCCCTCCTTGCAATACTCCTCCACTGACCACAATGCTGCCTGTGTATCCATGTAACCGATTTAAAACTGCCATGAGCCTATCTTTTGTTATTTTAGGCCTTCGTTAGCCTGTCTGCGGTCCCTCCTTGCAATACTCCTCCACTGACCACAATGCTGCCTGTGTATCCATGTAACCGACTTAAAACTGCCATGAGCCTATCTTTTGTTATTTTAGGCCTTTGTTAGCCTGTCTGCGGTCCCTCCTTGCAATACTCCTCCACTGACCACACTGCTGCCTGTGTATCCATGTAACCGATTTAAAACTGCCATGAGCCTATCTTTTGTTATTTTAGGCCTTCGTTAGCCTGTCTGCGGGCCTTCATTAGCCTGTCTGCGGTCCCTCCTTGCAATCCTCCTCCGCTGACCACACCAATGCTGCCCGTGTACCCCTGGAACCTATTTAAAAGTTCATAGAGCCTATTTATATATTTTATTTAATATTAATAAAGCCATGATGGACTACGCTGTACCACGCTACAAGCTAACCAGTCGACACTTCTTTTGCGAGAAAAGCCATCCCAAACCCTCCATCAGCATGTAAAAGACCGCATTGTCCATGCACTCTGGCAATCTGTGAGTACAAAGGTGCACCTGACAACAGACGCATGGACCTGTAGGCATGGCCACGGAAGGTTATGTGTCCATTACGGCGCAATGGGTTAATGTGGTGGATGCATGGTCCACAGGGGACAGCCTACTAAGTCTGTCTGCAGTCCCTAATTCAAATTGTCCTCCACTGTCTAAATCTGAGCTTCAACCTTCTGGCTCTCCTTAAGTGCTTTTTTAAAAAAAATTGGTGTTTGTGGCCTAATACCTCTGTTTGCCGCTCCCTGGTGTTTGTCCTCAACTGTATAAAGCTGAGCTTCAACCTTCTGGCTTTCGGCCTATAGTATCAGATATTAAACTGCATTTGGCCTTCAACTTTGGTTACGGCCTACTAACGGTGTCTGACGCTCCCTGGTGTTTTCCTCAACTGAATAAATCTGAGCTTCAACCTTCTGGCTCTCATTAAGTGATGTTTTTTAAAAAATTTGGTGATTAGGGCCTACTAACGGTGTCTGCCCCTCCCTGGTGTTTGTCCTCAACTGTATAAAGCTGAGCTTCAACCTTCTGGCTCTCATTAAGTGCTGTTTTTTTAAAAATTGGTGGTTAGGGCCTACTAACGGTGTCTGCCGCTCCCTGGTGTTTGTCCTCAACTGTATAAAGCTGAGCTTCAACCTTCTGGCTTTCGGCCTATAGTATCAGATATTAAACTGCATTTGGCCTTCAACTTTGGTTACGGCCTACTAACGGTGTCTGACGCTGCCTGGTGTTTTCCTCAACTGAATAAATCTGAGCTTCAACCTTCTGGCTCTCATTAAGTGATGTTTTTTAAAAAATTTGGTGGTTAGGGTCTACTAACGGTGTCTGCCCCTCCCTGGTGTTTGTCCTCAACTGTATTAAGCTGAGCTTCAACCTTCTGGCTTTCGGCCTATAGTATCAGATATTAAACTGCATTTGGCCTTCAACTTTGGTTACGGCCTACTAACGGTGTCTGACGCTCCCTGGTGTTTTCCTCAACTGAATAAATCTGAGCTTCAACCTTCTGGCTCTCATTAAGTGATGTTTTTTAAAAAATTTGGTGGTTAGGGCCTACTAACGGTGTCTGCCCCTCCCTGGTGTTTGTCCTCAATTGTATAAAGCTGAGCTTCAACCTTCTGGCTTTCGGCCTATAGTATCAGATATTAAACTGCATTTGGCCTTCAACTTTGGTTACGGCCTACTAACGGTGTCTGCCGCTCCCTGGTGTTTGTCCTCAACTGTATAAAGCTGAGCTTCAACCTTCTGGCTCTCATTAAGTGCTGTTTTTTTAAAAAATTGGTGGTTAGGGCCTACTAACGGTGTCTGCCGCTCCCTGGTGTTTGTCCTCAACTGTATACAGCTGAGCTTCAACCTTCTGGCTCTCATTAAGTGCTGCTTTTTTAAAAATTGGTGGTTAGGGCCTACTAACGGTGTCTGCCGCTCCCTGGTGTTTGTCCTCAACTGTATAAAGCTGAGCTTCAACCTTCTGGCTTTCGGCCTATAGTATCAGATATTAAACTGCATTTGGCCTTCAACTTTGGTTACGGACTACTAACGGTGTCTGACGCTCCCTGGTGTTTTCCTCAACTGAATAAATCTGAGCTTTAACCTTCTGGCTCTCATTAAGTGATGTTTTTTAAAAAATTTGGTGGTTAGGGCCTACTAACGGTGTCTGCCCCTCCCTGGTGTTTGTCCTCAATTGTATAAAGCTGAGCTTCAACCTTCTGGCTTTCGGCCTATAGTATCAGATATTAAACTGCATTTGGCCTTCAACTTTGGTTACGGCCTACTAACGGTGTCTGACGCTCCCTGGTGTTTTCCTCAACTGAATAAATCTGAGCTTCAACCTTCTGGCTCTCATTAAGTGATGTTTTTTAAAAAATTTGGTGGTTAGGGCCTACTAACGGTGTCTGCCCCTCCCTGGTGTTTGTCCTCAATTGTATAAAGCTGAGCTTCAACCTTCTGGCTTTCGGCCTATAGTATCAGATATTAAACTGCATTTGGCCTTCAACTTTGGTTACGGCCTACTAACGGTGTCTGACGCTCCCTGGTGTTTGTCCTCAACTGTATAAAGCTGAGCTTCAACCTTCTGGCTCTCATTAAGTGCTGTTTTTTTAAAAAATTGGTGGTTAGGGCCTACTAACGGTGTCTGCCGCTCCCTGGTGTTTGTCCTCAACTGTATAACGCTGAGCTTCAACCTTCTGGCTCTCATTAAGTGCTGTTTTTTAAAAAAATTGGTGGTTAGGGCCTACTAACGGTGTCTGCCGCTCCCTGGTGTTTGTCCTCAACTGTATACAGCTGAGCTTCAACCTTCTGGCTCTCATTAAGTGCTGCTTTTTTAAAAATTGGTGGTTAGGGCCTACTAACGGTGTCTGCCGCTCCCTGGTGTTTGTGCTCAACTGTATAAAGCTGAGCTTCAACCTTCTGGCTCTCATTAAGTGCTGTTTTTTTAAAAAATTGGTGGTTAGGGCCTACTAACGGTGTCTGCCGCTCCCTGGTGTTTGTCCTCAACTGTATAAAGCTGAGCTTCAACCTTCTGGCTCTCATTAAGTGCTGCTTTTTTAAAAATTGGTGGTTAGGGCCTACTAACGGTGTCTGCCGCTCCCTGGTGTTTGTCCTCAACTGTATAAAGCTGAGCTTCAACCTTCTGGCTTTCGGCCTATAGTATCAGATATTAAACTGCATTTGGCCTTCAACTTTGGTTACGGACTACTAACGGTGTCTGACGCTCCCTGGTGTTTTCCTCAACTGAACAAATCTGAGCTTCAACCTTCTGGCTCTCATTAAGTGATGTTTTTTAAAAAATTTGGTGGTTAGGGCCTACTAACGGTGTCTGCCCCTCCCTGGTGTTTGTCCTCAACTGTATAAAGCTGAGCTTCAACCTTCTGGCTTTCGGCCTATAGTATCAGATATTAAACTGCATTTGGCCTTCAACTTTGGTTACGGACTACTAACGGTGTCTGACGCTCCCTGGTGTTTTCCTCAACTGAACAAATCTGAGCTTCAACCTTCTGGCTCTCATTAAGTGATGTTTTTTAAAAAATTTGGTGGTTAGGGCCTACTAACGGTGTCTGCCCCTCCCTGGTGTTTGTCCTCAACTGTATAAAGCTGAGCTTCAACCTTCTGGCTTTCGGCCTATAGTATCAGATATTAAACTGCATTTGGCCTTCAACTTTGGTTACGGACTACTAACGGTGTCTGACGCTCCCTGGTGTTTTCCTCAACTGAACAAATCTGAGCTTCAACCTTCTGGCTCTCATTAAGTGCTGTGTTTTTAAAAATTGGTGGTTAGGGCCTACTAACGGTGTCTGCCGCTCCCTGGTGTTTGTCCTCAACTGTATAAAGCTGAGCTTCAACCTTCTGGCTCTCATTAAGTGCTGTTTTTTAAAAAATTGGTGGTTAGGGCCTACTAACGGTGTCTGCCGCTCCCTGGTGTTTGTCCTCAACTGTATAAAGCTGAGCTTCAACCTTCTGGCTCTCATTAAGTGCTGTTTTTTAAAAAGCTTGGTGGTTACGGCCTACTAACGGGGTCTGCCGCTCTTTGGTGTTGTCCTCCACTGTATAAAGCTGAGCTTCAGTCTTTAGGCTTTTGGCCTATAGTATCAGATATTAAACTGCATTTGGCCTTCAACTTTGGTTACGGACTACTAACGGTGTCTGACGCTCCCTGGTGTTTTCCTCAACTGAACAAATCTGAGCTTCAACCTTCTGGCTCTCATTAAGTGCTGTTTTTTTAAAAAATTGGTGGTTAGGGCCTACTAACGGTGTCTGCCGCTCCCTGGTGTTTGTCCTCAACTGTATAAAGCTGAGCTTCAACCTTCTGGCTCTCATTAAGTGCTGTTTTTTTAAAAAATTGGTGGTTAGGGCCTACTAACGGTGTCTGCCGCTCCCTGGTGTTTGTCCTCAACTGTATAAAGCTGAGCTTCAACCTTCTGGCTCTCATTAAGTGCTGTTTTTTTTAAAAATTGGTGGTTAGGGCCTACTAACGGTGTCTGCCGCTCCCTGGTGTTTGTCCTCAACTGTATAAAGCTGAGCTTCAACCTTCTGGCTTTCGGCCTAAAGTATCAGATATTAAACTGCATTTGGCCTTCAACTTTGGTTACGGACTACTAACGGTGTCTGACGCTCCCTGGTGTTTTCCTCAACTGAACAAATCTGAGCTTCAACCTTCTGGCTCTCATTAAGTGATGTTTTTTAAAAAATTTGGTGGTTAGGGCCTACTAACGGTGTCTGCCCCTCCCTGGTGTTTGTCCTCAACTGTATAAAGCTGAGCTTCAACCTTCTGGCTTTCGGCCTATAGTATCAGATATTAAACTGCATTTGGCCTTCAACTTTGGTTACGGACTACTAACGGTGTCTGACGCTCCCTGGTGTTTTCCTCAACTGAACAAATCTGAGCTTCAACCTTCTGGCTCTCATTAAGTGATGTTTTTTAAAAAATTTGGTGGTTAGGGCCTACTAACGGTGTCTGCCCCTCCCTGGTGTTTGTCCTCAACTGTATAATGCTGAGCTTCAACCTTCTGGCTTTCGGCCTATAGTATCAGATATTAAACTGCATTTGGCCTTCAACTTTGGTTACGGACTACTAATGGTGTCTGACGCTCCCTGGTGTTTTCCTCAACTGAACAAATCTGAGCTTCAACCTTCTGGCTCTCATTAAGTGCTGTGTTTTTAAAAATTGGTGGTTAGGGCCTACTAACGGTGTCTGCCGCTCCCTGGTGTTTGTCCTCAACTGTATAAAGCTGAGCTTCAACCTTCTGGCTCTCATTAAGTGCTGTTTTTTAAAAAATTGGTGGTTAGGGCCTACTAACGGTGTCTGCCGCTCCCTGGTGTTTGTCCTCAACTGTATAAAGCTGAGCTTCAACCTTCTGGCTCTCATTAAGTGCTGTTTTTTAAAAAGCTTGGTGGTTACGGCCTACTAACGGGGTCTGCCGCTCTTTGGTGTTGTCCTCCACTGTATAAAGCTGAGCTTCAGTCTTTAGGCTTTTGGCCTATAGTAGCAGATATTAAACTGCATTTGGCCTACTAGTGTGGTTGGGCCCTTAAAAAAGTGTCTGCTGCTCCTGGGTTTGCTACTCCACTGAACAAAGCAATGCCGCCTGTTTAGTCCTGTTACCAATTTTGAACTGCCTTTAGCCTACTTTATTCTTTGGCCCTATATCTGTGTTTCCTCCTCATCCTGCCCATTGCCCAGCCACTGCTAGATGAGTCTGCTGGTACATTGACCCAGACCACTACATTCCCCTTGCACTCTACACATCCAGAATCTGACCCTGCTGAAAGTAAGGTTCCCCTTCCCGCATGTTATACCACCTTACATAGGGACAAAGAGGAAGGTGCAGATGAAAGTGCAGGTTCCTTCATCAGGTGGGGGGCATAATCGTTGGCGACGTCACTGGCACAGGGCCCCTCAGAGTACGCAAAAGTGTCGCTGCTGGTGGGAGGCGCCCCCGCCATGCAAACACATCGCTGTACATTGAGGGGCCCTGTGCCAGTGCCAATGCCAACGAGTGGGCCCCCCCTGCTTGCTTAGGATCACAGCACTTGCAAACTTGACATACTTACCTCTCACTGCTCCACCGCCGTGACGTAGTCCACGTTTCCTGGGTCCACTAAAACCTTGAACCAGACCTACCCCCCACAACTTTTGCCAAATGACCCCCAATTTCCAATGCCCAACTATTATTATAAAGTTAATTAAGATTGACAAGCTTCAGAAACAAGAATGGATGTTTTGGGCATTAAAATGGGCACTGTAGGTGTTTTCCTGGCCTCCACTCACTGTCGACTATGCTTCCCCATTGACTTGCATTGGGTTTCGTGTTTCAGTCGATCCCCGACTTTTAGCGATAATCGTCCGACTGCACTCGACTCGACTCTGGACAAAGTCGGGTTTCGCAAAACCCGACTTGATCTTAAAAAAATGAAAGTCGCTCAACCCTAGTGTGCACCTATTAGTATAGGAATATCACACTAATTGGGACTTTTTGGATAATATTAAGTTCACATTATGCCAGATACGGTATGAGCTACCAAGTACAAGTTATGTCAGATATGGGAATAACAAGTACAAATCATGCCACATATGGGCATATCAAGTAAAAGTTTTGCCAGATATAGGCTACCAAGTACAAATTGTGCCAAATGTCGACATACTAACTATATGGTTCATGTCTGCCCAGGGAAGATAGGAAACACAACAAATTGGCAAAGTATAAACAATATAAATCTAGGTAAAAATGGCAATACATGCAAATTAAATGAAAAAAAGTCTCATATAATAATTTTTATTTCTATAGCATAGAAGCAGCACTTTTCATTAGCTGGTACTTGTATAAACGTGATAAGATATCTCAGAGTGACACACAGTTTAACATCTACCAAGAGGAGAGAGGGCCCTGCTCACAAGCTTACTGTCTATGAGGAAAAGGTAAACCTCAAGTGCTTGTTATCCGAGGCCAGACATCAATATAATAAATAGTAAATGATGCTGCATGAACTGGTAACTGGCCAGTATCAGTACATGGAAGGAATACAGGGAGTAGCTAGTTAGATTAGTTAGGGGAGGTGATAGGACAGTCTAAAGAAATGTGTTTTTAGGGCACACTTCAAACTGTGAATCCTGGGAAATAACCAGTGTAATGGAAATTTGGTTTGGATAAATCTATCCCTGTGTGCTGCGGCCGCTCCCAATAAGACTGAGTATTTTGAGCGCTCAAGGAATGAGACTGCACTGTTGTGAACTCTATTTTTGGGCTCCCTCTAGTGGTCACAAGCGGTACTGTGTAGTGTTGTCTTTCTGCAGGTTGGCAGCATCAGCTGGTTCGTTATCCTTGGTTGGTTTCCTATTTAGCTCACCTGGATACTCAGTTCCTTGCCTGCTCTCAATGTATTCAGTGCTCTTCAGATTCCTTGTGACTACCTTGCTCCCAGTCTCTCCAAGACAAGCTAAGTTTTTGTTTGTTTATTTTTTGATTATCAGCATTCATCATGTTTCTTGTCCAGCTTGCTAAAATGTGATTTCCTCGCTTGCTGGTTGCTCTAGGGGACTGAGTTTCTCCCCCCACACCGTTAGTTGGTGCGGGGGTTCTTGAAATCTCAGTGTGGATATTTTGAAAGGGTTTTTTACTGACCGCACAGACCCCTTTTCTATTTTCTGCTATCTAGTAGTAGTGGGCCTCATTTGCTGAATCTGCTTTCACCCCTGTGTATGTGCCTTCCTCTTACCTCACCGTTATTATTTGTTGGGGGCTTCTATATCTTTGGGGATTATTTCTCTGGAGGCAAGTGAGGTCTTTCTTTCTCTCTAGGGGTAGTTAGTTCCTCAGGCTGGCTCGAGACGTCTAGGATTTTAGACACGTTCACCGGCTACCTTTAGTGTGTTGGATAGGTTCAGATTTGCGGTCAGTCCAGTTTGCCACCTCTCTAGAGCTTGTCCTATGTTTTGTTACTTAGCTGGAGTATTTTGTGATCCTCAACCACTAAGGATCATAACAGTAGAGCAGGCCCAAAAAGTGTTTAATGCATCGCAGAAGTGGGATAAAAGGAAGACCTGAGTACATTTTTTTTTTTCCTCCCGCTTTTCCTTTGCTGCAGTCTGTTTAGCTTCTTTCATCCCCTTGAACTCTGGGTGGTTTTGAGCTCAGCTGCAGACATGAATGTTCAGACTCTGGCTTCTAGTGTGGATCATCTTGCTGCACGGGTGCAAAGTATTCAGGATTTTGTTATTCATAGCCCTATGTCTGAACCAAAAATACCCATCCCTGAGTTGTTTTCTGAAGATAGATCTAGGTTTCTAAATTTTAAGAATAATTGTAAGTTATTTCTATCTCTGAGACCTCGTTCCTCTGGTGATTCCGCTCAGCAAGTTAAAATTGTTATCTCCTTGTTACGAGGCGACCCTCAAGATTGGGCTTTCTCTCTGGCGCCAGGAGATCCTGCATTGCTTAATGTAGATGCATTTTTTCTGGCTCTTGGACTGCTTTATGAGGAGCCTAATCTTGAGAATCAGGCAGAAAAAGCGTTGCTGGCTATCTCTCAAGGTCAGGATGAAGCAGAGGTGTATTGTCAAAAATTTCGGAAATGGTCGGTGCTTACTCAATGGAATTAGTGTGCCCTGGCTGCAAATTTCAGAGAAGGTCTTTCTGAGGCCGTTAAGAATGTTATGGTGGGGTTTCCCACCCCTACAAGTCTGAGTGATTCTATGGCTTTAGCCATTCAGGTTGATCGGCGTTTGCGGGAGCGCAAATCTGCTCATCCTTTGGCGGTATTTTCTGAACAGAGACCTGAGTCTATGCAATGTGACCGAACTCTGAACAGAATTGAGCGACAAAGTCATAGACGTCAAAATAGGTTGTGCTTTTACTGTGGTGATTCTACTCATGTTATCTCAGCATGCTCTAAACGCTTAAAAAAAATCGCTAAACCTGTCACTAGGGTTGAGCGAAACGGGTCGATCATTTTCAAAAGTCGCCGACTTTTGGCTAAGTCGGCGTCTCATGAAACCCGATCCGACCCCTGTGCTTGTCGGCCATGCGGTACGCGACTTTCGCGCCAAAGTCGCGTTTCAATGACGCGAAAAGCGCCATTTCTCAGCCAATGAAGGTGAACGCAGAGTGTGGGCAGCGTGATGACATAGATCCTGGTCCCCACCATCTTAGAGAAGGGCATTGCAGTGATTGGCTTGCTGTCTGCGGCGTCACAGGGGCTATAAAGGGGCGTTCCCGCCGACCGCCATCTTACTGCTGCTGATCTGAGCTTAGGGACAGGTTGCTGCCGCTTCGTCAGAAGCAGGGAGAGCGTTAGGCAGGGTCCACTAACCACCAAACCGCTTGTGCTGCAGCGATTTCCACTGTCCAACACCACCTTCGGTGTGCAGGGACTGTGGAAGCTATTTTTTTTTTTTTTTCCCCTCAGCGCTGTAGCTCATTGGGCTGCCCTAGAAGGCTCCGTGATAGCTGTATTGCTGTGTGTACGCCACTGTGGAAACCAACTGCTTTTTTCAAAGCACATATCCTCTTGTTCCTTCCTTTCTGCACAGCTATCTTTTTTGTTTGTCCACACTTTTTATTTAATTTGTGCATCAGTCCACTCCTATTGCTGCCTGCCATACCTGGCTTAGATTACTGCAGGGAGATAGTAATTGTAGGACAGTCCCTGTTTTTTTTTTTTGTTTTTTTTTTGTGGGAGATTAAGATTTGCATTTCTGCTACAGTGCCATCCCTGTGTGTGCCATCTCTCACTGAGTGGGCCATAGAAAGCCTATTTATTTTTTCCGTGATTTGTGTTCTAAATTCTACCTCAACACAAAAACACTACATCAATCAGTGGGAGAAAAATATTGGCCTCAGTCAGGGCTTGTGTGCCACTGCTGTGTGTGCTATCTCTCATTCAGTGGGCTATAGAAAGCCTATTTATTTATTTTTTTTTTAAATATTATTTGGTTTCTAAAGTCTCCCTGAAAAAAAAAAAAAAACCTAAAAAAACAGTGGGAGAGTAATATTGCCCTTTCAGCTTGTGTGCCAGTCTTGACTCCTGGGTGTGCCACCTCTCTCCCTCTCATTCAGTGGGCCATAGAAAGCCTATTTATTTTTTTTTTAAATATTATTGGGTTTCTAAAGTCTCCCTTAAAAAACAAAAAATACATAAAAAAACAGTGGGAGAGTAATATTGCCCTTTCAGCTTGTGTGCCAGGCTTGACTCCTGGGTGTGCCACCTCTCTCCCTCTCATTCAGTGGGCCATAGAAAGCCTATTTATTTTTTTTTAAAAATATTATTGGGTTTCTAAAGTCTCCCTTAAAAAACAAAAAATACATAAAAAAACAGTGGGAGAGTAATATTGCCCTTTCAGCTTGTGTGCCAGGCTTGACTCCTGAGTGTGCCACCTCTCTCCCTCTCATTCAGTGGGCCATAGAAAGCCTATTTATTTTTTTTTTTAAATATTATTGGGTTTCTAAAGTCTCCCTTAAAAAACAAAAAATACATAAAAAAACAGTGGGAGAGTAATATTGCCCTTTCAGCTTTTGTGCCAGTCTTGACTCCTGGGTGTGCCACCTCTCTCCCTCTCATTCAGTGGGCCATAGAAAGCCTATTTTTTTTTTTTTTTAAATATTATTGGGTTTCTAAAGTCTCCCTTAAAAAACAAAAAATACATAAAAAAACAGTGGGAGAGTAATATTGCCCTTTCAGCTTGTGTGCCAGGCTTGACTCCTGGGTGTGCCACCTCTCTCCCTCTCATTCAGTGGGCCATAGAAAGCCTATTTTTTTTTTTTTTAAATATTATTGGGTTTCTAAAGTCTCCCTTAAAAAACAAAAAATACATAAAAAAACAGTGGGAGAGTAATATTGCCCTTTCAGCTTGTGTGCCAGTCTTGACTCCTGGGTGTGCCACCTCTCTCCCTCTCATTCAGTGGGCCATAGAAAGCCTATTTTTTTTTTTTTTAAATATTATTGGGTTTCTAAAGTCTCCCTTAAAAAACAAAAAATACATAAAAAAACAGTGGGAGAGTAATATTGCCCTTTCAGCTTGTGTGCCAGTCTTGACTCCTGGGTGTGCCACCTCTCTCCCTCTCATTCAGTGGGCCATAGAAAGCCTATTTTTTTTTTTTTAAATATTATTGGGTTTCTAAAGTCTCCCTTAAAAAACAAAAAAAACATAAAAAAACAGTGGGAGAGTAATATTGCCCTTTCAGCTTGTGTGCCAGTCTTGACTCCTGGGTGTGCCACCTCTCTCCCTCTCATTCAGTGGGCCATAGAAAGCCTATTTATTTTTTTTTTTAAATATTATTGGGTTTCTAAAGTCTCCCTTAAAAAACAAAAAATACATAAAAAAACAGTGGGAGAGTAATATTGCCCTTTCAGCTTGTGTGCCAGGCTTGACTCCTGGGTGTGCCACCTCTCTCCCTCTCATTCAGTGGGCCATAGAAAGCCTATTTATTTTTTTTTTTAAATATTATTGGGTTTCTAAAGTCTCCCTTAAAAAACAAAAAATACATAAAAAAACAGTGGGAGAGTAATATTGCCCTTTCAGCTTGTGTGCCAGGCTTGACTCCTGGGTGTGCCACCTCTCTCCCTCTCATTCAGTGGGCCATAGAAAGCCTATTTATTTTTTTTTTTAAATATTATTGGGTTTCTAAAGTCTCCCTTAAAAAACAAAAAATACATAAAAAAACAGTGGGAGAGTAATATTGCCCTTTCAGCTTGTGTGCCAGTCTTGACTCCTGGGTGTGCCACCTCTCTCTCTCATTCAGTGGGCTATAGAAAGCCTATTTTTATTTTTATTTTTTTTAATATTATTTGGTTTCTAAAGTCTCCCTGAAATAAAAAAAAACTTAAAAAAACAGTGGGAGAGTAATATTGCCCTTTCAGCTTGTGCGCCAGTCTTGACTCCTGGGTGTGCCACCTCTCTCTCTCTAATTGTGGGCCATAGAAAGCCTTTTTTTTTTTTTTTTTTTTAATATTATTTGGTTTCTAAAGTCTCCCTGAGAAAAAAAAAAAATAAATTAGGTGGGAGATTAATATTGACATTAGTGCTTGAGTGACAGTCCTGCGTGTGTGTCATCTCTGTGATTTTGTGCCACAGAAAACAGAGTGTGTAACATTGTGCCTGATTTTCCTTGTGGTCTCACCAACCTGTTAAGGGATATTGAAATCATACTGAAGTTATAGCTCACCGTGTAAGTTGTTTGACAGCAACAAATAAAGTTACTTTGGTTAAGATTTTAAAACAATGAGGAAGTCTGGTGCAAGAGGTCGTCGTGGGCGTTCATTGTCAGCTGGTAATGATGGTAGTGGTAGTGGAGCATCAGGTGGTCGTGGGGATAAAAATATTCCACCTAAGTCTGGAGCTGTGGAGCCAGTTTCGTCGTCAGGCTACACAAGGCCTCGAACGCTCTCTTTTCTGGGAGTAGGAAAACCGCTTTTAAAGGCGGAGCAGCAACAGCAAGTTTTGGCTTACATTGCAGACTCAGCCTCTAGCTCTTTTGCCTCCTCTTCCGAAACTGGTAAATGTAAAAGCAGCGCGTCGCTTGTGGATGTTCACGGTCAGGGACAAGTCGCTTCCTTGTCCTCCTCAGCAAAAACTACAACAAGAGAGAAGGATGCAGCAGGCGACACAACGGGTCACTCCATGGAGCTCTTTACACATACCGTCCCTGGCTTAGAAAGTGAAACATTTAACAGGCCATGCCCATTACAAGTATATTCTGACATGGAGTGCACTGATGCACAGCCACAGCCAGAGTACTATGCTGCTCCTTTGACTCAGACCACCACATTGCCCTCTCAGGGTACAGATCCACAATCAGACCCTGATGAGACTATGTTGCCCCGCCACGAACGCTATACCACCGACCGACACAGTGACACAGACGAAGTTGCACACGAGCTCGAAGAGGAGGTAATAGATGACCCAGTTATTGACCCCGATTGGCAGCCATTGGGGGAACAGGGTGCAGGCGGCAGTAGTTCAGAAGCGGAGGTGGAGGAGGGGCCGCAGCAGGCATCAACATCGCAACAGGTTCCATCTGCCGGGCCCGTATCTGGCCCAAAACGCGTGTCAAAGCCAAAACCTGTTGGAGCACAGCGTTGCCATCCGGTTAAAGCTCAGTCTGCAATCCCTGAAAAGGGATCCGAGTCTAGGAAGAGTGCAGTCTGGCATTTTTTTAAACAACATCCAACTGATCAGCGCAAAGTCATCTGTCAAAAATGTTCAACTAGCTTAAGCAGAGGTCAGAATCTGAAAAGTCTAAATACTAGTTGCATGCATAGACACTTAACCACCATGCATTTTCAAGCCTGGACTAACTACCAAACGTCCCTCAAGGTTGTAGCACCCTCGGCCAATGAAGCTAGTCAGCAACGCAACATCCCTTCCGTCACTGTAAGGCCACCATTTCCCGCACCACCGGCAGTATCTGTGCAGGTTTCTTTGCCAGCCAAAAGCAGTCAGGGTCAGGGAATCACCAGTTTTGTAGGAGGAAATATTGCATCTAGGGCACCGGCGGAAACAATACCGTCTCCAACCGTCTCTCAGTCTGCCATGTACACCGGCACACCCGAAAGTTCCACGATCTCCAGCTCTCCAGTCCAGCTCACCCTACATGAGACTCTGGTTAGAAAAAGGAAGTACTTATCCTCGCATCCGCGTACACAGTGTTTTAACGCCCACATAGCTAGACTAATCTCGTTAGAGATGATGCCCTACCGGTTAGTTGAAAGCGAAGCTTTCAAAGCCCTGATGGAGTACGCTGAACCACGATACGAGCTACCCAGTCGACACTTTTTTTCCAGAAAAGCCATCCCAGCCCTGCACCAGCATGTTAAACAGCGCATCGTCCATGCACTCAGGCAATCTGTGAGTACAAAGGTGCACCTGACTACAGATGCATGGACCAGTAGGCATGGCCAGGGACGTTATGTGTCCATCACGGCACACTGGGTGAATGTGGTGGATGCAGGGTCCACAGGCGACATCAATTTAGGGACAGTTGTGCCTAGCCCACGGTCTAGGAAACAGTTGGCTGTAGGCGTTCGCACCCCCTCCTCCTCCTCCTCCTCGTCCTCCTGCAGAAGCTACAGCTCTTCCACAGAACCCAGTCTGCCAACCACTCCATCGGCAGATGACACTGTTGCACACCAGTTGTCCCATTATGGGCCAGCTACTGCCAAGCGTCAGCAGGCTGTATTGGCTATGAAGTGCTTGGGCGACAACAGACACACCGCGGAAGTTCTGTCCGAGTTCTTGCAACAAGAAACGCAGTCGTGGTTGGGCACAGTAGATCTTGAGGCAGGCAAGGTAGTGAGTGATAACGGAAGGAATTTCATGGCTGCCATCTCCCTTTCCCAACTGAAACACATTCCTTGCCTGGCTCACACCTTAAACCTGGTGGTGCAGTGCTTATTGAAAACTTATCCTGGGTTCTCCGACCTGCTCCTCAAAGTGCGTGCACTTTGCTCACATATCCGACGTTCGCCTGTACACGCCAGCCGTATGCAGACCTATCAGCGGTCTTTGAACCTTCCCCAGCATCGCCTAATCATAGACGTTGCAACAAGGTGGAACTCAACACTGCACATGCTTCAGAGACTGTGCGAACAGAGGCGTGCTGTTATTTATTTGTGGGAGGATACACGGGCAGGCAGTAGGATGGCAGACATGGAGTTGTCAGGTGTGCAGTGGTCTAAGATACAAGACATGTGTCAAGTCCTTCAGTGTTTTGAGGAATGCACACGGCTGGTTAGTGCAGACAACGCCGTAATAAGCATGAGCATCCCCCTAATGCGTCTGCTGATGCAAAGTTTGACGCACATAAAGGAGCAGGCGTCTGCACCAGAGGAAGAGGAAAGCCTTGATGACAGTCAGCCATTGTCTGGTCAGGGCAGTGTACAGGACGAGGTAGCGGGCGAAGAGGAGGTGGAGGACGAGGAGGATGATGGGGATGAGTATATTTTTAATGCCGAACCTTTCCCGGGGGCACAGGAAATTGGTTGCGTGTCACGGCCGGGTTCTGGTTTTTTGAGGGACACAAGTGACGTAGATTTGCCTGCAACTGCCCCTCAACCAATCACAACCGGAGATTTGACAACTGGAACTTTGGCCCACATGGCGGATTATGCCTTACGTATCCTAAAAAGGGACACACGCATTACGAAAATGATGAACGATGACGATTACTGGTTGGCCTGCCTCCTTGATCCACGCTATAAAGGCAAATTGCAAAATATTATGCCACATGAGAACTTGGAACTAATATTAGCAACCAAACAATCAACTCTTGTTGACCGTTTGCTTCAGGCATTCCCAGCACACAGCGCACGTGATCGTTCTCACACGAGCTCCAGGGGGCAGCAGACTAGGAGTGTTAGGGGTGCACACATCAGAAGTGGCGTTGGACAGAGGGGTTTTCTGACCAGGTTGTGGAGTGATTTTGCTATGACCGCAGACAGGACAGGTACTGCTGCATCAATTGAAAGTGACAGGAGACAACATTTGTCCAGTATGGTTACTAACTATTTTTCATCCCTTATCGATGTTCTCCCTCAACCGTCATTCCCATTTGATTACTGGGCCTCCAAATTAGACACCTGGCCAGAATTGGCAGAATATGCATTGCAGGAGCTTGCTTGCCCGGCAGCAAGTGTCCTATCAGAAAGAGTATTCAGTGCTGCAGGTTCAATATTAACCGAAAAAAGGACTCGTCTGGCTACCCAAAATGTTGACGATCTAACATTCATTAAAATGAACCACAACTGGATTTCGAAATCTTTTGCCCCACCTTGCCCGGCCGACACCTAGCTTTCCTATGAAAGGCTCTTGCCTGTGAATTACTTTTCTAATGTCTAATTTGCTGCAGCTGATTGTACAGCATACGACATGTTTACACCTCCCTAAATGGCCAAACTCCCCACACGGGGCCGTGGTATTGCGACTTGGCGCAAGCACCCGTGAGACTGCTGTTTGTCTGAAGAGGTGGGTGTGCTCGCTTTTGGTTGACGGCATTGCTACTGGGTCCCTCATAGTACAATGTAGTGTCTCTGGCGGTGGTGGTGCGCACCCAACGTCAGACACACCGTTGTAACATGAGGGGCCCTGGGGCGGTCCCGCCGGCCTCTAGAGAGTTCCCCCCGTACCCCAGCTCAAAATGTGCTCTACCACATGCAAAATTATGTCGCACAGCTCCACCAATCTTTAGTCTATTCGCTGACATCATTCAATGTCTGGCACTGACAATACAAATTTGTAGACATCTATGATGCAACTTAAAGTAGTCTGTGTCTGTGTCCTATATTGGCACCATTAAATAGTTACTGCCAAATTACTATGTCAGAAACTCAGCAGATGAACCCACCCCTGTACCTAAGTATGCCACCTTTTTTTTTGTTTTGGTTGTTTTGCGAGACATTAACATCTATTTATATTTTGGGAGTACTGGGACAGACACTCCTTGCACTACTCCTCCACTCACCACCAAGCTGCCCGTGTATCCATGTAACCGCTGTAAAACTGCCATGAGCCTATTGTTTGTTATTTTAGGCCTTTGAAGCCTGTCTGCGGTCCCTCCTTCCACTAGTCCTCCACTGACCAGACCACTGCTGCCCGTGTACCCCTGGAACCAATTATAAAGTGCCTACAGCCAGCCCATTTTTTTATGTTAGGCCTTTGAAGCCTGTCTGCGGTCCCTCCTTCCACTAGTCCTCCACTGACCAGACCACTGCTGCCCGTGTACCCCTGGAACCAATTATAAAGTGCCTACAGCCAGCCCATTTTTTTATGTTAGGCCTTTGAAGCCTGTCTGCGGTCCCTCCTTCCACTAGTCCTCCACTGACCAGACCACTGCTGCCCGTGTACCCCTGGAACCAATTATAAAGTGCCTACAGCCAGCCCATTTTTTATGTTAGGCCTTTGAAGCCTGTCTGCGGTCCCTCCTTCCACTAGTCCTCCACTGGCCAGACCACTGCTGCCCGTGTACCCCTGGAACCAATTATAAAGTGCCTACAGCCAGCCCATTTTTTTATGTTAGGCCTTTGAAGCCTGTCTGCGGTCCCTCCTTCCACTAGTCCTCCACTGGCCAGACCACTGCTGCCCGTGTACCCCTGGAACCAATTATAAAGTGCCTACAGCCAGCCCATTTTTTTATGTTAGGCCTTTGAAGCCTGTCTGCGGTCCCTCCTTCCACTAGTCCTCCACTGACCAGACCACTGCTGCCCGTGTACCCCTGGAACCAATTATAAAGTGCCTACAGCCAGCCCATTTTTTTATGTTAGGCCTTTGAAGCCTGTCTGCGGTCCCTCCTTCCACTAGTCCTCCACTGGCCAGACTACTGCTGCCCGTGTACCCCTGGAACCAATTATAAAGTGCCTACAGCCAGCCCATTTTTTTATGTTAGGCCTTTGAAGCCTGTCTGCGGTCCATCCTTCCACTAGTCCTCCACTGGCCAGACCACTGCTGCCCGTGTACCCCTGGAACCAATTATAAAGTGCCTACAGCCAGCCCATTTTTTTATGTTAGGCCTTTGAAGCCTGTCTGCGGTCCCTCCTTCCACTAGTCCTCCACTGACCAGACCACTGCTGCCCGTGTACCCCTGGAACCAATTATAAAGTGCCTACAGCCAGCCCATTTTTTTATGTTAGGCCTTTGAAGCCTGTCTGCGGTCCCTCCTTCCACTAGTCCTCCACTGGCCAGACCACTGCTGCCCGTGTACCCCTGGAACCAATTATAAAGTGCCTACAGCCAGCCCATTTTTTTATGTTAGGCCTTTGAAGCCTGTCTGCGGTCCCTCCTTCCACTAGTCCTCCACTGGCCAGACCACTGCTGCCCGTGTACCCCTGGAACCAATTATAAAGTGCCTACAGCCAGCCCATTTTTTTATGTTAGGCCTTTGAAGCCTGTCTGCGGTCCCTCCTTCCACTAGTCCTCCACTGGCCAGACCACTGCTGCCCGTGTACCCCTGGAACCAATTATAAAGTGCCTACAGCCAGCCCATTTTTTTATGTTAGGCCTTTGAAGCCTGTCTGCGGTCCCTCCTTCCACTAGTCCTCCACTGGCCAGACCACTGCTGCCCGTGTACCCCTGGAACCAATTATAAAGTGCCTACAGCCAGCCCATTTTTTTATGTTAGGCCTTTGAAGCCTGTCTGCGGTCCCTCCTTCCACTAGTCCTCCACTGGCCAGACCACTGCTGCCCGTGTACCCCTGGAACCAATTATAAAGTGCCTACAGCCAGCCCATTTTCTTATGTTAGGCCTTTGAAGCCTGTCTGCGGTCCCTACTTTAAATACTCCTCCACTGACCACCAAGCTGCCTGCCCGTGTATCCATGTAACCGCTGTAAAACTGCCATGAGCCTATTGTTTGTTATGTTAGGCCTTTGATAGCCTGTCTGCGGTCCCTACTTTAAATACTCCTCCACTCACCACCAAGCTGCCTGCCCGTCTATCCATGTAACCGCTGTAAAACTGCAATGAGCCTATTGTTTGTTATTTTAGGCCTTTGATAGCCTGTCTGCGGCCCCTACTTGCAATACTCCTCCACTGACCACAATGCTGCCTGGAGTGCCTGCCTGTGTATCCACGTAACCGATGTAAAACTGCCATGACTGCCTACTGTTTGTTATTTTAGGCCTTTGATAGCCTGTCTGCAGCCCCTACTTGCAATACTCCTCCACTGACCACACCAATGCTGCCCGTGTACCCCTGGAACCTATTTAAAAGTTCATAGAGCCTAGTTATATATTTTATTTACTATTAATAAGGCCATGATGGACTACGCTGTACCACGCTACAAGCTAACCAGTCGACACTTCTTTTGCGAGAAAAGCCATCCCAACCCTCCACCAGCATGTAGAAGACCGCATTGTCCATGCACTCTGGCAATCTGTGAGTACAAAGGTGCACCTGACAACAGACGCATGGACCTGTAGGCATGGCCACGGAAGATTACGTGTCCATTACGGCGCAATGGGTTAATGTGGTGGATGCATGGTCCACAGGGGACAGCCTACTAAGTCTGTCTGCAGTCCCTAATTCAAATTGTCCTCCACTGTCTAAATCGGAGCTTCCACCTTCTGGCTTTCGGCCTATAGTATCAGAAATTAAACTGCATTTGGCCTTCAACTTTGGTTAGGGCCTACTAACGGCTTCTGCCCCTCCCTGGTGTTGTCCTCAACTAAATAAAGCTGAGCTTCAACCTTCTGCTCCAAATTACCATTTTAAAAAATGCAATAGGCTTTTCCGGCCTACTAAAGGTGTCTGTCTGTGTGCCCCTGCCTGGTGTTGTCCTCAACTAAATAAAGCTGAGCTTCAACCTTCCGGCTCTCATTAAGTGGTTTTAAAAAAAAAAAATGGTGGTTAGGGCCTACTAACGGCTTCTGCCCCTCCCTGGTGTTGTCCTCAACTAAATAAAGCTGAGCTTCAACCTTCTGCTCCAAATTACCATTTTAAAAAATGCAATAGGCTTTTCCGGCCTACTAAAGGTGTCTGTCTGTGTGCCCCTGCCTGGTGTTGTCCTCAACTAAATAAAGCTGAGCTTCAACCTTCCGGCTCTCATTAAGTGGTTTTAAAAAAAAAAAATGGTGGTTAGGGCCTACTAACGGCTTCTGCCCCTCCCTGGTGTTGTCCTCAACTAAATAAAGCTGAGCTTCAACCTTCCGGCTCTCATTAAGTGGTTTTAAAAAAAAAAAATGGTGGTTAGGGCCTACTAACGGCTTCTGCCCCTCCCTGGTGTTGTCCTCAACTAAATAAAGCTGAGCTTCAACCTTCTGCTCCAAATTACCATTTTAAAAAATGCAATAGGCTTTTCCGGCCTACTAAAGGTGTCTGTCTGTGTGCCCCTGCCTGGTGTTGTCCTCAACTAAATAAAGCTGAGCTTCAACCTTCCGGCTCTCATTAAGTGGTTTTAAAAAAAAAAAATGGTGGTTAGGGCCTACTAACGGCTTCTGCCCCTCCCTGGTGTTGTCCTCAACTAAATAAAGCTGAGCTTCAACCTTCTGCTCCAAATTACCATTTTAAAAAATGCAATAGGCTTTTCCGGCCTACTAAAGGTGTCTGTCTGTGTGCCCCTGCCTGGTGTTGTCCTCAACTAAATAAAGCTGAGCTTCAACCTTCTGCTCCAAATTACCATTTTAAAAAATGCAATAGGCTTTTCCGGCCTACTAAAGGTGTCTGTCTGTGTGCCCCTGCCTGGTGTTGTCCTCAACTAAATAAAGCTGAGCTTCAACCTTCCGGCTCTCATTAAGTGGTTTTAAAAAAAAAAAATGGTGGTTAGGGCCTACTAACGGCTTCTGCCCCTCCCTGGTGTTGTCCTCAACTAAATAAAGCTGAGCTTCAACCTTCCGGCTCTCATTAAGTGGTTTTAAAAAAAAAAAAATGGTGGTTAGGGCCTACTAACGGCTTCTGCCCCTCCCTGGTGTTGTCCTCAACTAAATAAAGCTGAGCTTCAACATTCTGCTCCAAATTACCATTTTAAAAAATGCAATAGGCTTTTCCGGCCTACTAAAGGTGTCTGTCTGTGTGCCCCTGCCTGGTGTTGTCCTCAACTAAATAAAGCTGAGCTTCAACCTTCCGGCTCTCATTAAGTGGTTTTAAAAAAAAAAAATGGTGGTTAGGGCCTACTAACGGCTTCTGCCCCTCCCTGGTGTTGTCCTCAACTAAATAAAGCTGAGCTTCAACCTTCTGCTCCAAATTACCATTTTAAAAAATGCAATAGGCTTTTCCGGCCTACTAAAGGTGTCTGTCTGTGTGCCCCTGCCTGGTGTTGTCCTCAACTAAATAAAGCTGAGCTTCAACCTTCTGCTCCAAATTACCATTTTAAAAAATGCAATAGGCTTTTCCGGCCTACTAAAGGTGTCTGTCTGTGTGCCCCTGCCTGGTGTTGTCCTCAACTAAATAAAGCTGAGCTTCAACCTTCCGGCTCTCATTAAGTGGTTTTAAAAAAAAAAATTGTGGTTAGGGCCTACTAACGGCTTCTGCCCCTCCCTGGTGTTGTCCTCAACTAAATAAAGCTGAGCTTCAACCTTCCGGCTCTCATTAAGTGGTTTTAAAAAAAAAAAATGGTGGTTAGGGCCTACTAACGGCTTCTGCCCCTCCCTGGTGTTGTCCTCAACTAAATAAAGCTGAGCTTCAACCTTCTGCTCCAAATTACCATTTTAAAAAATGCACTAGGCTTTTCCGGCCTACTAAAGGTGTCTGTCTGTGTGCCCCTGCCTGGTGTTGTCCTCAACTAAATAAAGCTGAGCTTCAACCTTCTGCTCCAAATTACCATTTTAAAAAATGCAATAGGCTTTTCCGGCCTACTAAAGGTGTCTGTCTGTGTGCCCCTGCCTGGTGTTGTCCTCAACTAAATAAAGCTGAGCTTCAACCTTCCGGCTCTCATTAAGTGGTTTTAAAAAAAAAAAATGGTGGTTAGGGCCTACTAACGGCTTCTGCCCCTCCCTGGTGTTGTCCTCAACTAAATAAAGCTGAGCTTCAACCTTCTGCTCCAAATTACCATTTTAAAAAATGCAATAGGCTTTTCCGGCCTACTAAAGGTGTCTGTCTGTGTGCCCCTGCCTGGTGTTGTCCTCAACTAAATAAAGCTGAGCTTCAACCTTCTGCTCCAAATTACCATTTTAAAAAAATGCAATAGGCTTTTCCGGCCTACTAAAGGTGTCTGTCTGTGTGCCCCTGCCTGGTGTTGTCCTCAACTAAATAAAGCTGAGCTTCAACCTTCCGGCTCTCATTAAGTGGTTTTAAAAAAAAAAAATGGTGGTTAGGGCCTACTAACGGCTTCTGCCCCTCCCTGGTGTTGCCCTCAACTAAATAAAGCTGAGCTTCAACCTTCTGCTCCAAATTACCATTTTAAAAAATGCAATAGGCTTTTCCGGCCTACTAAAGGTGTCTGTCTGTGTGCCCCTGCCTGGTGTTGTCCTCAACTAAATAAAGCTGAGCTTCAACCTTCTGCTCCAAATTACCATTTTAAAAAATGCAATAGGCTTTTCCGGCCTACTAAAGGTGTCTGCCCCTCCCTGGTGTTGTCCTCAACTGAACAAAGCTGAGCTTCCACATTCTGGCTTTCGCCCTATACTATCAGATATTAAACTGCATTTGGCCTACTAGTGTGGTTAGGCCCTTGAAACAGTGTCTGCTGCTCTTGGGTTTGCTACTCCACTGAACAAAGCAATGCCGCCTGTTTAGTCCTGTTACCAATTTTGAACTGCATGTAGCCTACTTTATTCTTTGGCCCTATATCTGTTTCCTCCTCATCCTGCCCATTGCCCAGCCACTGCTAAATGAGTCTGCTGGTACATTGACCTAGACCACTACATTCCCCTTGTACTCTACACAGCCAGAATCTGACCCTGCTGAAAGTAAGGTTCCCCTTCCCGCATGTTATACCACCTTACACAGGGACAAAGAGGAAGGTGCAGATGAAAGTGCAGGTTCCTTCATCAGGTGGGGGGGCATACTCGTTGGCGACGTCACTGGCACAGGGCCCCTCAGAGTACGCAAAAGTGTCGCTGCTGGTGGGAGGCGCCCCCGCCATGCAAACACACCGCCGTACTTTGAGGGGCCCTGTGCCAGTGGCAATGCGAACGAGTGGGCCCCCCCCTGCTTGCTCAGGATCACAGCACTTGCAACGTTTAAATACTTACCTTTCCCTGCAACACCGCCGTGACGTAGTCCGCATTTCCTGGGCCCACGAAAAACTTGAGCCAGCCCTACTCCCCCCACAACTTTCCCCCAATTCCCTATGCCCAACTATTATTATACAGTTAATTAAGATTGGCAAGCTTCAGAAACAAGAATGGATGTTTTTGGCATTAAAATGGGCACTGTAGGTGTTTTCCTGGCCTCCACTCACTGCCGACTATGCTTCCCCATTGACTTGCATTGGGTTTCGTGTTTCGGTCGATCCCCGACTTTTAGCGATAATCGGCCGACTGCACTCGACTCGACTCTGGACAAAATCGGGTTTCCCAAAACCCTACTCGATCTTAAAAAAATGAAAGTCGCTCAACCCTACCTGTCACCATTGGTACTATGCAGCCTAAATTTATTTTGTCTGTTACTTTGATTTGTTCTTTGTCGTCCTACCCGGTTATGGCTTTTGTTGATTCGTGTGCTGCCCTGAATCTCATGGATTTGTCGTTTGCCAGGCGCTGTGGTTTTGTCCTGGAGCCTTTGGAATTTCCCATTCCTCTGAGGGGAATTGATGCTACGCCATTGGCTGAGAATAGGCCTCAGTATTGGATGCAAATGACCATGTGCATGACTCCCGTACATCAGGAGGTGATTCGCTTTCTTGTTCTGCATAATTTGCATGATGTTGTCGTTTTGGGTCTGCCATGGCTGCAGGCTCATAATCCAGTTTTAGATTGGAAAGCTATGTCTGTGTCAAGTTGGGGTTGTCAGGGAATTCATGGCGATGCTCCGTTGGTGTCTATTGCTTCTTCCACTCCTTCTGAGGTCCCTGAGTTTTTGTCTGACTACCAGGATGTATTTGATGAGCCCAGGTCCAGTGCCCTGCCCCCTCATAGGGATTGTGACTGTGCTATAAATTTAATTCCTGGTAGTAAATTCCCTAAGGGACGACTTTTTAATCTGTCTATACCAGAGCATGCCGCGATGCGGAGTTATATAAAGGAGTCTTTGGAGAAGGGACATATTCGCCCATCCTCTTCCCCTCTTGGTGCAGGATTTTTTTTGGGGGGCCAAGAAGGACGATTCTTTGAGACCTTGTATAGATTATCGTCTTCTGAATAAAATCACAGTCAAATTTCAGTATCCTTTACCACTATTGTCTGATTTGTTTGCTCGGATTAAGGGTGCCAGTTGGTTCACCAAGATAGATCTCCGTGGTGCGTATAACCTTGTGCGCAATTAAGCAGGGAGATGAATGGAAAACAGCATTTAATATGCCTGAAGGCCATTTTGAGTACTTGGTGATGCCTTTTGGACTCTCTAATGCTCCTTCTGTGTTTCAGTACTTCATGCATGACATCTTCCGAGAATATCTGGATAAATTTATGATTGTTTATCTGGATGACATTTTGGTCTTTTCTGATGATTGGGAGTCCCATGTGAAGCAGGTCAGGATGGTGTTTCAGGTCCTGCGTGCTAATGCTTTATTTGTGAAGGGCTCAAAATGCCTCTTCGGAGTACAGAAGGTCTCCTTTTTGGGTTTTATTTTTTCTCCTTCTACTGTGGAGATGGACCCAGTCAAGGTCCAGGCTATTCATGACTGGACTCAGCCCACGTCTGTTAAGAGTCTTCAGAAGTTCTTGGGTTTTGCTAATTTTTACCGTTGTTTCATCGCTAATTTTTCTAGCGTGGTTAAACCTTTGACGGATTTGACCAAGAAGGGTTCTGATGTTACTAATTGGTCTCCTGCGGCCGTGGAGGCCTTTCGGGAGCTGAAGCACCGGTTTTCTTCAGCTCTAGTCTTATGTCAGCCAGATGTCTCTCTCCCCTTCCAGGTCGAGGTTGATGCTTCTGAGATTGGAGCAGGGGCTGTTTTGTCGCAGAGAAGCTCTGATGGCTCTGTGATGAAGCCATGTGCTTTCTTTTCAAGAAAGTTTTCGCCTGCCGAGCGGAATTATGATGTTGGTAATCGGGAGTTGTTGGCTATGAAGTGGGCATTTGAGGAGTGGCGACATTGGCTCGAAGGAGCTAAACATCGCGTGGTGGTCTTGACTGATCACAAAAATCTGATTTACCTTGAATCTGTCAAGCGCCTGAATCCTAGACAGGCTCGTTGGTTGTTGTTTTTCTCCCGTTTCAACTTCGTGGTCTCATACCTGCCTGGTTCAAAGAACGTGAAAGCCGATGCACTTTCTAGGAGTTTTGTGCCTGACTCTCCGGGAGTTTCTGAGCCGGCTGGTATTCTCAGAGAGGGAGTGATTTTGTCTGCTATTTCCCCAGATTTGCGATGAGTGCTGCAGAAATTTCAGGCGGATAGACCTGACCGTTGTCCACCAGAGAGACTGTTTGTCCCGGAGAGATGGACCAGCAGAGTTATTTCCGAGGTTCATTCTTCGGTATTGGCGGGTCATCCTGGGATTTTTGGTACCAGAGATTTGGTGGCTAGGTCCTTCTGGTGGCCTTCCTTGTCGCGGGATGTGCGTTCCGTTGTGCAGTCTTGTGGGATTTGTGCTCGGGCAAAGCCTTGCTGTTCTCGTGCCAGCGGTTTGCTTTTGCCTTTGCCTATTCCGAAAAGGCCTTGGAGGCACATTTCCATGGATTTTATTTTGGATCTTCCAGTATCTCAGAAAATGTCTGTCATCTGGGTGGTGTGTGATCGTTTTTCCAAGATGGTCCATTTGGTGCCCTTGCCTAAGTCTCCTTCTTCCTCCGATTTGGTTCCTCTATTTTTTCAGAATGTGGTTCGCTTGCACGGCATTCCTGAAAATATTGTGTCTGATAGAGGATCCCAGTTTGTGTCCAGGTTTTGGCGGACTTTTTGTGCTAAGATGGGCATTGATTTGTCTTTTTCGTCGGCCTTCCATCCTCAGACTAATGGCCAAACCGAGCGAACTAATCAGACGTTGGAAACTTATTTGAGATGTTTTGTTTCTGCTGATCAGGATGATTGGGTGACTTTTTTGCCATTGGCCGAGTTTGCCCTTAATAATCGGGCTAGTTCTGCTACTTTGGTTTCGCCTTTTTTCTGCAATTCTGGTTTCCATCCTCGTTTTTCCTCGGGTCAGGTTGAGCCTTCTGACTGTCCTGGGGTGGATTCTGTGGTGGATAGGTTGCAGCAGATTTGGAACCATGTGGTGGACAATTTGAGGTTGTCACAGGAGAAGGCTCAGCGCTTTGCCAACCGCCGCCGCGGTGTGGGTCCCCGACTTCGTGTTGGGGATTTGGTGTGGCTGTCTTCTCGGTATGTTCCTATGAAGGTCTCCTCTCCTAAATTCAAGCCTCGCTTCATCGGTCCTTATAAGATCTTGGAAATCCTTAACCCGGTGTCTTTTCGTTTGGATCTCCCAGCATCGTTTGCCATTCATAATGTGTTCCATAGGTCTTTGTTGCGGAGGTATGTGGTACCTGTGGTTCCTTCTGTTGAGCCTCCTGCTCCGGTGCTGGTCGAGGGCGAATTGGAGTACGTGGTGGAGAAGATTTTGGATTCTCGTATCTCTAGATGAGGCTTCAGTATTTGGTTAAGTGGAAGGGCTATGGTCATAAGGATAATTCCTGGGTTGTCGCCTCTGATGTTCATGCGGCCGATTTGGTTCATGCCTTCCACGCGGCTCATCCTGATCGCCCTGGGGGTCTTGATGAGGGTTCGGTGACCCCTCCTCAAGGGGGGGGGTACTGTTGTGAACTCTATTTTTGGGCTCCCTCTAGTGGTCACAAGCGGTACTGTGTAGTGTTGTCTTTCTGCAGGTTGGCAGCATCAGCTGGTTCGTTATCCTTGGTTGGTTTCCTATTTAGCTAACCTGGATACTCAGTTCCTTGCCTGCTCTCAATGTATTCAGTGCTCTTCAGATTCCTTGTGACTACCTTGCTCCCAGTCTCTCCAAGACAAGCTAAGTTTTTGTTTGTTTATTTTTTGATTATCAGCATTCATCATGTTTCTTGTCCAGCTTGCTAAAATGTGATTTCCTCGCTTGCTGGTTGCTCTAGGGGACTGAGTTTCTCCCCCCACACCGTTAGTTGGTGCGGGGGTTCTTGAAATCTCAGTGTGGATATTTTGTAAGGGTTTTTTACTGACCGCACAGACCCCTTTTCTATTTTCTGCTATCTAGTATTAGTGGGCCTCATTTGCTGAATCTGCTTTCACCCCTGTGTATGTGCCTTCCTCTTACCTCACCGTTATTATTTGTTGGGGGCTTCTATATCTTTGGGGATTATTTCTCTGGAGGCAAGTGAGGTCTTTCTTTCTCTCTAGGGGTAGTTATAGTTAGTTCCTCAGGCTGGCTCGAGACGTCTAGGATTTTAGACACGTTCACCGGCTACCTTTAGTGTGTTGGATAGGTTCAGATTTGTGGTCAGTCCAGTTTGCTACCTCTCTTGTCCTATGTTTTGTTACTTAGCTGGAGTATTTTGTGATCCTCAACCACTAAGGATCATAACACTGCACACCATTGTGTCAATAACATTCCATCAATACTGATAATTTATTGTACATACATAGTTTTATAATTGCATATAGAAAGGAGTGGTTAGGGGTGGTTAGTTAATTACCATATTGTCTAGCTCTTCTGTTATTGGTTATCTAAATATATATGCAATATTGTGATTAATGCACATATGAAAGCTGTTTAAGCAACTAAAATGTAGCTCTCTGCATCTAGGACAAAGTTGAGACATCTGATCATCACTTAATACATCTGGTACTGTTCCGCTTTTGCCTGGAAAACCCCATACATTCTGTCTGGCTTATATCAGTTTATGTCAGCCATTTGAAGCCATTGATTATAATGTATATATTAGCTGTGAGTATATATGAGTATACATGCAAGTGAGATCTACATGATATATATATTTCTATCACAAGCCCCCCTTAGATATCACTTGCCCTAATCCTAGCCTCCTGTCCCAAACTCTTTTGTGCTGCCGGTGAACTGACGCACGCCTAGCGCATATGCCCCACTCCGTACAGACTTTTCGCAAATGGGCGGTCAGGAGATCTGTCCCTAACGGGGGTTTGTTGCAATCAGTCTCTTAGTCAACAGCATGTGTAGTGAGCGGTGTGTACTCTTTATCAGGTAGGTCATCTATCCAGTCAGGCAGGGCATCCACATCATCATTCTGGCTTGGGTGTCATCCTCTGGTAGGGGAGCTTTCTTGCAATGCGATGAGTGGATCCAATTGGGACTTCCCTCCAGCTTCACAGAGATTGGAGTCATCAGCGGCACTTGGACAGGACCATCAGATCTGGGATCGAGTGGTGTTCTCCTTACAAACTTTTTTCACCAACACCCTGTCTCCTGGCTTCAAGGAGTGCGTACCGAACACTGAATCTGGATCTGGCAATGAAGAAAAAACTCGAGAATGGATGTTAGCAAGTTTCTTGGTGAGTTCAATTACATAAGCAGACAAAGTATCATATTGCATAGTCAGCTGCTGAGGGAAAGAATACCCCTAACCTGGGACTAGACCCAAACAAAATTTCATATGGTGACAGCTTTTCTGGGCCTCTGGAAGTGTGCCTTACACTAAGTGGAGTGATTGGGAGTGTCTCCCACCATGGTTTGCGTGTCTCTTGGGCAACTTTCAACATCCTGTTCTTAAGTGTCCCATTCAGTCTTTCCACTTTTTCGCTACTCTGGGGATTGTAGGGAGTGTGTAGGCCTAAGTCTGACCCTACTGCTGACCAGATATCACGTGTGAGATTTGCTGTGAATGCGGGTCCCTGGTCACTCTCTATCACTTCTGGGACCCCATAGCTGCATATCTCGTCTCTGAGAGCAGCTTCTTTGCAGTAATCTTTGCTGACTGGTTCCTCACTGGGAAAGCTTCTGGCCATCCTGTGAACACGTCCATGACCACAAGGGCATATTCGAATCCTCCACTTGGAGGCATTCGGATGTGGTCTATCTGGACCCTCTGGAAGGGGTACAGTGGTCTGGCAAGATGATGTGTGGGAACTTTCTCCATTCTTCCAGGGTTGCATTTGCCGCAGGTCAAACAGGGGCTAGTGAACTTGGCTGTTAGGGTGGAGATCCCTGGAGCGAACCAGTAAGCACCAATCAGATCATTCATCTGTGTCTTTGATCTGTGTGTGGGCCCATGTGCCTATTGGACCACCATAGGGTAGATACTTCGGGGTAAACAGGGTTTGTAGTCCATTGAGTATACCCTTCCTTCTTCATATGTTGCTCCCTTCCGCATCCAGCATTCCTTCTTGTCCTTCTGTGGCTTGCTCCTGCAGCTTTTTGAGCATATCCCAGGACATCATCTTGTCAGGTTTCCTGTCTTCAGCCGTCCTGTAGTAGCCATCTGGCTCTACGACCTCTCCCACTTTTCCATATTGTCTTCCTTTGACTGCTTCTCTGGCTGCCATATCCGCCACATTATTACTCCGTGCCTCTACTATGTTTAGTTTTCCATGCGCTTTGACTTTTAGTAGTGCCACCATTTTTGGAAGTTGAAGTGCGTTCAGCAGGTCCTTAATGGCTCCATGATGCTTCATGGTTGTTCCGCTTGCTGTGATGAAGTCCCTTGCAGCCCAGATGGGTCCAAAGTCTTGTGCTATGCCATGCAAGTACCTTGAATCGATATATATATTCACAGTCTTATCTTCTGCCATCTGGTAGGCCTTCGTCAGCACTATCAGTTCTTCTTCCTGGGCTGACAGACTAGGCAGCAGACTTCTGGACCACAGGATCTCTTGATTGCTGGTCACTGCACATCCCATGTGGAATCTTCCTTCATCATCTGCAAATCTGGAGCCATCTACATAGAGGATCAACTCTGGGTTGGTCAGTGGCTCTTCTGCCACCTTGGGTAGTCCTGCTGTTTCCTGTTGCATGATGCTGAAGCAATCATGATCACCTGTCCGGAGAAAATCCAGATCCCTACGGAAGGTATCATGCAGATTTTGATCAGAATTTTGATCTGAGGGTCCATATCTGTATCCCTCTTGGGAGTGGGAATAGAGAGGTTGAGGACTGTGCATCTGGAGATGGTGACATTGTCGGGCAGGAGTAGAGAGCACTGGAGGCGCAGATGCCTGGCAGTGGAGAGATGTTTTGGCTGGGTTTGGTTGAGGATTGCTGAGATGTCATACGGAGCCAGGATTTCCAATGGTTTTTCCAATGATGTCAGCAGTCCTGTCCAGGAGGGCGTGTGTTGCAACTGCTGCTCTCATGCAGGAGAAAGAGGCTCCTCCTGCAACTGGATCCAGGCGAGCTGAAAAGTAGTCTAAAAGTCTCTGCTTCCCCCTGAAGCTGTGTCAGGACTCCAGTAGCAAGGCCTCCTTTTTCCATCAGGTAGAGACAGAATGGCTTCTCGTAGTCAGGTAGGCCTAGTGCTGGCGCTGAGACTACAGAGCCTTTTAACTTCTTGAACAAGCTGAAGGCTGCATCTGTCAGGAGGAACAGTGTTATGTTGACACAATCATACAGAGGCTGTATTAGGACTGAGGCATCAGGGATCCAGGCTCTGCAATACGAAACTAGACCAAGGAATGCCCGTAGCACCTTTGGAGTTGTTGGAGGATCCATCTTTTCCACTGTGGTCTTCCGGTCATCTGTCAGGTGTTTCATCTGGTGAGCAATACAGTGTCTCTGGAACATAACTCGCTTCAGACACCACTGAACTTTGTTCTTTGAGACCTTTTAGTGCTGCTCCGTGAGGTAGAGTAGGAGAGGCAATAAATGGGCTTTACATGTGTCAAAGTTAACTGCACAAAGGAGTAGATCATCCACGTATTGTAGCAGGGTTACTTCTACATGTTCTGTGACCCAGTTGGTGAGTACTGTGGACATTGCTTTGGTGAACCATGAAGGGCTGTTCCGGGCCCGCTGTGGCATCACTGTCCATATGTGCTGTGCCCTCTGGTGCATTAAGGCAAACAGGAACTGGTCTCCCAAATGAAGGGGATCACTGGAGAAAGCATTAGCCAAGTCGGTCACTGTGAACACTTTTGCTGTGGAAGGCACATTTGAGAGCAGTGTGCGCAGATTCGGCACAATTGGACTTTCAAACACCGTGGCATCATTCACAGCTCTCAGGTCATGTACCATTCTGAACTTGGCTGGCTCTCCTTTTACAGTCTTTTTCTTGACCGGGAAAAGCGGGTTATTGCAAGGCGATGTGCAAGGAAAAATGATTCCTATTTCCAGGTAGACCTTCAGTTGGTCAGAGGCAGCTTGACTCTAGGCGATGAATAGGGGATACTGGGCCTTACAAGGATATGGGGTACCTGGCTTGAGTGACACCCATACTGGGGCAACTTGAGGTTTTCCCATGTCCTGGGGTCCCTTAGACCATAGACTTTCTGGTACTATGTCCAGTACCTCCTTAGGTAGGCCTCATCAGTTGTTTGAGGTTCTTGTAGGGCCGCCAGCATGATTCTTCTTGGGTCAGGGATGAAGAAAGTGTCACAGTCCCATCTTCCTGGAACACTGTGGTTGCCTTCAGCTTCTACAGTAGGTCAGCTCCCAGCAGGTTGAGTGGCAGGTCCTTGACACCACAAACTGGGACAGGATAGAGTGTCCTGGCTGAGTGCACATGCTCAGAGGCTTTGTAAGCTGAGAATATCTGACTTGACCATCAATGCCCATGTAAGACACAGAGGATTCTGATAGGCAGGTGGGATCAGCGAGTTCCACAGGTCTCATCACACTTCTGGCTGCACCAGTGTGCAGAAGAAAAGATCTGACAATGCCATCCACTTTCAGGGTAATTTGAGGTATTGGACCTGCAGATGGGGTTTTACATGTCAGGAGCGTAGTGTCTTGTGGACCTGGGTTGCTTGCCCCTGTCCTATGGACGGGGTACTTCACTGATTTCTGTACTTCTTCCTTGACCTGTTTCTCTGGACCAACTCTTGGGTTGCATGGGTGCTCTGGACTGGTTCTAGAAATGGCCAAACTTGCCACAGTTGTAACACTTGACACTTCTTCTGTCTTTGTAGGGTGGTTGCGCTACCAGGTCAGTGATCACCATGAGAGGGGCTGTCTTCTGCACCCCTGGCTGGGACTCAATCCCTTTGGCTACTGTGCACAACGACATGATGGGCACTGTAGTGGCAGTGTGGCCCGGCCTGCTGATTGAAGCTGCGGTGGTAAGATGGGGCCTGCAGGTGCGTCCATGGTGAGGCCCGGGGGTGCCATGAGACCGGCAGCTGCATCCAACCTGAGGTCTTGGGGCAATACAGGGGCTGCAGCTGCATCTGCCATCATTTCTTCCCCCTGGTCTGATATAGCTTCTCCCCTTTGCTAACCTTATTGAGGTCGGTGTCTCCTCTCCGGAGTCTGCAGTGGTTCTTCCGGTGTGTCACTCGGCACTTTGCAGCATCTTCACCCCTGGCTCCCCTTCCGGCATTCTCAGCAGCACGGCACCAATTTCCTTCTTCGCGATCTTTGTGGCGCTATGATGGCGGCAGTTTTGGCGACAATTGGCAACAGTCTCCTAGGCACACATAACCCATTTTGCTGGGTCAGTCCACTGCCATTGACCTGTTCTCGGGCCTAGCCAATATCAGTGGTTTCCTGACTGGCTGTCTCAGTCCATGCACAAAGGCCTGTGCCAACATTTGCCTGTGTATCTGGTCATGAATGGTGAATCCCTAGTCTTGGAAAACTTGCATTACTCTGCCATGAAACTTCTTTACAGACTCTGTCTTGTCTTGGCTCATGTCATGTAAGCTGAGGGCTTGTCCTGCCAATCTGCCTTTGGCCCACTCTCTGAGCTGTTCAATTAGCTGTGGCCCTGACTCCCAAGCATGTACATCTAATTCTGCTGAAAGTTTGAATTGTTGCTTCATGATTGGCTAGAGTGCATCACCTGCTTCTATTTCCATTTATGGCCTAGAAATCATTCTAGGTGGCTGCATATGTTCGCTGGTTTTGCTACCTTCTTCGGTAAAATGGCATGGGATGCATCCCTGGGTCTGGAAGTTTGTCACCTGACTTGAAGTGCACATAGTGTAATGGTGGTGCCTCTATCTGCCCCTGCATTCTTTGTGCCTGTGGGTTTCTTTTTCTAGTACAGGACAGCATGTATAATGTTCCCTCCTCATCTTCATCAGAGGAATAGTTGTGATAGCATGTGCTGGGGTCATACACTGACTGATTTTTTAGACTTAGAAGTTGCCTTCTTATGTGAGGATGTCTCCCCCCTTGCTGAAGCATAGGCTTATAGTTCTATGTTGGTGTGAATGTAGGCAGCTCTGGCTGGTGCTGAAGTTGTACATTATCAACAGATGGTGATGTCAGTCCTCCCCCCTCTGCACCCAGGGCTGAGCTGTCTGCTGCCTGATGTGTCTGGGGGTTGCTTACTGCATTGTGTGTAGGGGGATTTTCACCTTCTTTCCCCGATATCACAACTGGCAATGGCTGGATTGTGCCAGAGACATAGAAGGGGTGCCTTGTGCCGTAAGCACCACATTGTTTGAATTGGGCTTTGGCCCAGCAGAAGAAGAAGAAAGAGGAAGAAGAAGAAGGAGGAGGGGTTGATAAAAGGAGTATAGGAGGAGGTGAAGAGTGAGAAAAAGGAACAGAAGGAGGAGAGAGATGGGAGGTGTAGAGAAAAGAAAGATTGTGGAGATGAGTGAAGAAGGAGGGAAGAGATGTGGAGAAGGAGGATGAGGAGATAGAGATAGAAAGGTGTGGTGAAGAGAAAGGAGGAGAATCAGGGTGTGCAGAAGCAGGTGGAGAGAGAGAAGAAGAAGAAACAGGAGGATTGGTTGAAGGGAGTGGAGAAGAAACAGGAGAAGAAGATAAGTGTGGTGGGGGAGTGGAGAAGGAGGAGAGAGAGGGTGAGCGAGAGAGAAGAGAAAAGTGTGGAGAAAGAGGAGAGGAAAGGAGAGTGAGAGAGAAGAAGGAGGAGAGAAAGAGTGACAGAGAAAAAGGAGGATAGAGAAGAGAATTCCTCCCCCCTGTGCAGTCTTAGAGGGCATAGTTGGAACATTGATGCCTTCACCCTGTAGGGAGGGATACTGTGCAAAAAAAAACCTCCCTATACCATGGATTCTGTTGAGAGCAGACTGCACATGCCCAATGTATGGGGAGGCGCTGATAGCTTTATACCTTTCCCCACAAAAATCACTTCCTGGTTTGTTCACATATCTTTCTGTACCACCTAAGCGATGTAAGCTCTGCTGCTACTGTATACCATGTATTAGCATTCGGCAATTTAACATCAGCCAACTTCCCCGATTTTCCTTTCTACGTCATGCCACTCCGCAGCTTGAAGTCTGCCATTCTTATGAATTTCACATATTTTATACCTTCCAAAATTCTTCACATACTTAACACCTTCGTGTTCTGCCACTACCTGGGGGGGCGTTTTCTCTCCAGGAAGTAAAAGACCCTCCTGTTGCTTGCCCAACTTATTCCCCATGGCAAAAACAAAAATGAAAAACAAATAAAAAAGGAAAAAGAAAACAACAAAAAACTTCAGAAAGATTGATATATAAAAACACAAAAAGAAAACATACAAAAAGTTGGTACAAGAAGTTGAAACCAAAATAAAAGAAAACCATTAGGGTTGAGCAAAACGGATCGGACAAATTCAAAAATCGCCAACTTTCGGCAAAGTCGGGTTTCATGAAACCCGACCCGATCCTAGTGTGGGATCGGCCATGCAGTCGGTGATCAGCGTTTCGTATGATGCGTTCAGCGCCATTTTTCAGCCAATGAAGGAGGACGCAGAGTGTGGGCAGCGTGATGACATAGGTCTCGGTCCCCACCATCTTAGAGAAGGGCATGACAGTGATTGGCTTGCTTTCTGCGGCGTCACAGGGGCTATAAAGGGGCGTGCACGCCGACCGCCATCTTACTTCTGCCGATCGTAGCACAGGGAAAGATTGCTGCAGCTTCATCAGAAGAAGGGATATAGTTAGGGAGGGAAGATTAACCCCCAAACTGCTTGTGCTGTAGCGATTTCCACTGTCCAACACCACCTTTGTTTTGCAGGGACAGTGGAGGCTGTATTTTTGTGCATCAGCTCTGTAGCTTATTAGGCTGCCTTATAGGGATCCCTGATAGCTGCATTGCTGTTTGCACCGCTGCTGTGCAAACCAACTGCTTTTTTAAAAGCAAAAATCCTGCTGCTCCTTTCTGCACAGTTATCTTGTTTATTTGTCCACACTTTTGTGTGCAGCAGTCCTTTTTATTGCTGCCATACTTGTTCTGAGATCATTGTAGGGAGATTGGAATTGTACTACAGTCCTTGTATTTTTTCATATATCAGCCAGCCACTTTCAGCCACTTACATTTCATTGTTTTATACACTGGGCCTGAGTTTTGGTTCAGTCTCCCCCCCAAAAAAGGGAGATTCAAATTCTCACAAAGTGGATATACTTCTGTCCTGTTAGTTTGTCGTATATCAGCCAGCCACTTTCAGCCACTTACATTGCGTTGTTTTATACACTGGGCCAGAGTTTTGGTTCAGTCTCCCCCCCAAAAAAGGGAGATTCAAATTCTCACAAAGTGGATATACTTCTGTCCTGTTAGTTTGTTGTATATCAGCCAGCCACTTTCAGCCACTTACATTGCGTTGTTTTATACATTGGGCCTGAGTTTTGGTTCAGTCTCCCCCCCAAAAAAGGGAGATTCAAATTCTTACAAAGTGGATATACTTCTGTCCTGTTAGTTTGTTGAATATCAGCCAGCCACTTTCAGCCACTTACATTGCGTTGTTTTATACACTGGGCCTGAGTTTTGGTTCAGTCTCCCCCCAAAAAAGGAGATTCAAATTCTCTCAAAGTGGATATACTTCTGTCCTGTTAGTTTGTCGTATATCAGCTAGCCACTTTCAGCCACTTACATTGCGTTGTTTTATACACTTGCGTTGTTTTATACACTGGGCCTGAGTTTTGGTTCAGTCTCCCCAGAAAAAAAGGAGATTCAAATTCTCACAAAGTGGATATACTTCTGTCCTGTTAGTTTGTCGTATATCAGCCAGCCACTTTCAGCCACATACATTGCGTTGTTTTATACACTGGGCCTGAATTTTGGTTCAGTCTCCCCCCCAAAAAAGGGAAATTCAAATTCTCACAAAGTGGATATACTTCTGTCCTGTTAGTTTGTCGTATATCAGCCAGCCACTTTCAGCCACTTACATTGCGTTATTTTGTACACTGAGCCTGAGTTTTGGTTCAGTCTCCCCCCAAAAAAAGGGAGATTCAAATTCTCACAAAGTGGATATACTTCTGTCCTCTTAGTTTGTCGTATATCAGCCAGCCACTTTCAGCCACTTACATTGCTTTGTTTTATACACTGGGCCTGAGTTTTGGTTCAGTCTCCTCCCAAAACAGGGAGATTCAAATTCTCACAAAGTGGATATACGTCTGTCCTGTTAGTTTGTCGTATATCAGCCAGCCACTTTCAGCCACTTACATTGCATTGTTTTATACACTGGGCCTGAGTTTTGGTTCAGTCTTCCCCCCCAAAAAAGGAGATTCAAATTCTCACAAAGTGGATATACTTCTGTCCTGTTAGTTTGTCGTATATCAGCCAGCCACTTTCAGCCACTTACATTTCATTGTTTTATACACTGGGCCTGAGTTTTGGTTCAGTCTCCCCCCAAAAAAAGGGAGATTCAAATTCTCACAAAGTGGATATACTTCTGCCCAGTTAGTTTGTCGTATATCAGCCAGCCACTTTCTGCCACTTACATTGTGTTGTTTTATGCAGAGGGCCTGAGTTTTGGTTGTGTCTCCCCACAAAAAAGGGAGATTTAAATTCTCAACAAGTTTATATCCACCTTCTACCTTGTTTTACAGTACCATATAACGGTTGTTATTTTGGTTAGATTTTCCAAAAAATGAGGAAGTCTGGTGGAAGAGGCCGTGGGCGTAGGTTGCCAGCTGGTACTGATGGTGGTGGTGGTGGTGGTGCATCTGGTGGTAGTGGGAAAAGCACAATAGCACCTAAGGCTGGAGGTGTTGAGCCAGCATCATCGTCTGGCTACACAAGGCCTCGAAGGCTCCCTTATCTGGGAGTAGGAAAACAGCTTTTAAAGCCAGAGCAGCAGGAAAAAGTTTTGGCTTTCCTTGCTGACTCAGCCTCTAGCTCTTTTGCCTCCTCTTTAGAAAGTTCAAAATATAAAAGCAGCGAGTCGTCAGTGGATGCTCCCGGTCAGGAACAAGATGTTTCCTTGTGTCCTTCACCCAAACCAAAAGTGAAGGATGCGTCAGAGGACACTACAGGTTACTCCATGGAGCTCTTTACACATACCGTGCCTGGGTTAGAAAGGGAAATTGTTATCTACCCATTACAATATAAATCGGACATGGAGTGCACTGATGCACAGCCACAGCTAGATTATTATGCTGTTCCATTGACTCAGATCACTACATTGCCCTCGCAGTGTGCTGAGCTAGAATCTGACCCTGATGAGACTATGGTGCCCCATCCCGAACGCTATAGCACCTTACACGGTGACACAGAGGAAGGTGCACATGACATTGAAGAGGAGGTGATAGATGACCCAGTTGTTGACCCAGATTGGCAGCCATTGGGGGATGAGGGTGCCGCTGCCAGTAGCGCAGAAGTGGAGGAGGATGATCCACAGCAGTCATCTACATCGCAACAGCTGTCATCTGGCAGGCCCGTATCAGGCCAAAAACGTTTGTCAAAAACAAAAACAGTTTTAAGACAGCGTGGCCATCCGGGGAAAGTAGCACAGCGTGCAATGCCTGAAAAGGTATTCCATAGTAGGAAGAGTGTAGTGTGGCAATTTTTTAACCAAGATCCGAATGATCAGTCAAAAGTTATCTGTAAGAAATGCTCAAAGACCTTTAGCAGAGGGAAGAATCTTCAAAATTTAAATACAACGTGCATGCTTAGACATTTAACCAGCATGCACTTGCAAGCCTAACTACCAAACGTACCGTACTGTTGGTGCACCTGCTTAGAATGAAGGTAGTCAGCAACGCTACATTGCTTCCCTCACTGTAAGCCCACCGGTTAGGACACCACAGGAAGCAAATGTGGAGGTATCATCGCAAGGCCAAAGCAGTCAGGGAATCACAAGGTTATTGGTAGGAAACACTGTATGTATGCCAACATCAAGAATACCATCACCAACCCTCTCTCAATCCGCCATGTCCACCACCCCCACCGCTAGTTCCACCATATGCAGCTCTCCAGTATAGCTCACCCTACAAGAGACTCTTGTTAGGAAAAGAAAGTACTCATCCTCTCATCTGCATACACAGGGTTTGAACGCCCACATTGCTATACTAATCTCATTAGAGATGATGCCCTACCGGTTGGTTAAAAGCGAAGCTTTCAAAGACCTGATGGCCTAAGCAGTACCACGCTATGACCTACCCAGTCAGCATTTCTTTGCGAGAAAAGCCATCCCAGCCCTCCACCAGCATGTCAAAGACCGCATTGTCCATGCACTGAGGCAATCAGTCAGTGGAAAGGTGCACCTCACAACAGATGCATGGACCAGTAGGCATGGCCAGGGACGTTACGTGTCCATCACGGCACACTGGGTTAATGTGCTGGATGCAGGGTCCACAGGGGACAGCCATAGTGGGACAGTTTTGCCTAGCCCACGGTCTAAGAAACAGTTGGCTGTAGGCGTTCGCCACCCCCTCCTCCCCCTCCTCCTACAGAAGCGAAAGGTCATCCACAGAGCGCAGTAGCACGACCACTCCATCCGCAGCTGCCAGTGTTGCAAACGAGGTGTCCCATTATCGAACAGCTAGTGGTAAGCATCAGCAGGCTGTGTTACAAATGAAGTATTTGGGTGACATCAGATACACCGCAGAAGTACTGCCCGAGTACTTGTAGCAACAAACACAGTCATGGCTGGGCAGTGTAAATCTTGAGGCAGGCAAGGTAGTCAGTGATAACGGAAGGAATTTTATGGCTGCCTTAGCCCTTTCAGAACTGAAACACATACCTTGCCTGGCTCACACCTTGAACCTGGTGGTGCAGTGCTTCCTCAAAAATTATCCAGAGTTACCAGCCCTGCTCCTGAAGGTGCGAAGACTTTGCTCGCACATCCGCCGGTTGCCCGTACACTCCAGCCGTATGCTGAACCATCAGCGATCGCTGAATCTTCCCCAGCACCGCCTAATAATCGACGTTGCAACAAGGTGGAACTCCACACTGCACATGGTTCAGAGGCTGTACGAACAGAGGCGTGCTGTAATTAATTTGTGGGAGGATACACATACAAGGGCAGGCACTTGGATGGCAGACATGGAGTTGTCTGGTGTGCAGTGGTCGAAGCTACAAGGCCTCTGTCAAGTCCTTCAGTGTTTTGAGGAATGCACACAGCTGGTAAGTGCAGATGACGCCATCATAAGCATGAGTATCCCACTTATGCGTCTGCTGATGCAAAGTTTGACGCACATTATGGAGCAGGCATTTGCAGCTGAGGAGGAGGGAAGCCTTGATGACAGTCAGCCATTGTCTGCTAAGGGAACTCTCCTGGACGAGGTGGCAGATGAAGAGGAGGAGGATGATGGGGATGAATATTTATGTGAGGAGGATGCTTCTCAGGGGGCAATAGAAACTGGTGGCATTGCAATTTCAGGTACAAGTGATGTTGATTTGCAAGAAATGGCTCCTCAACCCAGCACAAGCAGTGAATTGACACCTGGAACATTGGCCCACATGGCTGAGTATGTCTTGCGTATCCTAAAAAGGGACCCCCGCATTATCAAAATGATGACCGATGATGATTACTGGTTGGCCTGCCTCCTGAATCCACGATATAAAGGAAAATTACAAAACATCATGCCACATGAGAACCTTGAGCAAATATTGTCTACCAAACAAGCAACTCTTGTAGACCGTTTGGTTCAGGCATTCCCAGCACACAGCGGCGGTGATGGTTCTCACACGAGCCATAGGGGGCAACATGGCAGAGGTGTTAGAGGTACACAAATCTGAAGTGGCATTGGACAGAGGGGTTTTATGACCAGGTTGTGGAGTGATTTCGCAATGACTGCTGACACGACAGGTACTGCTGCATTGATTCAAAGTGACAGGAGACAGCATTTCTCCAGTATGGTTACGAATTACTTTTCCTCCCTTATCGATGTTCTCCCTCACAGGTCATTCCCCTTTGATTACTGGGCATCTAAAATAGACACCTGGCCTGAATTGGCAGAATATGCATTACAGGAGCTCGCTTGCCCTGCTGCTAGTGTGCTATCAGAAAGAGTCTTCAGTGCTTCTGGTTCAATACTGACCGAAAAAAGGACACATCTGGCTACCCGAAATGTTGATGATCTAACCTTCATTAAAATGAACCAATCATGGATTTCAAATTATTTTGCCCCACCTTCCCCTGCTGACAGGTAGCTTGCCTGAAAAATGTATTGCTTTTGGCCTCCTCTTACTGACTTCTCCTATTCCTCCATTTGCAGCTGCTGGATGTCCACCATAGGCCATTTTTATACCTCCCTAAATGGGCTGACTCCCCCACAGGGCCGTGGTCACCACCTGGTGCAAGCACCCGTGTGAGTGCCGTTTGCCTGGAGAGGTGGGTGTGCCCACTCTTGGGCGACGGCACTGGCACAGGGTTCCTCATAGTACAATGAAGTGTCTCTGATGGTGGTGGTGCACAACCAACGTCAGACACACCGTCGTAATATGAGGGGCCCTGTGCCAGTACCGCCGCCCACGAGAGAGTGTTCCCCCCAGCTCGAACAGTGCTCTACCACTTGCAATACTTACCTCTCCCTGCTCCACCACTGTGTAGTCTGTGCTGTTAAATCATTCAATGGCACTGCCAATACAAATTTGTTGAAATGATAGATGATAGTTAAAATATACAGGGGCCCACCCCTGTACCTAGCTATGCCACCTGTTTATTTATGATCATTTTTTTGGCAGACATTTAGCCCACTTTATTATTTAGGCCTACTAACTGTGTCTGCCACTCATTACAGTTGTCCTCCACTGAACAAGGCAATGCCGCCTGTTTAGTCCTGTTACCAATTTTGAACTGCATTTAGCCCACTTTATTATTTGGGCCTACTAACTGTGTCTGCCACTCATTACAGTTGTCCTCCAATGAGCAAAGCAATGCCACCTGTTTAGTCCTGTTACCAATTTTGAACTTCATTTAGCCCACTTTATTATTTGGGCCTACTAACTGTGTCTGCCGCTCATTACAGTTGTCCTCCAATGCACAAAGCAATGCCGCCTGTTTAGTCCTGTTATCAATTTTGAACTGCATTTAGCCCACTTTATTATTTGGGCCTACTAACTGTGTCTGCCGCTCATTACAGTTGTCCTCCAATGAACAAAGCAATGCCGCTTTGTTTAGTCCTGTTACCAATTTTGAACTGCATTTAGCCCACTTCATTATTTGGGCCTATATCTGTGTTTCCTCCTCATCCTGCCCATTGCCCAGCCACTGCTAGATGAGTCTGCTGGTACATTGACCCAGACCACTACATTCCCCTTGCACTCTACACAGCCAGAATCTGACCCTGCTGAAAGTCAGGTTCCCCTTCCCACATACTATACCACCTTACACGGGGACAAAGAGGAAGGTGCAGATGAAAGTGCAGGATCCTTCATCAGGTGGGGGGGAATACTCGTTGGCGACGTCACTGGCACAGGGCCCCTCATAGTACGCAAAAGTGTCTCTGCCGGTGGAGGCGCCACCCGCCATCAAACACACCACCGTACTATGAGGGGCCCTGTGCCAGTGCCAATGCCAATGAGTGGGCCCCCCCTGCTTGCTCAGGATCACAGCACTTGCAAAGTTGAAATACTTACCTCTCCCTGCTCCACCGCCGTGACGTATTCCGCGTTTCCTGGGCCCACGAAAATCTTGAGCCAGCCCTACCCTCCCCCCACAACTTTAGCCAAATGACCCCCAGTTTTCAATGCCTAACTATTATTATAAAGTAAATTAAGATTGACAAGCTTCAGTAATAAGAATTGATGTTTTTGGCATTAAAATGGGCACTGTAGGTGTTTTCCTGTCCTCCACTCACTGCCGACTTTGATTCCCCATTGACTTGCATTGGGTTTCGTGTTTCAGTCGGCCCCCCGACTTTTCGCAATAATCGGCCGATTTCACCCGACCCGACTTTTCACAAAGTCAGGTTTCGCGAAACCCGACTCGATCCCAAAAAAGTAAAAGTCGCTTAACTCTAAAAATCATCAAAACCTTGGTACACAACCAAAACCTTCAAATTCTGATACAAAAGGAAAAACTTTAAAAAAAAGTAAAGAGACAGAAAGGAAAACTTTGGAAAACTTTTTAAAAAAACTTTAAAATAAAAAAAAGACAGAAGGAAAACCTTCAAAAGAGTAAAAAGTTAAAAACAGCTTTTTTTTTGTTTCCCTCTCTGCGCTTAAACGCAGTCAGACACACACTTCTGTTGTGAATTTGGTTTTTGGGCTCCCCCGGTGGTCACTGGTGGTACTGGACTTGTGTGCTTCACTTTCTCTGTTCACCTGTTTCCATCAGGATATGGGTGTATCCTATTTAGCCTTGCTGCTCAGTTATTCTAGTGCCGGCCATCAATGTATCCAGAGCCTTTCTGTTGCATGTTCCTGCTTCTAGACTACTATCAGCTAAGTTGGACTCTTAGTCCTAAGTTTGTTTTGCATTTTTGTTCCAGTTCACAGTTATGTTATTTTTCTGTAGCTGGAAGCTCTTGTGGGCCGAAATTGCCACTCCGGTGTCATGAGTTGACACATGAGTCTTAAAGTAATTTCGGGATGGTATTTTAATAGGGTTTTCAGCTGACCGTGAAGTTCCCTATTGTATCTTCTTGCTATCTAGTAAGCGGACCATCGGATTTGGGGACAGGTGGTGGACAATTTGGAGTTGTCCCAGGAGAAGACTCGGCATTTTGCTAACCGCCGTCGTCGTGTTGGTCCTCGTCTTCGTGTTGGGGACTTGGTGTGGTTGTCTTCTCGTTTTGTCCCTATGAGGGTTTCTTCTCCTAAGTTTAAGCCTCGGTTCATCGGCCCGTATAAGATTTTGGAGATTCTTAACCCCGTGTCCTTTCGATTGGACCTCCCAGCATCTTTTTCTATCCATAATGTCTTCCATCGGTCATTATTGCGCAGGTATGAGGTACCGGTTGTGCCTTCTGTTGAGCCTCCCGCTCCGGTGTTGGTTGAGGGTGAATTGGAGTACGTTGTGGAGAAGATCTTGGACTCCCGTGTTTCCAGACGGAGACTTCAGTATCTGGTCAAGTGGAAGGGCTACGGTCAAGAGGATAATTCTTGGGTGACAGCCTCTGATGTTCATGCCTCTGATTTGGTCCGTGCCTTTCATAGGGCTCATCCTGATCGCCCTGGTGGTTCTTGTGAGGGTTCGGTGCCCCCTCCTTGAGGGGGGGGTACTGTTGTGAATTTGGTTTTTGGGCTCCCCCGGTGGTCACTGGTGGTACTGGACTTGTGTGCTTCACTTTCTCTGTTCACCTGTTTCCATCAGGATATGGGTGTATCCTATTTAGCCTTGCTGCTCAGTTATTCTAGTGCCGGCCATCAATGTATCCAGAGCCTTTCTGTTGCATGTTCCTGCTTCTAGACTACTATCAGCTAAGTTGGACTCTTAGTCCTAAGTTTGTTTTGCATTTTTGTTCCAGTTCACAGTTATGTTATTTTTCTGTAGCTGGAAGCTCTTGTGGGCCGAAATTGCCACTCCGGTGTCATGAGTTGACACATGAGTCTTAAAGTAATTTCGGGATGGTATTTTAATAGGGTTTTCAGCTGACCGTGAAGTTCCCTATTGTATCTTCTTGCTATCTAGTAAGCGGACCTCGCTTTGCTGAACCTACCTTCATACTGCGTATGTCTTTTCCTCTGAACTCACCGTCAATATATGTGGGGGGCTTCTGTCTCCTTTTTGGGGGAATTTCCCTAGAGGTAAGCCAGGTCTGTCTTTTCCTCTATTAGGGTTAGTTAGTCCTCCGGCTGGCGCTAGGCGTCTAGGGATAAAACTTAGGTACGCCACCCGGCCACTGTTAGTTGTGTGGTAGGTTTAGCTCACGGTCAGCTCGAGATTCCATCACCCAAGAGCTAGTCTGTTGTTTAAGTTCTCTGACGTTCCCTTGCCATTGGGAACCATGACACACTTCCCCTTTTCTTATGCTGCTGTATCCAATGTCTAAAATCACGTATTTGAAAACAAGTATGTCACAGCAAAAATGATAGATACCACTTAGTTTCACTTCTTCAAAAATTGCTACACTGTAGCACTACTCAGAATGCAGAAACAGGAATCTTTCCAAAAACAGATGTGACAGTGTGATTTACAATGGATATATCTCTGCTAGCAGCAGCATCACTTAAAGCAGCAATACGTGACATTAACAAACAGATACACGTCCGGGAGAACTGATGCCGTTTTTATTATTCTACAAGGATATCGGAAGGAGATATAAAAGAGGAGACAAGGGGCGCAGAGTCTAAGTGTAGGTGTACAGTATATTCACCGCAAGAAATATATATTGTTGAACTCACCCTTTGGATGTCTTGTATGTACATTCAATTGATTCGTATGATGGATCCACGCCTTATAATATTCCGGTATGCAGTACTATTGCAGGAACTATGCCAGCCTTGATCCAAGGATTGCATGTGAATACAATGGTTAGTGAAAAAAAAATCCTTTCTTGGCTCTTCTGGAAGACAAGGATAATTTGGAGGTTGAGATAATTTGCTCAAAACCAAATTTATTAGGACACTTTAATAAGAACAAAACAACGCGATTCAGCCCACAATGGCCTTCATCAGGTTTTATATGTGCTTTTAAAAATGTTTTAAAAGAAAGTTGTCTTTATAGACTGGTGACTTTTAACACATAGCAGGGGTGTGCCTGATTTAATTGGGATTAACACTCCACCCCAAGTGAGTCAGTGTGATCTTAAATCAATCCTGGTGTATCAAAATGTTATAATGGTATATAAAAATTTTTTTTATAAATGTAAATAAATATACAAGACATATTATAAATTGTAAAGTTACACAGTAAATCCATTCGACAATATTTAAAAAACAATGAAATTACATATCATCTTAGCAAAATTAAAAATTTAAAAGTTTGGAAAGGAGAGAAAAAAAATAAATACAAATAAAATAAGTGAATAAATAAATTAATGAATATGCAAAACATATTGTAAACTGCAAAATTGCACAGTGGATCCCGTGATCCTTTCCACAAATATTTATAAAACAATTAAATTACATAACATTTTAGCAAAATTCAGAAGGGAGAATATATATATATATATATATATATATATATATATATATATATATATACACATACATATACACATATATATACATATATATATATAATATATATAATATATATATACATACATACACTTTTTTTTCCTCTTTCCTCCTTTTTCTCTTCTTTCCCTTTTCCCCTTCATCTTTCATTTACCTCTTCTCCCTCTCCCTCCTCTCTCCCCTCTCCATTGCGAATCTCTATACGTTTTCCACTGTTTCATTGAGGCCATCAGGATATAAGGTCTTCAATCGGAAAATCCAGTAGGACTCCTTTCTATTTAATTTCTGGATTCTGTTGATGTCATTCTGTGGTATTTGCTCCACAGGGGTTACCTTTATGTCAAATTTTTTGTGATGTTTGACCAGAAGGTGTCTGGAAAGACTATGTTTTAAAAAACCTTTTTTGGTGTTGAGCCTGTGGCTATTCATACACAATTGCACTGTCTGTGTGGTGCGACCCACGTATTGAAGGCCACAAGCACAAGTGATCACATAAATAACATAGTCACTATCACAAGTGAGGTGTTGATTTATATTTATGGTTTCTCCTCTACTGCTTGATATAATACAGTTTTGTTTATGGCTGATGATGTTGCAGCAGTGACACTTTTTAAATCCACATTTGAAAACTCCAAAAGGATGTTGTATAGGAGTCTCTTTAGTATTTAAAGAGGAAAGGGGTTTCCCCAAATTACTAGGAGCAATGATGTTTTTAATTGTAACTCCCCTCCGAAATGTGATACCGGGATACTTAGGTAACCATTGTTTTAAAAAAGAATCCTTTCTTAGGATGTACCAATACTTATTTAAAATCTGTCTTACTTGCACGCTTCCCTGATTAAAAGCTGTCATGAAATTATATTCCCATCTAGTATTTTTTCTATAGTGTTTTCATTTTTGTTTTTGCACGTCTTCGTTTGTTCGATGTTTGAATTAGAAGGTTGTTTATTGTTTATGAGTTTCTTGTACAGACACTCATTTTAAGTTTTTTTCAAGTTTGTTTCATAAGCTTCTGCTATGAGTTTTTTCAGGTATTTTTTATCCAAGAACTTTTTTGTCAAAATTTTGGATTGTTCTACATAGTCTGTATCTACCGTATTATTTTTGCGGATGCGCCGATATTGACTAAACGGTATATTCTTTTTCCATTTGGAATAGTGTGTGCTCCAAAAATCCAAAAAACCATTAGAATCTGTTTTTTCAAAGTGGGTTTTGGTTATAATTTTTTTGCCTGAATGACTGATTTCTAGATCCAAATAATGGATTTTCTCTTTATTTATATTGTATGTGAAGGAAATGCCCCAATTTATATGTCTTGTATATTTATTTACATTTATAAAAAAACATTTTATATACCATTATAACATTTTGATACACCAGGATTGGTTTAAGATCACACTGACTCACTTGGGGTGGAGTGTTAATCCCAATTAATTCAGGCACACCCCTGCTATGTGTTAGGAGTCACCAGTCTATAAAGACAACTTTCTTTTAAAACATTTTTAAAAGCACATACAATACCTGATGAAGGCCATTGTGGGCTGAAACGCGTTGTTTTGTTCTTATTAAAGTGTCCTAATAAATTTGGTACTGAGCAAATTATCTCAACCTCCGAACTATCCTTGTCTTCCGGAAGTGCCAAGAAAGGATTTTTTTTTTCTCTAACCTTTTTATTATTCTGTGACACGTGCAGGTTGCTCTGGGAACAGACTACTGCCAATCGCACTGTGCACACCTGTGCCCGGGCTGCCTGAGTGAGAAACACAAGCGGGAAATCTACCACCCCGGTCTGGTCGTCCTGACTGGATCGCCAGCACTACGGAAATCTGCAGTAGCCCTCTAAGTTATCACTACCCGAGCCTGGAGCCTGGGAACACCTGTCCCCGGGACTACCTGTCCCTCTTATGCCCAGGAATCCTGCAATAACTTATCGAGCGATTTGACCTCCTGCGGTCTGTTACTCAGCAACCACAAGCAAAACAGTCACCGTTCCAACTTTCTCCCGGATCTTACACAAACATGGAACACATACATGGCACACAGCACACACCTTGACTTATATCCCAGGGTTTGTAGGATATGGGCTTGGACTTTTTACACTACCTGGGAATGCGGTGGTGACCACACCTGACCAGCAAGAGGTATACTGTAGACCCGGACTGGGACAGGGGACTTTCAGGTAAGATGATAACATTTTCTTACCATACTTATGGAGCTGCGCAGTCTCCATCCCGTGAACCAAGGCCGTGGCCAACACCTCCGTCTCTCCAGTCAGCAGGGTCCCTGTGTGTTTCGTCCATGCCCCACGTTGGGCGCCAGTTGTTATGGAAATTTGGTTTGGATAAATCTATCCCTGTGTGTGCTGCGGCCGTTCCCAATAAGACTGAGTATTTTGAGCATTCAAGGAATGAGACTGCACACCATTACTGACCATTTATTGTACATACATAGTTTTATAATTGCATATAGAAATGAGCGGTTAGGGGTGGTTAGTTAATTACCATATTGTCTAGCTCCTCTGTTATTGGTTATCTAAATATATATGGAATATTGTGATTAATGCACATATGAATGCTGATTAAGCAACTAAAATGTAGCTTTCTGCATCTAGGACAAAGTTGAGACATCTGATCATCACTTAATACATCTGGTACTGTTCAGCTTTTGCCTGGAAAACCCCATACAGTCTGTCTGGCTTATATCAGTTTATGTCAGCCATTTTAAGCCATTGATTATAATGTATATATTAGCGGTGAGTAAATATGAGTATACATGCAAGCGAGATCTACATGATATATATATATTTCTATCACACCAGATTGTCTGGGGTAGCAAATTCCAGAACCCTGATGCAGTGCAAAATAAATCCTGGAAAAGGGAGTGGGAGGTTCAGATTATAAAGGGTGTTAGCTGTAGGTTGTTTGCGGAATGGAGAGGACGGGTTTGCTGGTAGACAGAAATAAGTGAGGACATGTAGAGTGGTGTGAACTGTGGAGAGATTTGTGATAAGAGTGATAAGTTTATATTGGACTCTGCTCTGTAGTGGATGGGCAGCCAATGCAAAGTCTGGCACAGAGTGGGGGCATCAGTGCAGTGGTTAGAGGAATATGATCATGACTACAGCATTCAGAAAAGATTATACAGGGGAGAATTCAGTAAGAGGGAGACAGATTAATAGAGAGTTGTTCTAATTCAAGCAAGAATGAATAAGAGCAACAGTAAGAGTTTTTGCAGAATTACAGGTATGGAAAGGTAAAATTCTACAGATTTTTTTAGGTGACTTGAGCGAACAAGTGATTGGATATAGGAAGTGAATTAAAGATCTGAATAAAATATAACTCTTAAAAGCAAGCTTGCAAGAGCAACGTGTTAGGGCATGTTAGGTTAGGCTATGGGTTGAACTATATGGACTTAGTCTTCCTTCAACCTTAATAACTATGTTACTATGTTACTATGTTACTCTGCTGCTTGGAAGTTATGGTAGAAACACCCACAGAAACAGAAATTTTAGGTTTAGGCATGTTAGTAGAGGAGGTAAGCAAAAGAGTTCTTTTTTTGACAGATTTGGTTTAAGATAGAGGGAAGACTTGATGTTGGAGACAGCAGACACAATCCAAGGTATTTTGTAGAAATGTGAATGCAGAGGTGATGTCAAGAGAAGATGTGTATAATTGGGTGTCATCAACGTGGAGATGGTACTGACAACCCAATCTGATGATAGTTTGTCTCATATGGTTTATCATGTAGCCTACAGACAACAAAAGTGGCTTTCCTGCATATAAATTAAATTAATATAATACTATAAGATATTCATTAAAGATGGAGCAATAAAATGAAAGAGGAAGTAGAAGTCACTGCAGATGGTTATTTTGATAAGATTATGATAATTGTTGAGTTGTGTTTTTAGATCTGATGATGTCTCAAATAACAAAGGCTGGGTTGCCTGTAAAAACAAAATGCCTTAATGTATAACTGGGTGTATACATGTGTTACTCTTCAATATAACTTGGTGACCAGTACACATGTCCCAATCAGAAGCAACCTTTTTACAGGTTATGGGTAACATTCTGGAAGCTTACAAGAAATAGAATGAGGTTTCTGAGTTGTTAATTTCTTGGATGAATTTACTCGGGGAATTCTGGTGCTGATGTGACGTCTTAAATAAAATCATGTATGTTTATATTCATTATTACACATTTCCTTGAAGCTACATTTTACGATAAAGTAATGATAATATTTTGTCTAATTTTATTTGGTGATACTTTCATCACACTGTAGATTCTCTAAGCTCTTTAGTCATTATTCCATGAGTTAGAAAGCCAGATGGTAAATGAAAACATATCTATCACTATGGTTTTTACACTTCATAATCCATTCAGTGTCATGTTACAGGTACATGCACCTTTCCCAGTGACCTTAAAAAAGCTTGTTTATGCGGTAATGTGGTCTGCTTTGTGTCATCGTCAATAGGAATAATATAATAGCTGCATAAGTAACATTTTTCAATTACATTTTCAACACATTCTCATGGCAAAATCAAGTATTTAACGAATAGTACTTTTTTGTGAAAACATAATTGTCAAGAAGTATGTAGAAGTATTAATAAAAAATGATGTAACTGTAACATTAAATGAATGTCAGCGCAGCACTTTCAAGGTTAAAATTAATCTTAAACTGAAATTATGAACAAGAAAAGTAGAATGGAATGTCACACACTGAATATTTTTTCTACAGTTCTTATTTATCAGAAATGAAAAGTTGAGTTGAGTCTTAGCTACAGCCTGTATTATAACCCACAAATGAATTCACAATTCTGTTATTGGATGAAGGTGAAGGTGTTATTGGATGAAGTCAATACCGTCACCAGTCTTGTTATTAGATGTTTGTGTCAGTTTATCTAAGATTCTTTAAATCCTTCTTATGCATATCATACACTAATGGAACTTGGTGTGTTTTACCACCATCAGCAAACTTTTACAACAGGGTAAAATAGAGGTTGGAGCCAGGAAAAATTAGAGGTATTCATTCGCCCATTGCCACCCCCACATGGCAAAAATTTAAGAAGCCTTAAATACCCCAATATCATACCAATATATACTACTGCTCACCCCTCATACAGATCCATACAAAGACGTTTAACATAGTTATGTTTATCAAAAAATATGATAAAAAAATTTTTTTTTTTTGTAAAAAGTTCAGAATGTCTTAAAAGTGGCAAAATATAAGAATAAAATGAATACTTTTTAATCATTTTAATCGCTATAATGGAAAATTACCTACAGAATCCAGTTACCAGGTTATTTTTACCACACATTGAAAACCAACAAAACAAAGTAAAATTGCATTTTTTTTTCATTATTCTATCCCACTTTTCTATTATTTCATTATCCCACCTCATTTTTTAAAAACAATTTTGAGCACATTATAAGTTACAAGGTAAAGTCCATCAAATTCTAGGAGAGAAAGTTTTAAAAGCATGTAGAAAGATCATCATATATACTATGATAAGTTTGACTTCTTTGTTTATTAATCACTAATGTCTTAAAAGAAATTAGTTGAAGGAAATTAATTAGCAAATATGAACTGTTTTTTGTGAAAATGTTATCTAAGTTTTTCAGCATTTTGCATTTAAAGCATACTGGCGGTTTCTTGGGACTTTTTAGAATAAGCCATCATTTGTGTGGGTATCAGGAATAGAACTATTTCAGCTACAATATGACGTGTATTTATTTATCTAACTATCCCTATGTTTCCCATTCAAAATTTTCTTCAAAACCAGGACCCTCATATCATGTTCTCACATTCTTTATGCATTTATTAGCCCTTTGTGTCTGTACTTTTACACATACTGGCTGGTAACAGTTTAATGCAGCATTACATGCACACCCTATTTATTACATTGATGGCTGGACCATACAGTAAAAGCAATTGTTACCATCCACCATTTTGTGTCTCCCCTATTATCTCATAGATTGTAAGCTTGAGATCAGGGCCCTCATTCCTCTTGGCATCTGTTGATTTTGTGATTATTGTTATTCTGTAATGTCTTTTATTGTCTGTACAAGTTCCCTCTAAAATGTAAAGCGCTGAGGAATATGTTGGCGCTATAGAAATAAAATGATGATTATTATTATTGTATCCTGTATTTTTAAACAGTTTTCCACTCTAAAGCTTCTCTCTCACAATTTTCAGATTTCAGGTTTATTAACTTTTTGGAATAGCCAACATCACTGTAATTGTTCAATAATAATATTAATCATCAAAAATACAAATTAATTATTAATAATTATTGCACAGTATGTATTTAATGAATATGAAAAGTGGTACGCATCTGTCTTTCCGCCAAGGCAGGGTTCTGCTCTTTGTTCCTAAGGCCTCCACCCATGGTTGAGCTCGTCATCAGGTGACACAAGTTTCCCAGCTACCTACAATGACATTTCTAGCCAAGGCCTTGAAAAAGGTTGTGACTAAGCTTTGTGTTCATTGATCGTGTGCTTGGAGTTTGCTACCATCCCGTTTTTTCAGTTGCAATTGTCTCTGCAAACTCCTGTGATTTCTACTATCTCTATCTACTTCCTGGCTCAGACCTGCTGGTTAACCCTTCATCTGATGTAAAGATAACAAACTCATGGAGCGCCCCCACACCGCCGCAGGGCCGAGGGGTACCCGGAGCCGGGCCTCTAGGTCTCAGTCCTGGGGTTGTCACGGTAGCTAGACCCGGTCCGTGGCCCTGTCTGTCAGTGGGGGACGTCCGGTGCAATAAGTGATGTTGTAGCGGTGCAGTTGTGGGGTGCAGGTCGCGGTAAATAACGAGGACACCAGGTTGCAGTCTCTTTACCTCTTTACTGAAGCTCTCTGGGTCCTCAGTCCGGAATACGGCTCACCAGGCTGCGCAAGTCCGGCCGGTCCAATGGCACTTCCAGAGCTCTCCTTGCAGGTGGAAATCGGTGCCTTCCTTCTAGCGCTATGTGTTGCAGTCCTTCCCTGCTGTGCTTACGGAAAGTACCCCACAACTGTTGTGTCTGTTTCTCGTGTTCCCTCACAACAACTTAATTCGCAATGATCTTCCTCGTCCCTCCAGATACTATGGTAGGAACGCACCCGTATGACGGGGAGGCTCGGAGATCTTCCGGGACTCGATCTGCGCCCCTCTCCTGTTGGTACCCCCCTTTGCCTTCCTGGGTGATGCGTGAGACAGTCCGCCTCAAGCTAACTGCCCTGCCGTAGGTCTGAGGTATGGCTTGAAACTCTTTACCTCCTCGGCGTTCCGGCCACCGGTAGTGCGCCTCAGTAAGGTGCTGCCTCTTTCAGCACAACCCTCACTGGTATCTCCTTTCGCTTGATTTCGTTTCTCACTCAGCACAATCTATCTCGCTTCTTAGTCCTTCCTTGGGCACCGCCGCTATGCTGAGCAGGCACGGTCCCTTTACGTTCTTTCCATGCCAAGCCTCTGCCAGGATCCCACCCCTGGCAGAGACCCTACAGTCTCTCCCTTCACAACACCCTCTGCCACCAGGTGTTGCTCCGTTCAATCCCGTCAGCGTTCTCTCTAACTTCCTGCCTGACCCCCAGTTTACCCACTATGGTGGGGAGTGGCCTAATGAATAGCACCCTTAGCTCCCCCCGGAGGCCCAGCTGTGAAATGTATTGGTGACTGTGATACCTGCTCAGAGAACTCCTTCCGTGCCATCGAACGCAGCATGGCCCCCCTTAGTGGCTGAACCATGCTACTGCAACGACCAGGACTCTGGGGCGCTGCACTCCCCCCTGGTTAAACACAGTACTCCGGGACTGGGAAGAAAAACAACAATACAGGTTAGCAAAAAGACATACCATTTTGTTGAGTGCAAATAACAATAAGTATACTTAAGTAGGCTTCCCTTTATGGGAGGTGAGGACACTTGTAACGTTACAAACATAATTAACCTTATAATTTACAGAGTATAAATAACTTCTGTTACCCAACCGGGTATTCTATTTAGTGCAATTTTTGAAATAATAACTTAACATTGCCTTTAAGAAACTCACACTCTTAGTCTATCAAAGGCCTTCCTATAATCACATTATAAGGCATTTCAACTTTACATTCTCCTTCTTGTGAACCTGCAGGACCGCCTGTCCCTACGGCACCAGGCCTACTGCCTCTCCTTTCTTCTACAGGACCGCCCTGTTCAGCCAGGGCCTACTGCCTTTCGCTACTATACACAGTATAGACATAACATTCCTTTCGGTTGAAGAACTCTGAGCCAGCTCTACTCGGCCCCTTTAAGGACTCACTCTCTAACCCCTACGGGTTCACTCTCTGTCCTTAGCAATAAAGTAACTTTTCAATGGGGACGCAGGGTTTACCTTCTATCCTCACCCTCATTATTACTTCTCTTACTTTCAACTGTGCAGACCTCTACTTCTACCCCTACGGGCTCTCTGCATCTTTCCTGTCTTCAAAACATTATTCAAATTTCACATTTTAACAAATTCAACACACATAACTTAGCATGTAAAACAGTTACATTTCTTTTCAAGGCATCATTATGGCATTACTGTTCTGCAACAGTATCTCTCTCAAGTTCAGTTTCTCACATCCCCTTTAAGAGGAGACCAAGTCTTTCTAAGGTAGCTCGTCTCCTCAGCCTACCGGCCCATGCAAAGGTTCCGGCATGGTATCTTCGCAAAGTGTCTTTAACTAGAACCGGTAGGAAAGGTATCTTCGCAAAGTGTCCTTGGCTCAAACAAATAGGGCAAATATCTTCGCAAAGTGTCTTTGGCTAAAACCAGTAGGGAGCACCTTTAAGAAGGTGCAAACTATTTACAAGGGAAGTTCGAATCATGCACAGTCCATGATTTCTGCAGTTCTTTAAACTTGTGCAAAAATTTTAGGAAAGGAAAACAAACAAAGAGGATCCCGGGTGAACAGAGGGATCCATTAACCCTGGGCGGGTTTAGCAGCAACTTAAAGGAATAAAAGACAAACAGTAACTATTTACATTTTCCATGGTATCGAGGTTTATTCTTTTTCTGGTGGCTCGGGCTCCTGAACCCCGGCCACTGTAGCACGGACACCAGCGGCAAGCTCCGCAGGGACCACCTGGTCGCCTGCTGTCTGAATTTGAAGCCTAACTCTGTCGGCAAGTTCAGGAGCTGCTACAAAGCGTACAGTAGAAACAGTAACAAGATCTGGCAGCCCTGGATTGACCACAGTTGGGGCCGCAGGTGCCATTCTCTCAGACTCGCATCGCTGAACTTTCCGGGCACGCCATCCTTGTGTGTTCCAGTGGCGGGTATATGTCACCTGATCCCCCTCCCGGAGTGGTTCACCTTCTCGATCACAGCAGGGGGTCTCCACATCGTAGCCGGCAACGAAGATGCCAGTAGGTAGACCCGACTCCCAAATGGAACCCCACCCCTTCTTTGGGTGGAATGCCGCCACCGTCCCTCGCCTGACAGCATCCGTCCCATCATAGATCATTTTTTTTGCTCTGCAGTTCCCGTCTTTCAACTTCGGTGCGCTGTCCCCAATGCTGGAGCACGCATTGTTTGTATTGGTCCCAGGTAAGTATCGCAATAGTGAGACCTTCCATTGGAATCCCATCCTGCTTGACCCAGGGAACATCCCATCGGAACATCACCCCTCCTGGGTCCATTTCTATGGGCTCTCCCCACCTGGTTGGCAATGGTGGTAACAACTTCCCCAACGCACCGGGGGTGAGAACCGCTCGGTCGATTGTAAACGCGGGGTTACTGTTGTGGGGAGGATCGGTCGGGAGAGCAGAACCGTCCAGGGGAGTAGGGGCGCTGCCCATACCTGCGCCTGATGTGGTTCCATCGGTGCCGCTCCGGTCCGTTAACAAAGACGCTGGAATCTGCTGCAGCCCGGACCGGGGCTCCTCCAATGGGATGCTCGGATTCGGCTCCGCTGGCTGTGGTTCCTCCTCCTCTAACTCCGAGGTCGGGATTGGTGAACGTAACTCCGCTGTCGGGTCCGCAGGCTTCCGGTCCATCTCCGGTGAAGAAGGGCAGGCCGGAACTGCTTCTTCCTCGCTCAGGCACTCGCCGTTCATCATCGCCGCCTGATAGTCGCTGGCAGTGCATGCACCTAACTCCGCCATTTCTCTGAGGTCGGGCTTCTCCATCACCCGCTTCCCGCCGTTGCATCTCAGGGGGTTGTCTTCTGTTTTGGGGCAGGTCATCTCTTTGCAGCCAGAAGTGCAGGGGGCGGTAGCCATTTCTCGCGCCACACTGAGAGTCTCCGCCCACAACACACCCTCCTTCTCCTGGGGTGTAGCAATGGCGGCGCCTTTTGGCGGGAACTTCTGGCGGCCAATGGCGCAGCACAATCTTGCAATAAAGTACAGTAAATCACAGTCTCTAGGCACACATGACCTGATTCTTCAGGCTTAAGTAGATCCTGTTCATGACGCCAAGTTGGAGCGCCCCCACACCGCCGCAGGGCCGAGGGGTACCCGGAGCCGGGCCTCTAGGTCTCAGTCCTGGGGTTGTCACGGTAGCTAGACCCGGTCCGTGGCCCTGTCTGTCAGTGGGGGACGTCCGGTGCAATAAGTGATGTTGTAGCGGTGCAGTTGTGGGGTGCAGGTCGCGGTAAATAACGAGGACACCAGGTTGCAGTCTCTTTACCTCTTTACTGAAGCTCTCTGGGTCCTCAGTCCGGAATACGGCTCACCAGGCTGCGCAAGTCCGGCCGGTCCAATGGCACTTCCAGAGCTCTCCTTGCAGGTGGAAATCGGTGCCTTCCTTCTAGCGCTATGTGTTGCAGTCCTTCCCTGCTGTGCTTACGGAAAGTACCCCACAACTGTTGTGTCTGTTTCTCGTGTTCCCTCACAACAACTTAATTCGCAATGATCTTCCTCGTCCCTCCAGATACTATGGTAGGAACGCACCCGTATGACGGGGAGGCTCGGAGATCTTCCGGGACTCGATCTGCGCCCCTCTCCTGTTGGTACCCCCCTTTGCCTTCCTGGGTGATGCGTGAGACAGTCCGCCTCAAGCTAACTGCCCTGCCGTAGGTCTGAGGTATGGCTTGAAACTCTTTACCTCCTCGGCGTTCCGGCCACCGGTAGTGCGCCTCAGTAAGGTGCTGCCTCTTTCAGCACAACCCTCACTGGTATCTCCTTTCGCTTGATTTCGTTTCTCACTCAGCACAATCTATCTCGCTTCTTAGTCCTTCCTTGGGCACCGCCGCTATGCTGAGCAGGCACGGTCCCTTTACGTTCTTTCCATGCCAAGCCTCTGCCAGGATCCCACCCCTGGCAGAGACCCTACAGTCTCTCCCTTCACAACACCCTCTGCCACCAGGTGTTGCTCCGTTCAATCCCGTCAGCGTTCTCTCTAACTTCCTGCCTGACCCCCAGTTTACCCACTATGGTGGGGAGTGGCCTAATGAATAGCACCCTTAGCTCCCCCCGGAGGCCCAGCTGTGAAATGTATTGGTGACTGTGATACCTGCTCAGAGAACTCCTTCCGTGCCATCGAACGCAGCATGGCCCCCCTTAGTGGCTGAACCATGCTACTGCAACGACCAGGACTCTGGGGCGCTGCACTCATCTCTGGACTAGTTCATGCTGCAGCTCTGCTGCATCACAGTTTCTACAGACAAATTTGTCAGCCGCTGCTATCCTTTTGTTTCTTGGTTAACCATTCATCTGCTGTTTTTCCACTTTATGCTGCAGCAAATCCAAGACTGCCAACACTTCTTCAATTCCTGTGTTTGTCTATAACTCTAACTCGGTGTATTTATGGTGTGTCCTGCTCCACCTGCCTGACGTCCAATTTATCTGATGGTCCTGTCCTCGCTGTTTCATGTATCATCGGGAAGGACCTGCGCACTGCGCCTTCATCTTCATCCACATGTTTCTGAACTCTCACTTAGTGAATTCACCTCACCAGATGAGAAATAATAATATATAAAATGAAATGTATCTCAATACTGCAGCAAATGCTAAAGTTGTAAAGAGGTGGTGCCAGTGATAGAAATTCTTTGTGATGCTTTAATTACTCTTTAAGAACATTCCCATATCATAATTTAAACTATTTAAATGAAAGTTAAACATTTCATTGCATTTCTAAAGATTGTAAATTGGGCATTCCTATGAAATCTGCCATATAAACTAACAATAACGTGGGTGTGTGGATTTTATGTTTTTTTAATTACTTTGTACATACAATTTACTATGTGTTGAAATGATCCTCACTTCTGCTAACAGTCTGCTATTCGCATTGGCTACAAAGATTAAAAATGTATCATCAATGTACTTAGATTAGCTAAAATATTTTCTAACTTTATGATTTTGTGGACTGCTTTCTGAATTGTACTTTTCGCCAAAGAAATAAATCATATGTCGTGCTCCTTAACCTCATGAAAGATACATATCATGGAATTTAGACAAATTTGTAGAAACTCAGCCATGATTTATTATTTAGAGATTTTTTTCTCATCTGAAGAATTTTGATGTTTTTCTAGGCAAATAAAAATATCATACCACCATTCATATTTTCCAAAGTTTAGAATAAACTAATGGGCAAACCAAACATGGCAATAAAAGTTGTTCCTTAGTCTAAAATTCAGCTGTGCGTCACTGGACAACATTTGGAAATGTTTCTCTACTTCACATTTTCAAATTTGGAGGATGATGCATAGGCAACTTAGAATGTTTATAACTACTGGAAATAAAATCCCAGCATTTATTAATCAAGTACAGTTGCTGTTGCTTATCTGAAGAATCTCAAGCTGCTGAGTCTACTGGTATTCTGTAAATAGATCTTTTCTCCAAAATAATTCTAATGTCAGGAGGAAAAATAATATTTGTTTGTGTAGCTGTCCTGAACATGGGCTCAAACTCACAGACTTGTCAACGCATGCAGTTTCTGACTAGTTTTCCAAATTCATTTTCATGATTTTCTCAAATATAAAATGTTTCCATTGGCTTTTGTACAAAAGATACTTTTATGCTGGGAACAATTCTGCCATTTTTATTCTTCATATACATTTCCAATATCCCAACAGTGAAATAATTACGATTTCTTCACGTATGAGTGTTATGACAAGAGAAGGAAGTGTTATAAGAGCTTTTGTGTATTTTTTCTTTACTTTACTTCGAAAAGACCTTCTGCTTATATTGATTTATCTATTGTTTTACATGCTTTGTAATAACAATAGGTCACCGATGTTCTAACAGATTTTTTAAGATGCTTTATAGAAATAGGGCACTGCCTAAAAATAAAAAGAGGCTAGTCAAAATCACAATAAGCTGTTGCATCAGGCCCACCACATTTGGTGCAAAAATAAACGAGTTGTAATCAGGCACTAAATGCAGAATATTTCCTGTATTACTAAACTATATACCGTACCACATAAGGAATATTACACTTATAGCAACATATAATTGTTATGAGTAGTACATCGTTGCACATTATTTGTTTTAAAGATATTTGTGATAATTGATCACATTTTCAACATTTTTTCCTAACATAGTCACCAATGAAAAATGCTTAGCTCAAACATGGTAATTTATTAGGTAAAAAAATAATTAGGTAAAATAAAATGTTACTTTACTTTATATTTCTTCCAAAGTAACTTCTACATTAGAACACAATAAATGAAAAACAATGATCAGGTAAATGGCAGAAAGGCAACCAGCAAGTCCAATGCAAAGGACTATAAAAACATTATTTATTAGTATCTATTAAAATATCAAAAAGGAAAAAATAAATATAAACACACTAGGCCTATACATTTTGAGCCTTAAAATTATTTGTGCTCAAAATGCGTAGTCCTAGTGTTTATTTTTATATTTTCCCTTTTGATATTTTAATAGATACTAATAATGTTTTTATAGTCCTTTCCATTGCTGTTGCTGGATGTCTTCCTGTCTTCCACCTGTTCATTTTCACCCAGGAGCCGTGGTCCCTATCTATGCACCACACCCTTATTAGATTGAACGATAACTAGACTGTGTGAGCTGAAGTGATATTTTTCTTTCCCTTTGTTCAAATTAATAAGAATACTGTTTGTTCAACAGTCAAGGTGTACAAAATGGGCCAGATTGACTACGTGTGCAGCAGTACGTGCTATTTACATGCAACAATTTACTCGTAAATGGGACCATGTTGCGACTATGAAAAATTTCTGGTGTGCTTTACTCACCCTCTGTAGGTATATTGAGTCTCTGTGGTTGGCCCTGTGTCTCATACCGGCTGCAACTCTGACGTCATATCAACAGTGTGCCAGCCAATCACTAACCTCAGCAGTGTTCTGTCTACACAAGCAGAGTCAATGTGCTTAGTGATTGTCTGAAGTATCAACATTATGATAGTGCTGCAGTGAATAATGGACATCGGAAGCAGCAGCGCTACACCTGTGGATGGAGAAAAGCACAGTCTGGTTTACTTGTATAACAAACTGGGCACAAGAAATAGAATTGTCCCACTGGCGACAATCTCAAATTAGCTTTCACTTTCTCTGGATGTATTTGATTTGTCCGAAGATGGGAGAGAGAAACGGCTGCTGATTGAACACAGGGATTGTGCAACATAATATCACACGATCCCAGGGCGAGCCAGTATCGACACCGCTGGAGCAGCGATGGCACTAGAGATGAGTATAAGTGTTATTGTTTTACAAGGAGGAAACATAGGGATTGAGAAGAGGTTGTCCAAGTGGACAACATCTTTACTTTTGTGTGCTCAATTTTTGGAGAATCATAGTTTTGATGGGTTCACTGTCATTTTTTCCGTAACAGTCATTAAACCCTTTCCCACATTGGGCGTAATAGTATGCCGATGTTGGACTCCCTTTCAATGATGTGGGCATCGGCGCTGAGCCCACATCTTTCTGTTTTGTACAGCTGACATGTGCCTCTAACAGCCGCAGGTGGAATTGCGTTCCACCCGTGGCTGTAAACTAGTTAAATGCCGCTGTTAAACTCTGACAGCGGTTTTTAACACACACCTCTGGCAAGCGTGCTGGAAATCCAACGCATAAGTGACACCGTCACCCTTGGGTTGGTATGACAGCGAGAGGTCTCCAGCAGACCTCTATGGTTGTCACTGCCGGATTGCTATGAGGGCCGACCACTGTCAGCAAGTCTGCTACATACAGGTGATCTGATCATCGCCTGTATGTAGCAGAGCGGTTATGGCAGCTTATAGTCTCCCATGGAGACTACTGAAGCATGCCAAAAGTAAAAAAAAGTTTTAAAAAATATTAACAAAATAAAAAAATATAAAAGTTCAAATCATCCCTCTTTCGCCCCATTCAAAATAAAACAATAACTGCTTAATAAGAAAAAAAGACAAAACGCCAAAATTAAATTTTTTGGTCACCGCAACATTGCATTAAATTGCTATAATGGGCGATGAAATGATCGTATCTCCACCAAAATGGTATTATTAAAAATGTCAGCTGGGCATGCAAAAAATAAGCTCTCACACAACCCGAGATCATGAAAAATGGAGACGCTATCGGAAAATGGCTCTGTTTTTTAACAAGCTTTGGAATTTTTTTCACCACTTAAATAAAATAAAACCTAGACATGTTTGGTTTGACGAACATGGTAAAAAAAAATAAGCAACAACTTTGGAATTGCACTTTTTTTGCAATTTCACAGCACTTGGAATTTTTTCCCCGTTTTTGAGTACAATACATGGTAAAACCAATGGTGTCGTTCAAAAGTACAACTTACCCCGCAAAAAAACCAAGCTCTCACATGGTCATTTTGACCAAAAATAAAAAAAGTTATGGCTCTGGGAAGAAGAGGAGCAAAAAATGAAACTGCAAAACCAAAAATACCTCTGGTTATTAAGAGGTTAAAAGTTGTTGAATGGAATCTTCACTGGTCCCAGTGATCACAATTTACAGTGCAAGTATGATCTCTTTGTGAGCTCAATTACTACAGCCACATCGAGATTATAAAACCACAACACAATATGAATTGGTAGTGAAGTTATTTATCGAGACAATTTTAATTTTAGTTTGTTTAACTTTTTAGTTTTATTGCTTTCTTTTTGTGTTAACTTTATATAGTAATTTTTAGCTTTTCTTTAATTCAAGTACAAACTATTTATTATCAAAGAATTCATAATTTAAGATGTCAATGAAAGATGTAAACACCATGTCAAAGGTTTCTTTTTTAACCCCTTAATGACCGCCGATACACCTTTTAACCCCTTTACCCCCAAGGGTGGTTTGCACGTTAATGGCCGGGCCAATTTTTACATTTCTGACCACTGTCTCTTTATGAGGTTATAACTCCAAAACGCTTCAACGGATCTCGGCGATTCTGACACTGTTTTCTCGTGACATATTGTACTTCATGATAGTGGTAAAATTTCTTCAATATAACTTGCAATTATTTGTGAAAAAAATGGAAATTTGTCGAAAATTTTGAAAATTTCACAATTTTCACAGTTCGAATTTTTATTCTGTTAAACCAGAGAGTTACGTGACACAAAATAGTTAATAAATAACATTTCCCATATGTCTACTTTACATCAGCACAATTTTGGAAACACATTTTTTTTTTGCTAGGAAGTTATAAGGGTTAAAATTGACCAGCAATTTCTCATTTTTACAACAAAATTTACAAAACCATTTTTTTTAGGGACCACCTCACATTTGAAGTCACTTTGAGGGGTCTATATGGCAGAAAATACCCAAAAGTGACACCATTCTGAAAACTGCACCACTCAAGGTGCTCAAAACCACATTCAAGAAGTTTATTAACCCTTCTGGTGTTTCACAGCAGCAGAAGCAACATGGAAGGAAAAAATTATCATTTTACTTTTTAGTCACAAAAATGATCTTTCAGCAATAATTTTTTTAATTTACCAAGGGTAAAAAGAGAAAATGGACCCCAAAAGTTGTTGTCCAATTTGAGTATGCTGATACCCCACATGTGAGGGGAAACCACTTTTTTGGCACATAGCAGGGCTCAGAAGGAAAGGAGCGCCATTTGACATTTTCAATCTAAAATTGGCTGGAATTGAGATCGGATGCCATGTCGCGTTTAGCGAGCCCCTGATGTGCCTAAACAGTGGAAACCCTCCACAAGTGACCCCATTTTGGAAACTAGACCCCCTAAGGAACTTATCTAGGTGTGTGTTGAGCACTTTTAACTCCCCAGTGCATCACAGAAGTTTATAACGCCCGGGCGTGAAAAAAAAATCCTATTTTTTCCCACAAAAATGATCATTTAGTCCCCAATTTTTAATTTTCCCAAGTGTAACAGGAGAAATTGGACCCCAAAAGTTGTTGTTCAATTTGTCCTGAGTACGCTGATACCCCATATGTGGGAAAAAACTACTGTTTGGGTACACTTCGGGGCTCGGAAGGGAAGTTGTGATGTTTTGAAAAGCAGACTTTGATGGAATGTTATGCGGGCATCATGTTCCGTTTGCAGAGCCCCTGATGTGCCTGAACAGTAGAAATCCCCCACAAGTGACCCCATTTTGGAAACTAGACCTAATTGGGAACTTATCTAGGTGTGTGGTGAGAATTTTGAACCCCCAAGTGTTTCACTTAAATTTATAATGCCCGGGCGTGAAAATAAAATATCCTATTTTTTCCTACAAAAATTATTTTTAGTCCCCAATTTTTAATTTTCCCAAGGGTAACAGGAGAAATTGGACCCCAAAAGTTGTTGTCCAATTTGTTCTGAGAACGCTGATACCCCACATGTGGGAAAAAATACTGTTTGGGCACAAGTCGGGGCTCGGAAGGGATGTGGTGATGTTTTGGAAAGCAGACTTTGATGGAATGGTCTGCAGGCGTCATGTTCCATTTGCAGAGCCCCTGATGTGCCTAAACAGTAAAAAAAATCCCACAAGTGACATTTTGTAAACTAGACCCCCAATGAACTTACATAGATGTGCCCCCTTTTTGGAACTAATCTACTGTTTCCTGTAAAGTAAATTAGTAGTGCATGGAGGGGTGGTACAATTTGAAGCAATCCTTCATACACAGGCCAAGTTTTTTTGGGCAGGTCTCGCATTGATAAATGGTGCCCTTGCGTATTCCCCTTTTGTAACACACTCGGCACCTTTTTTGCGACTTACCTCTTTTTCCAGTTTGCGAGACCTCCCCCGGGAAATGCTGACCTGGTACGATACGAGCACCTTCAGTTCCGGAAGTACTGGGGCCCGCTCCTTCCCTCGTGCCAAATATCAGGGCTCTAACCACTACCTCCTGGAACTGAAGGTACGTCGTATCAGTGTGGCGTGCACATCATGACAGCAGAAAAGCGTTGAGCATTGCCATTTGTGCGATGTTCATGGACAGCTTTTTGTACCACACCTTGACCTTTCTCGAAGCACTATACGGTTGGAGGAGTTGATCAGAGAAATCAACGCCCCCCATGTTTTTGTTGTACCCCAGTACACAGTCAGGTTTGCTGACCTGTGTAGAGGTACCCCGTACAGATCTGAGGGCACTGCCATCACTGTGTATGGTGGTCAAAAGAAGGACATCCCTCTTGTCCTTGTACTTGACCACCAGCAGGTGGTCACTACATTGGGCTAAGCTCTCACCTTTTCTGAGCATCTGCCCAAGTAGCATCTTTGGGAGGCCTCTCTGATTTTTGCGGATAGTACCGCAGGCTGCGGTATCTCGCGCAGAGAGGGATTTGTAGAGTGGGATGCTGGAATAAAAGTTATCAGTGTAGAGGTGATAACCTTTATCCAGCAGTGGGTGCACCAAATCCCACACAATTTTCCCACTCACTCCCAGGACAGGGGGACACTCAGGCGGTTCAATCCTGGTGTCCTTCCCTTCGTAGACTCTAAAGCTGTAGGTGTACCCGGAGGTACTCTCACACAGCTTGTAGAGTTTGATTCCGTACCTGGCCCTTTTGCTGGGTATTGACGGAATTTGAGCCGCCCCTTAAAATGAATTAAGGACTCATCCACGGAGATGTCCCTTTGAGGCACATACACTTCAGCAAATTTTTTGTTGAAGTGTTCGATGACTGGCCGAACTTTGAACAGACGGTCAAAGTTGGGGTCATCTCATGCGGGACACTGTGCATTATTGGAATAATGCAGGAACTTATGGATGGCCTCAAAACGCATTCAGACCATGACCATTCGGAACACTGGAGTGTTGTATAAAATATCAACACTCCAATATTGCCGAATTTCTGGCTTCTTCAGGAGCCCCATATGAAGCATCAGGCCCCAAAACTGCATAATTTCAACTGCGTCTACAGGAGACCAGTTAGAATATGATGAACTGGTGTTTTGCTCCAAAGATTGACGAGCATACAAATTAGTTTGCTCCACCATGAGGTTAACAAAATCCTCAGAGAAAAAGACTTTGAAAAAGTCTATTTCTGTGAGGCCGGTGGTGTCAAACCTGATTTCTGATTCTGCCACAAAATCAGGAATCAGTGGCTCGTAATTTTCGGGGGGCGAGGTCCATACGGGGTCAAGAGGGGTGCGCTGGTTCATCTTCAGGAGTGAGCCCTGCCTCATCTTCATCTTCATGAATGATGGGCACTGCTTCTGTCCTGCGGCGTCTGCGTGGCGGTTCCACAGGGCCGGAGGAGGAAGATGAGGAGTCAGAAGAGAATGAGGAAGAGGATGAGGAAGAATCAGAAAAATAAAGAAAAGTGGGATCCTCTCCCTCACTATCAGTGTCGGAGGCAAGGAAAGAATATGCCTCCTCCGCTGAATAGCGCTGTTGGGACGAACGGGACGAGCGGGACATTTTTTTGTGAGTATGGTGCTTGGGTGTACTTTATTGGTAACTATGTGTACATGTGGGGGGGATAGTGTTTGGTGCAAACTATTCTGAAAAGAAAAAGCTAAAGGGAAAAAAAAGCAAATGGGGAGAAAAAAATACCTGTGAAAGGAAAAGTCTGAAACAGCAGGCCGTAGCTCTGATAAGTGAACCGCGTCACTTATCAAATTTCGGCGGCTGCTGGGTGTGCGAACGGGGATGTGAAAAAAACAGCAGGCACGAGAGCTCTGATAAGTGAACCATGTCACTTATCAGAGTTCGGCAGCTGCTGGGTGTGCGAACGGGGATGTGAAAAAAAAAATCGAAAAGGGAAGGCACAGATTAGATGCGGCGGCTGGGGGAGCGCACGGGGATGGGAAAAAAAAAAAGAAAAGGGAAGGCACGGATTAGACGTGGCAGCTGAGGGAGCGCACGGGGATGGGAAAAAAAAAAGAAAAGAAAAGGGAAGGCACGCATTAGACGCGGTGGCTGGGGGAGCGCACGGGGATGGGGAAAAAAAAAGAAAAGAAAAGGGAAGGCACGGATTAGACGCGGCGGCTGGGGGAGTGCACGGGCATGGGAAAAAAAAAGAAAAGGGAAGACACGGATTAGACACGGCGGCTGGGGGAGCGCACGGGAATGGGAAAAAAAAGAAAAGAAAAGGGAAGGCACGCATTAGATGCGGCGGCTGGGGGAGCGCACGGGGATGGGGGAAAAAAAAGAAAAGAAAAGGGAAGGCACGGATTAGATGAGGCGGCTGGGGGAGCGCACGAGAATGGAAAAAAAAAAAAGAAAAGGGAAAGCACGGATTAGACGCGGCGGCTGGGGAAGCGCACGGGAATGGGGAAAAAAAAAAAGAAAAGGGAAGGCACGGATTAGACGCGGCGGCTGGGGGAGTGCACGGGGATGGGGGGAAAAAAAGGCACGGATTAGACGCAGCGGCTGGGTGAGCGCACGGGGATGGGAAAAAAAGAAAAGGGAAGGCACGGATTAGAAGCGGTGGCTGGGGGAGCACAAGGGGATGGGAAAAAAGTGAGCACGAGTGTTGATAGGTGAACTGCATCACCAATCAACGCTCGGCGGCGCTCAGGGGGTGAAAAGACAGCGAGCATGAGTGTTGATAGGTGAACTGTGTCACCAATCAATGCTCAGCGGCTGCTAAATTTGGGCATGGATATGGTGCAAGGTGGGGGTGGAGGGGGGAAGGGGGATGGGGGGATGAAGAGAGATCGGGCCGGGATCGGGGTATCAACACTTATGGTTGTAGTCTCTCTTCTTTCTTCTCTCCTCTTTCTTCTATCTTTCTTTTTTCTTTAGCAAGAATTGTGGTGTCACAGGCTACTGTGGCACCACAAGTCTCAGCACAGGAGGAGATCTCTCGGCATGACCGCTCTGAAGGAATCCTCACCAAGTGTGAGGATTCCTTCAGAGCAGTTAGACAGGTCAGGGGCAAGTGAGACAGGTCACAGAGCGGTCACACTGCTGCTGTGACCTGTGATTGGTGGGATCGATGATCACATCGATCCCACCAATCAGAGGAGGCCCTGGTGACGCCGGTGTTGCTAGGCACCAGCGTATGATCGGAGCTCACAGCTCCGATCATAGGCAGGCCATCGGCAGGTCACCAGCAGGTGACCAGCAGGTGACCGGCAGGTCACCCGCAGGTCACCATCAGGGCACAGCGCGGTCACACCGCCGCTGTGCCCTGTGAATGGCGCTATCGATGATCACATCGATCGCGCCATTCAGTAGCTGCAGGCTCCGGAGTATCATCAGCAGGCAGGGCACTTCAGGCAGGCTCCGGAGCAGGAAGTTGCAGGCAGGGCACAGCACGGTAACACCGCCGCTGTGCCCTGCGATTGGCGCGATGATCGATGTGATCGTCGATCGCGCCAATCCGGGGCGTTTTGGCCGATGCCATCGGTACTCGATCCTAGCCTGGGACCTCACTGTTTCAGCCAATCTGATTGGCTGAAACAATGAGAAAGGCTGCGATTGGCTGTTCAGAATTGAGCAGCCAATCACAGCGATCGGGAGGCCGGGGGGGTGGAGACAGGCCCTAGGATGCCGACACCATCTTCCTCCAGGTAAGATGGCGTCGGAATTTTAATGCGATCACTGCGACTTAAGTCGCAGTGTCGCATTAAAGGGCATGACATACTATTCCGTCCTTGGGAAGTAGGGCCCACCCCACATGGATGGAATAGTACGTCTAATGACAGAAAGGGGTTAACAGTGGCAGTTAAGGGAACTTATGCCTCAGCGATGCTTTTTAACAGCGCTGCAAAATAAGTGTATAGCGCCCCCCAGTGTCAGAATTAATCTGGTGTCTCGGCTACCGTGGGTAGCTGAGACCGCAGAGAACATGATTCAGGTTGGTTTTTACCGACCCCTGTGTTGCAATCGCCATTATTAATGGAATAACGGCAACTGCAAAAAAAAAAAGAAGTCCCCTGAGAGAGAGAAATAGGGTCCCCTGCCCCCTTCCCATACCTTCAGTTTCCCTGGATCCGGTCCGTTTTCTCCTGATACCCTTGTAAGAATAAAAAAAATTGGTTCCAAAGTAATTTTTTTGTGAAAAAAGTAAAATGTTCATTTTATCCTTCCACGTTGCTTTAGTTCTTGTGAAGCACCGTGAGGGTTAATAAACTTCGTCAATGTGGTTTTCTGCACCTTGAGGGGTGCAGTTTTTAGAATAGTGTCACTTTTGGGTATTTTCTGTTATATTGACCCCCCCAAAACTCTTCAAATGTGAGGTGGTCCCTAAAAAAATGGTTTTGTAAATTTTGTTGGAAAAATGAGAAATCGCTGGTCAATTTTTAACCCTTTTAACAAAAAATTTTGATTACAAAAGTCTGCTGATATAAAGTAGACATGTGGGAAATGTTATTTATTAACAATTTTATGTGACATATCTCTGTGATTTATGGGCATGAAAATTCAAAGTTTGAAAAATTGAAAAATTTTCCAAATTTTTGCCAAATTTCCATACCAAACAAATGTTACCATTACCATGAAGTACAATATGTCACGACAAAGCAATCCTAGAATCACCAAGATAAAGCATACCAGAGTTGTAACCTCATAAAGGGACAGTGGTCAGAATTGTAACAAATGGCCCGGTCATTAACAAGCAAATCACCCTCGGGGGTTAACTTAGGTAATAATGTCCCAAACACCATGATTACAATTAAACAGGTGTAGCCAATATGCTTGTAACTCTCTCTGTTCATCTATGTTATAGAGTTATAAAAAAAATCCTATAACGTCCAAACAAAAAAAATTGTTTCCAAAATTGTGCTGATGTAAAGTTGACATGTGGGAAATGTTATTTATTAACTAGTTTGTGTGACACCAATCTCTGATTAAGGGTACAAAAATAAAAAGTGTGAAAATTGCTAAATTTTCCAAATTTTTACCAAATTTCCCAAATTTTTACCAAATTTCCATTTTTCATAAATAAATGCAAGTTATATCAAAGAAATTTTACTACTATCATGAAGTGCAATATGTCACGGAAAAACATTCTCAGAATCAGAGGGATACATTGAAGCGTTCTAGAGCTATAACCTCATAAAGTGACAGTGGTCAGAATTGTAAAAATTGGCCTGGTCATTAAAGGGAACCTGTCACCTGAATTTGGCAGGACAGGTTTGTGGTCATATGGGCGGGGTTTTCGTGTGTTTGATTCACCCTTTCCTTACCCATTGGCTGCATGCTGACCGCAATATTGGATTGAAGTTCATGCTGTGTCCTCCATAGTACAAGCCTGCGCAAGGCAATCTTGGCTTGCGCACGCGCAGTATGCTTTGCCCAACTGCGGGCAAAGCTGAAAAGCATTGGTGCGCATGCGCTGGTGCACTATGTCCCGGAACACAGCGAAATACTTCCGGGACATAGTATGCCGACGCATGCGCACTAATGCTTTTTGGCTTTGCCCACAGTTGGACAAAGCATCTGCGCGTGCGCAAGGCAAGATTGTCTTGCGCAGGCATGTACTACAGAGGACACAGCATGAACTTCAATCCAATATTGCGGCCAGCATGCAGCCAGCTGGTAAGGAAAGGGTGAATCAAACACCCGAAAACCCCGCCCATATGCCTGCAAACCTGTCCCGCCAAAGTCAAGTGACAGGTTCCCTTTCAGTACTAAATTGGCACTGTCACTAAGGGGTTAATGTGCGACATCTCCCAAATGCTTGAAAATAGCTCTATGATAGCTGAACATCTCTGTCTAATTGAGTCATAAAAATACCATAAAAAACTACGTCAGAACATTATCCAGGTTATTGGTGAAACAATGTTTTGCTTTCACTGTAGGATTAATTTTTCTTTCCTTTTGTCAGTTTAGGACCATTTGCACAGCATTAGGATAACTGGACAGTTTTGCTTTATTTTAACATAATCCCTCTTTATGATTTGGGATTTACATTCCAGAATGGAATATTGTGGAATTTTTTTAAAGAAAATTTTGCCAAATGATTGTAAACTTACAGTGTTTGTAGGACATGCTTTTTCCCATGGTAACACCTGTAACGATTCCACCCCTCAGTGCTGAGCAGTCTGTGCAGTGATTGACAGCACTGTTGTCCAATCTGGTGCAGGGGCGTGCTAATCAGTCTGTATTTTCATTGACAGCTTGGCTGTCAAATCTGAGACCGAGAGTTGCTGAGCTCTCGTCGATGCTCTGGGTTTCCATAATTGCCCAGCTATTTAACTGAGATGGCAATCCCAGAGAGCTGTCAGCCTTAGCTTCAGCTGAGAGTGATTTTTTCCTCTGTGCTTTGTATTTTGCTCATGGATCTGTCTCTACTTGACCTTGGACCTCGTTCTGACCGTCTGTCTGTTTAACCCCTTTGTTCTGATCCGCTATACTCCTGGTACTTTTGTCTCTTCCCTCTGTTTATTTCATTTCCTACTGGCTTTTGACTTCAGACTCTTCGACTATCTCAACTCATGGTTTCTTCACAAGAAGTGACTCAGCGTCACAACACCAATATAAAGATTACATAGTTGAATAGCAGAAACAAACATGGAGATTTTGGAAACGTCATTGTGTTGACAAGTTACATTAGTAATGAAAATCGTTTTTGGTTTTCTAAGTGGAAATGTCAGGGGCACTGACTGGCTATGCTTACAATAATGAATGCCAAAACACTTCACTTAGTAATAGAGAATACAGTTGATTAATTACCTGTTCGTTAGAGAAATGCTAAAACTTTGGCAAGTTTGTGGCCCTCTAGGACAAGATTGGGCAACACTATATTAGCACAAACAATTTATAATAAGATTCTTTCTTACTTTGTGTATGGATACATGTATTTTGAATGTAGTCAATTCATAGTTACACGTATATTTTAAAAATCTTTGTTAATGTTTTTTTTTACATTCTGTTGTTTGATGACTCCATGCTGTTTGGAATAGATATCAGTAGTTACACCATGTAATTAAAATCTGTGATATAAAAAGCAGTTCAAGGACAGGACTGGATGACTGTTATGGACCTGGTGGTTAGGAGCACCCGGAATGACCTGATGAGTAAACTCAAAATCGGGACTAGCTCTGGGTAAGTGGGAACTCTGCTGACCGCAAACCCTACTCCTATCACACACTAGAAATAGCCGTGGAGCGTACCTAACTCTCCCTAGACGCCTCTTCACAGCCTAAGAGCTAACTACACCTAAAGATAGAAATAGAAGCCTTACCTTGCCTCAGAGAAATTCCCCAAAGGTAAAGGCAGACCCCCACATATATTGACTGTGAGTTAAGAGGAAAGTCACAAACACAGGAATGAAACAGGTTTTAGCAAAGGAGGCCAGATTTCACTAAATAGTCAGAGGATAGAAAAGGGAACTATGCGGTCAGCACAAAAGACTACAAAAAACCACACAGAGTAAGCAAAAAGACTCCCCACACCGACTCACGGTGTGGAGGTGCCACTCTGCACCCAGAGCTTCCAGCTAGCAAGGGAATATCATGATAGCAAGCTTGACTAGAATTTAGCAGTACTAAGAAATATATTCAGGAAGCAGTAACAACAAATGAACTAGCAAAGACTTAGCTTCTGCTGGAGTAGACAGGTCCTCAGAGAAGTCCAAGAGAGATCTGAACCAATACTGAAACACTGACAGCTGGCATGAAGTAACGATCTGAGTGGAGTTAAATAGGGAAGCAGCATAGCAATAAACGAAAGCAGCTGATAAAACCAACCTCAGTGACCAGCAGTTCCGCTCGAAGCCACCAGAGGGAGTCCAAGAGCAGAACCAACCAAAGTACCATTCATGACCACAGGAGGGAGTCTGAGAACGGAATTCACAACAGTACCCCCACCTTGAGGAGGGGTCACCGAACCCTCACCAGGGCCCCCAGGCCGATCAGGACGAGCCAAATGAAAGGCACGAACTAAATCGGCAGCATGGACATCGGAGGCAACAACCCAGGAATTATCCTCCTGACCATAGCCCTTCCACTTAACCAGGTACTGAAGCTTCCATCTCGAAATACGAGAATCCAAAATTTTTTCCACCACATGCTCCAACTCCCCCTCAACCAACACCGGAGCAGGAGGATCAACGGAGGGAACCATAGGCGCCACGTACCTCCGCAACAATGACCTATGGAACACATTATGGATGGCAAAAGAAGCTGGAAGGACCAAACGAAATGACACAGGGTTGAGAATTTCAGAAATCTTATAAGGACCAATGAAACGAGGCTTAAACTTAGGAGAAGAAACCTTCATAGGAACATAACGAGAAGACAACCAAACCAAATCCCCAACACGAAGTCGGGGACCAACACAACGACGGCGGTTAGCGAAACGTTGAGCCTTCTCCTGGGATAACGTCAGATTGTCCACTACGTGAGTCCAAATTTGCTGCAACCTGTCCACCACAGAATCCACACCAGGACAGTCAGAAGGCTCAACCTGCCCCGAAGAAAATCGAGGATGAAAACCAGAATTGCAAAAAAAAGGCGAAACCAAAGTAGCCGAACTAGCCCGATTATTAAGGGCGAACTCAGCCAATGGCAAGAAGGTCACCCAATCATCCTGATCAGCAGAAACAAAGCATCTCAGATAGGTTTCCAAAGTCTGGTTGGTTCGTTCGGTTTGGCCATTTGTTTGAGGATGGAAAGCCAAAGAAAAAGACAAATCAATGCCCATCTTAGCACAAAAGGACCGCCAAAACCTAGAGACAAACTGGGAACCTCTGTCTGACACAATGTTCTCCGGAATGCCATGCAAACGAACCACATGTTGAAAAAATAATGGCACCAAATCAGAGGAAGAAGGTAATTTAGGCAAGGGTACCAAATGGACCATCTTAGAAAAGCAATCACAAACCACCCAGATGACAGACATCCTTTGAGAGACAGGAAGATCTGAAATAAAATCCATGGAAACATGCGTCCACGGCCTTTTCGGGACTGGCAAGGGCAAAAGCAACCCACTGGCATGAGAACAGCAGGGCTTAGCCCGAGCACAAGTCCCACAGGACTGCACAAAAGAACGCACATCCCGTGACAAGGAAGGCCACCAAAAGGACCTAGCCACCAAATCTCTGGTACCAAAATTCCCAGGATGACCAGCCAACACCGAGCAATGAACCTCAGAAATAATTCTGCTAGTCCATCTATCAGGGACAAACAATTTCTCCGCTGGACAACGGTCAGGTCTATCAGCCTGAAACTCCTGCAGCACCCGCCGCAAATCAGGGGAGATGGCAGACAGAATTACCCCCTCTTTGAGAATACCAGCCGGCTCAGGGACTCCCGGAGAATCAGGCACAAAACTCCTAGAAAGGGCATCCGCCTTCACATTCTTAGAACCTGGAAGGTATGAGACCACAAAATCGAAACGGGAGAAAAACAGCGACCATCGAGCCTGTCTAGGATTCAACCGCTTGGCAGACTCGACATAAGTCAGATTTTTGTGATCCGTCAAGACCACCATGCGGTGCTTGGCTCCCTCAAGCCAATGTCGCCACTCCTCGAATGCCCACTTCATAGCTAGCAGCTCCCGATTGCCAACATCATAATTACGCTCAGCAGGCGAAAACTTTCTAGAAAAGAAGGCACATGGCTTCATCACAGAGCCATCAGAACTTCTTTGAGACAAAACAGCCCCTGCTCCAATCTCAGAAGCATCAACCTCGACCTGAAAAGGGAGCAAAACATCTGGCTGACACAACACAGGGGCCAAAGAAAAAGGACGTTTCAGCTCCTGAAAAGCCTCAACGGCCGCAGAGGACCAATTCACCACATCAGCACCTTTCTTTGTCAAATCAGTCAAAGGTTTAACCACACTAGAAAAATTAGCGATGAAGCGACGGTAAAAATTAGCAAAGCCCAGGAATTTCTGGAGGCTCTTCACAGATGTAGGTTGAGTCCAATCATAAATGGCCTGAACTTTAACAGGATCCATCTCGATAGTAGAAGGGGAAAAAATGAAGCCCAAAAAGGAAACCTTCTGAACTCCGAAGAGACATTTAGACCCCTTCACAAACAAGGAATTAGCACAAAGGACCTGGAATACCATTCTGACCTGTTTCACATGAGACTCCCAATCATCCGAAAAGACCAAAATATCATCCAAATATACAATCATGAATCTATCCAGATACTTTTGGAAGATGTCATGCATAAAGGACTGAACACAGATGGAGCATTTGAAAGCCCGAATGGCATTACCAGGTACTCAAAATGGCCCTTGGGCGTATTAAATGCTGTTTTCCATTCATCGCCCTGTTTAATACGCACAAGGTTATACGCCCCTCGAAGATCTATCTTGGTGAACCAACTAGCCCCCTTAATCCGAGCAAACAAATCAGACAGCAGAGGCAAAGGGTACTGAAATTTGACCATGATTTTATTGAGAAGGCGGTAATCTATACAGGGTCTCATAGAACCATCCTTCTTGGCCACAAAAAAGAACCCTGCTCCCAACGGTGATGAAGACGGGCGAATATGCCCTTTCTCCAAGGACTCCTTTATATAACTCCGCATAGCGGCATGCTCTGGCACAGATAAATTAAAAAGTCGGCCCTTAGGAAACTTACTACCAGGAATCAAATTTATAGCACAATCACAATCCCTATGAGGGGGTAGGACACTGGATTTGGGCTCATCAAATACATCCTGGTAATCCGACAGAAACTCAGGGACTTCAGAAGGAGTGGAAGCAGAAATTGACACCAACGGAACATCGCCAACCCCAACTAGACACAGACATTGATTTCCAATCCAATACTGGATTATGAACCTGTAGCCATGGCAAACCCAACACGACCACATCATGCAAATTATGTAACACCAAAAAGCGAATATCTTCCTGATGTGCAGGAGCCATGCACATGGTCAACTGAGTCCAGTACTGAGGTTTATTCTTGGCCAACGGCGTGGCATCAATTCCCCTTAATGGAATAGGATACTGCAAAGGCTCCAAGAAAAAACCACAGCGCCTGGCAAACTCCAAGTCCATCAAATTCAGGGCAGCGCCTAAATCCACAAATGCCATAACCGAGTAGGATGACAAATAGCAAATCAGAGTAACAGACAAAAGAAATTTAGGCTGTACAGTACCAATGGTGACAGACCTAGCGAACCGCTTGGTGCGCTTAGGACAATCAGAGATAGCATGAGTGGGGTCACCACAGTAAAAACACAGCCCATTCTGACGTCTGTGTTCTTGCCGTTCAGTTCTGGTCAAAGTTCTATCACATTGCATAAGCTCAGGCCTCTGCTCAGAGGACACCGCCAAATGGTGCACAATTTTGCGCTCGCGCAAACGCCGATCAATTTGGATGGCCAAGGACATTGATTCATTCAGACCAGCAGGCGTGGGAAATCCCACCATAACATCCTTAAGGGCTTCAGAAAGACCCTTTCTAAAAATTGCTGCCAGGGCACACTCATTCCATTGAGTAAGCACAGACCATTTTCTAAACTTCTGACAATATATCTCTGCTTCATCATGACCCTGACACAAAGCTAGCAAGATTTTCTCTGCCTGATCCACTGAATTCGGTTCATCATAAAGCAATCCAAGCGCCAGAAAAAACGCATCTACATTAAGCAATGCAGGATCTCCTGGCGCAAGGGAGAATGCCCAGTCTTGAGGGTCGCCACGCAACAAAGAAATAATAATTTTTACTTGCTGAATGGGGTCACCAGAGGAGCGGGGTTTCAAAGCAAGAAACAGTTTACAATTATTTTTGAAATTCAGAAACTTAGATCTATCCCCAGAAAACAAATCAGGAATTGGAATTCTAGGCTCTAACATCGGATTCTGAACTACATAATCTTGAATGCTTTGTACCCTTGCAGTGAGATGATCCACACAAGAGGACAGACCTTGAATATCCATATCTACACCTGAGTCCTGAACCACCCAGAGGTTAAGGGGAAAAGAGAGACAAAACACACTGCAAAGAAAAAAAAATGGGTTCAGAACTTCTCTTATCCCTCTTTTGAGATGCATTAACACTTTACGGCCAGCTGTACTGTTATGGACCTGGTGTTTAGGAGCACCCGGAATGACCTGATGAGTAAACTCAAAATCGGGACTAGCTCTGGGTAAGTGGGAACTCTGCTGACCGCAAACCCTACTCCTATCACACACACTAGAAATAGCCGTGGAGCGTACCTAACTCTCCCTAGACGCCTCTTCACAGCCTAAGAGCTAACTACACCTAAAGATAGAAATAGAAGCCTTACCTTGCCTCAGAGAAATTCCCCAAAGGTAAAGGCAGACCCCCACATATATTGACTGTGAGTTAAGAGGAAAGTCACAAACACAGGAATGAAACAGGTTTTAGCAAAGGAGGCCAGATTTCACTAAATAGTCAGAGGATAAAAAAGGGAACTATGCGGTCAGCACAAAAGACTACAAAAAACAACGCAGAGTAAGCAAAAAGACTCCCCACACCGACTCACGGTGTGGAGGTGCCACTCTGCACCCAGAGCTTCCAGCTAGCAAGGGAATATCATGATAGCAAGCTGGACTAGAATTTAGCAGTACTAAGAAATATATTCAGGAAGCAGTAACAACAAATGTACTAGCAAAGACTTAGCTTCTGCTGGAGTAGACAGGTCCTCAGAGAAGTCCAAGAGAGATCTGAACCAATGCTGAAACACCGACAGCTGGCATGAAGTAACGATCTTAGTGGAGTTAAATAGGGAAGCAGCATAGCAATAAACGAGAGCAGCTGATAAAGCCAACCTCAGTGACCAGCAGTTCCGCTCGAAGCCACCAGAGGGAGTTCAAGAGCAGAACCAACCAAAGTACCATTCATGACCACAGGAGGGAGTCCGAGAACGGAATTCACAACAGATGACCCTCTATTATCTTACATGATTTGTTATTAAGTCTAGGAAATTTAGCTTTAGTATAGTATAAAGAGTTTAGTATAAATAGATCATGAATACACAATTCACATTAACTTTACTTGTCATCTGGGTTAATGATTTTAATGGTGTCATATGATGAATTCATGGCAATTGCTTTTTAGTAACTTGATACTAGCAAGGATTCCAATGCATAATGAAGAATTATAATGTATTTAAAAGCATTCTTATTTAAAGGGAATCTGTCAGTATGATCAACCCTCTTAATTCATCTAAATGGACGTGTAAGTCATAGAAAGCTGAACAAAATGATACCTTGATATCTTTGAGCTGATGTTTTATTCCACAGAAATTAATGTTTTTCTTGATATGTAAATGAGCTATTCATGGTTATGGGCCAGACACAAATCTGCATGAAAATTTGCCTTCAGGGATTATTATAAATGAAAGGGAGCATTAACAACCAGAAATACATACAGTACAGACCAAAAGTTTGGAAACACTTTTTTATTTAAAGATTTTTCTGTATTTTCATGACTATGAAAATTGTACATTCACACTGAAGGCATCAAAACTATGAATTAACACATGTGGAATTATATACTTAACAAAAAAGTGTGAAACAACTGAAAATATGTTCTATATTTTAGGTTCTTCAAAGTAGCCACCTTTGTGCAAAGCAGTCATCAAAGCAACTCTTGGCATTCTCTTGATGAGCTTCAAGAGGTAGTCACCGGGAATGGTCTTCCAACAATCTTGAAGGAGTTCCCAGAGATGCTTAGCACTTGTTGGCCATTTTGCCTTTACTCTGCAGTCCAGCTCACCCCAAACTATCTTGATTGGGTTCAGATCTGGTGACTGTGGAGGCCAGGTCATCTGGCGTAGCACCTCATCACTCTCCTTCTTGGTCAAATAGCCCTTACACAGCCTGGAGGTGTGTTTGGGGTCATTGTCTTGTTGAAAAATAAATGATGGTCCAACTAAGTGCAAACCAGATGGAACAGCATGCCGCTGCAAGATGTTGTGGTAGCTATGCTGGTTCAGTATGCCTTCAATTTTGAATAAATCCCCAACAGTGTCACCAGCAAAGCACCCACACACCATCACACCTCCTCCTCCATGCTTCACGGTGGGAACCAGGCATGTAGAGTCCATCCTTTTCTGTGTCCCACAAAGACACGGTGGTTGGAGCTAAACATCTCAAATTTGGACTCATCAGACTAAAGCACAGATTTCCACTGGTCTAATGTCCATTCCTTGTGTTCTTTAGGCCAAACAAGTCTCTTCTGCTTGTTGCCTGTCCTTAGCAGTGGTTTCCTAGCAGCTATTTTAGCATGAAGGCCTGCTGCACAAAGTCTCCTCTTAACAGTTGTTGTAGAGATGTGTCTGCTGCTAGAACTCTATGTGGCATTGACCTGGTCTCTAATCTGAGCTGGTGTTAACCTGCGATTTCTGAGGCTGGTGACTTGGATAAACTTATCCTCAGAAGCAGAGGTGACTCTTGGTCTTCCTTTCCTGGGGTGGTCCTCATGTGAGCCAGTTTCTTTGTTGGCCTTGATGGTTTTTGCCACTGCACTTGGGGACACCTTCAAAGTTTTCCCAATTTTTCGAATTGACTGACCTTCATATCTTAAAGTAATGATGGCCACTCGTTTTTCTTTACTTACCTGCTTTTTTCTTGCCATAATATAAATTCTAACAGTCTATTCAGTAGGACTATCAGCTGTCTATCCATCAGACTTCACAACTGATGGTCCCAACCCCATTTATAAGGCAAGAAATCTGTGATACAAATGAGACAAGAATGTCTGAATGTATGTGTAGATAGTGATTTCATGTATCTATTGCCATTAACTGAGTACAAAGACAAAATGGAAGCGGTGCCCTTCAAGTGATCTATTTATATTGCATGAGGAGATGTGGCACAAAATAACAAGGCCGAATAACAAGATAAGTGTTATTTATATTGCATGAGGAGATAAATGTGGAATTTGCACAATAAACAGCTCGTGATCTTTATAGTAACAATAAGAAAAATGCCAGTACGCATGACAGCTTTAAAGTGTATAAAACAGGACGGTACCTAGATGGGGGAGGGACATTTCCAGACTCTTCAAGTGGACGCACTGTGGTCTGTGATGTAAGCCGGGATTGTTTCCTTCCCCCTGTCGAGGTCCCCCGTCAGGAGAAAGAGATGCTACAATATCCGGTAATGTATTGATGCTTACTATCTCTATATATATATGATTGTATAACAAAGATGTTGATCATTGCATGTCAGAACTTTTGAACTAATCTTGTGCCAAAGGTCATTATAAATCTTTTTAATCACAATTAATAAATTTCATAATCTTGTTTTACCGAAAAAGACTTTTGTCTGTGCCTAATTAGTATATTAGTGAGTGCTCCGTAAGTAAGGCATAACGCCTCCTCATTAATGACTCGGTAAGACATAAATTGGCGTAGTCGGCAGGATCTTATGAAAGCAAGTTTTTTTTTGTTTTGTTGTTTTTGCTAAAAAGAATTTTGTGATAGATAATAGATGGATTTTTGAAAGTTTGATTGTCTAGACAAAGGAAATTGTTAAGTTGCTAGAAGATTGTTTCTTTTTGGCACAAAGCCAATTTTTAGAAATCCTTATAACTTTTTGTCTGAATATAATTTTGAAATTTTGTTTTTATCAAAGTGATATATTTTGATTGATAATTCTTTGTGCAAAAAATTAGAATTTGGCATTTTGCCAAAAAATGTTTAAAAAGCGCAAGGAAAGAGTTGGAAAAGTTGTGGACGTGCCCGGTTGGACCGAGGCACCGTATAATATATTGGCACATGAATTGAGCAGTTCTGGACTAGCGGAACAGTGGTCTAGTAAGCTCAAGGGTAGTGAACCCACTGATGTTGTTAATGTACTCAGGGGGGTCCCCGCAAAGGCGGGTGATGCAGTTAACCCCTCGATGTTGTTAAGTTACTCGAGGGTGTCCCTGCCAAGGCAGGTGATGCAGTGTCTCTATTGGGTGTTGGCCACCGCCTATAGACCAGTTCACAAGAAGAACTGATGATTGAATCTGAAGGAAGACGGGTAGTGCTGGAATGCAAAAAAAAAAAATTACTAAAAGATAAGTTGGAACACTATCAGGGTGTAGCAGAAAAAGCTGCTATCAAAGTTGCTTAACCCCTTCCCGACATGTGACGGTATAGTACGTCACATGTCGGGACCCCCGCTTTGATGTGCGCTCCGGCGGTGAGCGCACATCAAAGTCGCGACATGTCAGCTGTTTTTTACAGCTGACATGTGCGCGCAATAGCGGCGGGTGAAATCGCGATCACCCGCCGCTATTAACTAGTTAAATGCCGCTGTCAAGCGCAGACAGCGGCATTTAACTACCGCATCCGGCCGTGCGGCCGGATATGAGCGCATCGCCGACCCCCGTCACATGATCGGGGGTCGGCGATGTGTCAGGAAGGTAACCATAGAGGTCCTTGAGACCTCTATGGTTACTGATTGCCGGTGGCTGTGAGCGCCCCCCTGTGGTCGGCGCTCACAGCACACCTGCAAATCTGCTGTGTAGCAGCGATCTTATGATCACTGCTGCATAGCAGAGCCGATCGGGCTGTGCCTGCTTCTAGCCTCCCATGGAGGCTATTGAAGCATGGCAAAAGTAAAAAAAAAAAGTTTTTAAAAATGTGAAAAAAATAAAAAAAATATAAAAGTTTAAATCACCCCCCTTTCGCCCCAATCAAAATAAATCAATAAAAAAAAAACCCAACCTACACATATTTGGTATCGCCGCGTTCAGAATCGCCCGATCTATCAATAAAAAAAAAGCATTAACCTGATCGCTAAATGGCGTAATGAGAAAAAAATTCGAAACGCCAGATTTACGTTTTTTTGGTCGCCACGACATTGCATTAAAATGCAATAACGGGCGATCAAAAGAACGTATCTACACCAAAATGCTATAATTAAAAACGCCAGCTCGGCACGCAAAAAATAAGCCCTCACCTGACCCCAGATCACGAAAAATGGAGACGCTACGAGTATCGGAAAATGGCGCAATTTTGTTTTGTTTTGTTTTTTGCAAAGTTTGGAATTTTTTTTCACCACTTAGGTGAAAAATAACCTAGTCATGTTAGGTGTCTATAAACTCGTAGTGACCTGGAGAATCATAATGGCAGGTCAGTTTTAGCATTTAGTGAACCTAGCAAAATAGGCAAGCAAAAAACAAGTGTGGGATTGCACTTTTTTTGCAATTTCACTGCACTTGGAATTTTTTTCCCGTTTTCTAGTACACGACATGCTAAAACCAATGATGTCGTTCAAAAGTACAACTCGTCCCGCAAAAAATAAGCCCTCACATGGCCAAATTGACAGAAAAATAAAAAAGTTATGGCTCTGGGAAGGAGGGTAGCGAAAAACGAAAATGGAAAAACGGAAAATGCTCCGGGGGTGAAGGGGTTAAAATAAATACTGTAAACGAAAAGGAAAAAAAATAATAAGGACGGAAAATGAAATAATCCGGGAGCAAGCCCGTGATGCAGCTGGTCACCTTCAATTTGGAGATGACGGACAGCCCATTATGGTGGAACAAGGTGTTCCCCATACTTGAACCAGGATCTCAACTGAGGATTATACTCAAAATGAAGTAGATAGCATCTTAACCCAGTTTAAACAAAAACCTGGAGAAACAGAAATTGCATGGTTAGTTAGGATGCATGATTATGAAGGTCCAGGATGAATGTTTTATAGAGAAATAAGATCTCATCTGTAATATCTGTCAATGTATTAATTGGTTGTGTATTTGTATAAGTGTGTAATACAGAGCTGGGATAGGCTCTGTGCAGTGTTGTTATTCTGGTCATTTTGGATTGGCAGTACATTATATGAAGCTATATTTTGTATAAGGCCGTGGTTTTTGTTGTTTGGCCTTGAAGTGCTTTCAAAGTGTCAGTGGACACTGCTGTAGTTTTATTTATATAGAGTTAATGTGTTAAATCCAAAGTGCAAAATAGGCAGGCTGTGTGAGCCTTGTATGTATGTATGTATGTATGTCAATGAGACATTATTCAACTCAGTTTGAGCTGAACTAGATGGAGTGATTGAGATAAGGGATTTTCTTCTTGTAAAAATCAACTGAAAAGTGAAAGGAAAAAAAAAAAAAAGAGAAAAAAAAAAACAATCCCTGAATGAGCATGTATGAATAAGTGATCACATAAGTATCATTACTTATCTAACTGTTGTTGAAGGTCCAAGGACCGGCCCAAGTGGTGAAATTTTTAGGAATTCAATGGAACAAAGGACATAGGAAAATCTTGCCTAAAGCTAGACAGACAATAATCAATTTCCCAGTTCCTAATTGGAAAAACATATAAAAATGGAAGGTCATGGTAAGAGCAGTCAATATGCGGAATTATATGCAATTTTCTTAGCTCTGAGTTTTGAGCAAGGACGTGAATGTCACTTGTATACAGACTCTTGGTCAGTAGCAAGTGCACTAGCTACCTGGACGATGGGGTGGAAAAAATATGGATGGCTTATCCATGGAAAAGAAGTTTGGGGGAAAGAGGTGTGGGAGAGTATTGAAGAAATAATGCAAACCACGCCTACCACTGTTTTTTTTTTTATGTTGATGCACATGTACCTGCTGATTCACTTGAACGTTTGTTTAATTCTGAAGCAGATAGAGCAGCTGCCATTCGACAAACAACGGCGGAAACCGATAAAGCAAAAGAAACATGGCTTCACGGTACGGCCGTTTGGGCACATCAGAAAAGTGGACACCTGGGAGAAAAAGCCACTTACAGGTGGGCCCAGAAAAGAGGAGTTCCCCTCACCATGGACATAATAAAACAAATTATTGCACAGTGTCCTGTTTGTCAACATTCCCAAAGGAGAGAGGTGCCACACACAGTAATGGGACACATAGGGAGGGGACAATTACCTGCACAAATTTGGCAAATGGACTTTATAGGGCCACTATCAGAGAGCAGAGGGTGTAAGTATGTCTGTACAGCAGTAGACACATACTCAGGCCTGATGGTAGGTTTCCCATGCAAGGCAGCTACACAATGGAGTACATTGAGAACTTTAGAAATAATAACACAGTATTATGGGATCCCACTTCAAGTACAGACAGATAATGGGTCACATTTTACTGGACAACAAGTCAAAGACTATGCTATGGAACACAACATTCGATGGGTATATCACATGCCTTATTACCCTCAAGCAGCAGGGTTAGTAGAAAGAATGAATGGGTTACTAAAGGTTACCCTGAAAAAGTTGAACCAATCTGATACTTCATTTGGGCAATGGAGGGATAATCTAAGTGATGCCCTCCAGATAATAAACAGTAGGCCCATAACTGATTCCATGACTCCTCTGATGAGGATGCTGACACCCAATCTCACAATACATGAAGCACACGTAGTAGAGACTATTATCTACTGGAAAATACATAAAGAAGCCAGGATCCCTGAAAGGGCAACACCCCTGTCAGCTGGACTGGATTTGAGTGCACTAAATGTAACAGTCATTCCTTCAGGTAAGGTGGTTCCAATTTCCACTGGATTGGGTTGTCAGATCCCTAAAGGTCACTATGGTCAGATTGCTACTCGTTCCAGTTTTGCATTAAAAGGGGCCATAGTGGTGGGAGGAATTATTGATGCAGATTATCAAGGAGAGATTAAAGTATTGATGTTAAATTTGGGAACAGAGCCTTTGATCATTGAGAAGAAACAGAAAATGGCTCAGATGTTATTAATACCCGTAAACTTATCTCTGGGGGAAGAAGGTCATGCCCCCACTGAATTAACAGTAAGAGGAGATAAAGGTTTTGGCTCCTCTGAAATAACTAATGTTGGAGCTAAAATCTGGGTGCAAAATGCCCAAGGACCGCCTTCAGAGGCTGAGGTGATTGCAGTTGGCAGGGACCGCACCTTGCTGATCATGAGGCCAGGTGTGGAAAAATGGGAGTATATCCCACAGGAGAAATGTTATTTACGGGAATAATGCAAATTTGTTGTTACAGATCCTGTATATTCTAATGTTTGGAATCCTTGGAGGAGGATATTCGGACGTTGAAGGATGGACACCTGGAGTGCGGTTGACGGCGGTTCAGATCTGGCCTCACCCAAGACCTGGAGACTGGAATGCTTACAATCATATTTATCCGTCTCACATTGAGGGATGTGGCTCATATGGGGTCTATCACAATGAATCACAAGTAATATTCCGAGTGAACTTAACCCTATCGGACACGGATCAGCAATGGATGTATGGGCCTCCCTTGGAAGATCCAACTGAAAAATTATCCAAATGGTATCATTGGCCTGATACTATAATAACAAATGGAACTGGGCAAGTGACAATCATGGCTGAAGAAAACATAACATGCTGGAGAGAGGATATTAGCCAATATATAGGTTTTGGTAACATAGATAAGACTGTATGGATGAACTATACAAAGAAAGGGAAGAGTCACAATGTGTTTAATTTTGCTTTGAATCAAACCGGACTAATAGTCTGTAGTTCTGAGAAACAGGTGGAATTTCTACGAGGGAAGACACTATCTTCCTGTGATAACAGTACTGGGACGGTTAATGGTACTGGACAATGCTGTGGGACGTTAGATAGAAGCTGGGGAAAATGGGGCAGGTGGCTTAGAGTATATCAAGATACTGCCCTAAAAGTTGATCCCGGGCATTTGAAGAAAATACCTACAGCATGTGTAAAAACTGGCACTCAATCGCAAAAGACTGTAGCTTCAGTAATAGTGACTTTTCCGCCTGATAAGCCTTGCTCCGTTCGAAACCGAAGGGCATGGTACGATACCATATTGGGGGGTGTAGGTGCCATTGCCGGGACATTAAACTCTTTTGATATCGAAACACTGGCTAATAGAATGAGCAATGCCGGGAGGGGTATTCAGGATGCCCTGACGTTACAAGGACAGTGGTTGCCTACGGTCTGGCATCCTTGGAAACAGGCCCTGCAAATTGACTCATTCTTATTGCAGATGAAAAATGCTTCGGACTCCTTCATGTTTAAAGAGGGGTCTAATATTACTCAAGCTTTTAATTGGACAGTATGTACATTGCAAACCATTTATCAAATGCAACAGAAGGCTACAATGCAAACGCAACTCATGACAGGAAATGAGGGAGTGTGGAGGACCGTGTTCGACAAGACGATCCCAGGAACCTCTTGGTTAAAAATAGAGGCTCCTAAAATGCTTTGCGATGATACTGCTTGTCAAGGCATAATAAACCTATATAATGTAACTAATCAGCAAATAATGTGTAGATATGTAGTGTTGCCATTACTTTTGGGGATGCCAGGGAACCAATGGTTTTGGATGCCCAAAATGAATGGATTGTATATCGACAATAATAATCGTACACATGATTTAAGTTTGTGCGAGGATACCTTAGAGGGAAAAATATGCAGACTACCTTCTGCTATGTATGAACCATGTTTGCTGCAAGGAACAGTAAATGTGTGTGAAATCACCATTCTACCCACTACCTTCAAGATGTTGGTGGAAATAGGCCCCCAGGAGATCTGTGTGGTAACAGACACTCCTGTGGTCCCTGGAATGCGGATACCTTTTGTTGGATGTTTGCAGAATGTCTCTACGTTGATTTGGGAAAATCAGACATTTCTGTTAACACACGACAAAGTAGTTCAGGAAACAGTTTGGTGGCGTCCAGTGACGTTGCCTGTTAATAACTGGGACCTGAATCTGACTAAATTGAAAGAGATCATCGAAAAATCTGAAGGAGGAAGGAGGATGATTGAAGGTTTAAATAAAACCATACAACAGCATGTAATTAGCACTACTATAGTAGCAGGGAAAATTGTAAAAATGGGTTCTGTCATAGCTGATGCCACTTCTCATCATTGGTATGATATTTTTCTTGGGTACTCGCCATCCGCTAAGAAAATGTTGGACTGGGTAATCCACCCACTCCTAGTGGTCATGGTAATAGTTATCATATTATCAATATGGAACTGTTATATGGCTTACAAAGTGTTCTGTAGGAGACCTAAGGTCCTAATGGTCACCTATGGTAATGGCAAATAGTTACATGATATCAAGGACCGTTTGTGATACAAATGAGACAAGAATGTCTGAATGTATGTGTAGATAGTGATTTCATGTATCTATTGCCATTAACTGAGTACAAAGACAAAATGGAAGCGGTGCCCTTCAAGTGATCTATTTATATTGCATGAGGAGATGTGGCACAAAATAACAAGGCCGAATAACAAGATAAGTGTTATTTATATTGCATGAGGAGATAAATGTGGAATTTGCACAATAAACAGCTCGTGATCTTTATAGTAACAATAAGAAAAATGCCAGTACGCATGACAGCTTTAAAGTGTATAAAACAGGACGGTACCTAGATGGGGGAGGGACATTTCCAGACTCTTCAAGTGGACGCACTGTGGTCTGTGATGTAAGCCGGGATTGTTTCCTTCCCCCTGTCGAGGTCCCCCGTCAGGAGAAAGAGATGCTACAATATCCGGTAATGTATTGATGCTTACTATCTCTATATATATATGATTGTATAACAAAGATGTTGATCATTGCATGTCAGAACTTTTGAACTAATCTTGTGCCAAAGGTCATTATAAATCTTTTTAATCACAATTAATAAATTTCATAATCTTGTTTTACCGAAAAATACTTTTGTCTGTGCCTAATTAGTATATTAGTGAGTGCTCCGTAAGTAAGGCATAACGCCTCCTCATTAATGACTCGGTAAGACAAAATCCCACTTATTAAACCTGACAGGGCATACCTGTGAAGTGAAAACCATTCTGGGTGACTACCTCTTGAAACTCATCAAGAGAATGCCAAGAGTGTGCAAAGCAGTCATCAAAGCAAAAGGTGGCTACTTTGAAGAACCTAGAATATAACATGTAATTCAAGTTGTTTCACACTTTTTTGTTAAGTATATAATTCCTCATGTGATAATTCATAGTTTTGATGCCTTCCGTGTGAATGTACAATTTTCATAGTCATGAAAATGCAGAAAAATCTTTAAATGAGAAGGTGTGTCCAAACTTTTGGTCTGTACTGTAGATCAGGAGAACAGACTGCCAGTCTCACATTGGTAATGCCCCCTTTCATGTACAATATGCTTTGGACGCAGATTCTCAGTGAGACCTACCTCTTCCGGCAAGTCTACAACCTGCAGTAACCACCGATCGACCAAACCACTGCACGACCAGCTCTATCCTCACCTACTGTATCCTCACCCATCCCTTGTAGATTGTGAGCCCTCGTGGGCAGGGTCCTCTCTCCTCCTGTACCAGTTGTGACTTGTATTGTTCAAGATTATTGTACTTGTTTTTATTATGTATACCCCTCCTCACATGTATAGCGCCATGGAATAAATGGCGCTATAATAATAAATAATAATAATAATAATAATAATCTGCGTTCCTCCCAAAGATCTTAGCAGCTCATTTATATATTAAGAAAAACTTGAATTTCTGTGGAAACAGACATTGGATCATAGAGATCAAGATATCATTTTATTCAACTTTATATGACCTACATGCCCATATAGATGGCTTAGGAGGTTTGGCCCTACTAAAAGATTTTCTTTAACCTCTTTCAGACCTTACACATATCCATATGTCCCTGTGACCTGGTACTTACCGACCTGGGACATATCGATAAGTTTAGGCAATCGCTGCCGGGTGTCAGCTGATTCTGACAGCTGACACCCAGGACTCATTGGAAAGAAAGCCCCTCTGCCATTGGATCAGAGACCCGTGACGTCATCGTGGTGTCCCGATAGTTGCCATGGTGACCTGATGTCATCATGACAACATTCGGGTAACCATACACTAGGAAGTTAGATTATGCGCAGTGCATTATCTAACTAACTTGTGTCTGCAGGGCTGACAGGTTATAAGGTATAGGAATGCTCCTGCAATCAGACTGCAGAAAGTGAAAGTCCCATAGTGGGAATAAGTAAAAAAAAAAGTGAAAAAGTTGTAAAAATATATATATTTTTTAAAATCACAAAATATTTTTACAAAAAAAAAATATATTGTACCCATATATAAATATTTTTATGAAAATAAAAAAATATAAAAAATAAAAGTAAACATATCTGGTATTGCAGCATGCGGAACAACCCGATCTATAAAACTCTCCCACAAGTTTAACTCTTTAGTGAACACCTTAAAAATAAATAAAAAAGAAGCCAAAAAAATGCTTTATCATCATACCTTCGAACAAAAAGTGGAATAAAATGCGATAAAAAAGAAAAATATAAATAAACATGGTACCACTATAAACAAGCCACCATATAGCTCATTCAGCGGAAAAATAATAAAATTATAGCTCTCAAAATAAAGCCATGCAAAAATAATAATTTTTTCTATAAAAACGTTTTTATTGTGTAAAAGCTCCAAAACATAAAAAAATGTAGTATCACTGTAATCGTACTGACCCGAAAAATAAAACTGCCTGATTAATTTTACTATTCACCGAATTTCAAATAGTAGAGACACAAAACTTGACACAAAAAATGACACAAAAAATGGTGGATACCGACTACTGACATGTGAATATGGCATTACCCCCACGTTGTCACCCAGATCTATAGGCAAGATAAGTCTCCCTTTTTTGGGATATTTATACCAGTATGTTCTCCTGAAGAACCAACTCTTGGGGAAACGCGTCGAGAAATATGCATACTGACCATTTATTGGTTTATGTGGGATAAAATCTATCTGAATAACTATAATGAATGGAGGGTTCAGATTGACTATTTAATCCCCCTGAGGAATATAATCATTAGTATCTTTGGTCATTTTGAGAAATTATTATATGTGTTATGAGAACTTGATATATGGTCCTTTTTTGGGCAACGTGCTATATATATAATATCATGCTCCAGCTGGAATGTGGCAGAAACTGGAAGCTGTGACTTGCTTCCATCATTAAAGGGAAGGTGCTGTGATTTAAATTTTTGTATTAATGATTATTGATTATATAATCAATTATTTTTAATACAAAATTGAATGAACTACTTTAATAATTTTTTATTTATTAACTTTTACTTTAGACACTGGAGGCTGCCATCTTCATTAGTGGGGGCGTGTCTGGGCGTGACACTTGCACACCTTACTTACGGCAGCAATGGGCATAAGAGACTGAAGTCGGACACCAACCTCATCTCTTGCATTGAAACCACTCCTCCCGCCTCTTAGCTGTGATCTGGGCACACCCTCCTGGGTTGTCCAGGTCACAGCTGTGGGAGGAGATTGCAGCCATTTTGTTGTATTGTGTTCTTTCCCCTGTAATGGCACACTCTGCTCACTGCATACAATGACAGGAGTTGCCAGGGAGAAGATGTAAGGAAGTGGTGATTGCAGCCTGTAATTAGTATTACAATACATTCTGTGATCACCACTCACTGCCAACCTGTTCAGAGCACAGCAGGGAGATTGTCACACTGCTGTGCCCTGAACAGGATGCAGCATTTCGTGGGAGAGGAGGGAAGGTAAGTGCAACTTTTTTTCTATGCAGTGTATAGATAGAGGGCCATGTGTGCCAGGCTGGCTGGGGGCGAGAGGCATGTATGCCAGGCTGGCTGGGGGGTCATGTATGCCAGGTTGGCTGGGGGAGGCCATGTATCCCAGGCTGAGTGGGGGGAAGGGAAGCCATGCTTCCCAGGCTGGCTGTGGGGGGAACCCATGTATGTCAGGCTGGCTGGGGGGCAATGTATGCAGGGCTGGCTGGGGCAGGAAGCCATGTATCCCAGGCTGGCTGGGGGGCATGTATGCCAGGATAAAGGGGTCATTATACTTTATTTTCCTTATACATTTTCCTCTGTGTGTGAGAGTACATGTGCATATTTCTATGTGTGTGAGCATGCATGTGTGTAAGTGTGCATGTGTGTGAGCATGCATGTGTATTTTTGTGTGAACATTCATGTATGTGAGCGTGCATGTGTGTGAGCATGCATGTGTATTTTCCTGTGTGTCAGCGTGCATGTATATTTTTCTGTGTGAACATGCATGTATGTGTATTTTCCTGTGTGAGGGTGGGTGTGCGTACATGTGTGAGCACACATGTGTGTGAGCGTGCATGTGTGTGCGTGTGCATGTGTATTTTCCTGTGTGAGCGTGCATGTGTATTTTCTTGTGTGTGAGTCTGCATGTGTGTGAACATACATGTGTATTTACGTGTGTGTGAGCATGTGTATTTTCCTGTGTGTGTGAGCGTGCATTCCCCAGTTTATGATACAGTGAGCAGCACCAACAGAATCATTGCTGCTTGCCACCCTTGATGACCGTCTACGTGTCAGTTTAATTTTGCAGTCATCAACAAAATGGCTCCTCACTGTGTTCCTATATCTCATCCACTCTTATCCCTTAGCAAACACCCAGAAGGGGAGGAGAGGAGACATCACACACATGTGAACAAATTCAGCCCATATTTACTGCAGTCGCAATGTGAGCTAGTTGTATGTTAGGTTTTTGTGTCAAATTTAAGTAGCTGCTCCACCTATTGTTTAAAAGTGGAAATACCAATACCAAATTATTTTTCATATTTTACTAAATTATAAACAAATGATAATATTTTTTAACAAAATTTAAACATTAATTCTTGGCATTTTTTCAATTGCTGTAAACATATTTTTATGGCATCTTCCCTTTAAGATTCCTGAGGAGGTGGATGGTCAAAAAACATCAAGTGACTGCAAAAGAACCGAAACCAAGAAGTTGTGGCAATAGACAACAAGATTCCAGTTTTTGCATACTAAATTCTGAAAGTCTACATGCCAGAACTTAAAAATGTACACATCTCCTAACTCAAAAGCACAAGAAAAGCTATATCCAATGTGCCCTAAACCATATAAATAAGCCACAGAGGTTCTTGGACTTTGTTTTATGGAGTACTGAAAACAAACTGGAACTTTTTGAGTCTACAGATCAGTGATATGTCTGGAGGAGGAAGATTGAAGTATACACTGAAAAGAAAACCCTGCCTACAGTGAAACATGGTTGTGGCTCTGTGGTGGTCTGGGGGTGCTCTGCTTTCTCTGGCATTGAAATGAGCAGCATGTGGAAGGGAAAAATCAATCTAATCAAGTATCTGAAAACTCTAAAAAAAATGGTCATGCCTTCTGTGAGGAAGCTATTAGACCTTCAAACAGGACAGTGATCTCAAGCATACCTCAAGGTACACCAAGATTTGGTTTTAAAATAATAATTTGAAGATTCTGGAATGTCCATCATAGTCTGCTGTCTTGATACCCATCGGAAACTGTCACAGCACTTACATGATGCAGTTTGACAATTTCTGGGACCAAAAACCTGCTATCGATGAGCTGGATGATGCTGTTTTTCTTTTCTTGGGAAATCTTGGTCATGGCTGCTCCTCGATTCAAACCAGTGACCTTTTGCTTAGGAATCAACCTAATAACAGATGAGCGATTAGAGAATGTGAGACCAGGTGGTAATTTGTAGTATACAGGAAAAAAAAGATTTTTCTACCACCAGAAGCAAAAAATGTAACAATGCAGTGACATGACCAGAATCTGCATAACTAGTCATATATTAAATAGTTGCAAGGCAAATTTATGTAAGAGATAGCGTAGAAGATTGTCTATAAAATGATGGTGGTCTCATGGGTGAAGCCATAGTGAATGGTGAGATATGAAGCCTGAAAGTCAAAAGTTCACAACATTGTTACACTTTTACTGATCAGTATATACAGTATATCCACAGTGGTGTAGTTGTAAGAAGTAGGAAGTATGTCTAAAGACATACTGATAGGGAATTTAGATTGTGAGCCCCATCGGGGACAGCGATGATAATGTGTGCAACCTGTAAAGCGCTGCGTAATATGTTAGCGCTATATAAAAATAAAGATTATTATTAAAGATTTTTAAGTAGGGGTTGCTAAAGAACAAGAGAACTAATGCATAAATATCATAACAACAACATGGGTGATATTATAATTAAGGTTTAATACATTTATTTAGGCTGAGGATGCAAGGAAGTACCCCCTACATATTATCACTCTAGGTTTTCATAAGTACTAAAGATGCTTGTCATAAAGGGGTTGAATAGTTTGTGACTACAGTAGACAGTAAAAATGTCATATTGTCTAGAATTTGGAGAAACAACTTGTTATAATAGTTGAGCTATTTAACTCCTTAATGACCTATTATGTACATTTTTCTCATAGGTCAGCAAAGAAAGTATGAAGCCAGATCAGGAACTGAGTCTGGTTCCTCGGTAGATTCTGTTTTATATAGCCGGTATCTGCATCAAGGTTAGCTCAAATTTCTACAATTTAATCATTTATATGTTGCTGTCAATCTCTTATACCTGCATTTAAATGACATCATTGCGTGTGAAAATGTAGTGGCTTTTGGGACAAATTGAGGAGAAAACAAATGTATAAAAATGATACATTTCTGGTTCCTTAAGGGATTAAATTGTCCTTGTTTGTTTGGTTGAATCCAAACTGCACACTGTTTGTAATTTAACAAAAAAAACAAACAACTAGTATATCCTAGTTAGATTAATGTGTCGACCTAGTGGGCTACTGAAGAATGGGCTGGCTACCATCCAATTTATTAAAATTGAATTCATATACCTCTCCTCCCGGAAAATACATTTTTCAATATAAGCTTAACCTAAAATCACTTGTCCACCTCTGCCTTATCTCATTTCCTCACTTAGACTTAGGTTTCACATTACATGCAACCTCTGTTTTGTCCTAGGGCTTCTCCTCTCTGTCATCTACATCAGGGGTGTCAAACTGCATTCCTCGAGGGCCTCAAACCATGCGTGTTTTCAAGATTTCCTTCTCATTGCACAAGGTGCTGGAATCATTCTGTGCAGGTGATTAAATGATCACCTGTGCAATACAAGGAAATCCTGAAAACATGACCTGTTTGCAGCCCTTGAGGAATGCAGTTTGACACCCCTGATCTACATAACTCCCTCTCTGTAGTATACAAATACATGCTTTTGATGATATCATTGTAACAATTATGGTGCATTTACTGAAGTATATATGCATTGCCCACCAGGGCCGTGGGGTACTCGGAACTGGGTCGGACAGTTCTTTGGGGACGTCATAGGGATGTGACCTGACTCCATGGCCCTGGGCATGCAATAAAAATGCAAGGGAAATCGTTTATAGGGATTGATTCGTGACGCCACCCATGGTGTTCGTAATAGATGGCCGACGCTGTGATTCAGGTCCACTGGGGCGGTTGGTGATGCAACAGAAATGTTACAGCTCTCCGTGAGTAGAGCGGGCCCCAGGGCAGATATAGGGTTGATTTAATGATGGAGCAACTGTTGTGGTGCAGGGCAGGTGAAGCAGTAAATTATTCTGAGGACACAGCAGGGTGTTGTTTTCACGCTTTACTCACAGTTTCCAGGTTACAATCACCAGCTGGGTGCTGTGTCCTCCGAGTCTGTGGTCCAGCTATGTCTCGGGTAGTTTGGGGTGCACTTCTGCGGGACCCCCTTCATGTGTACCTTTCCAGGTCATCTCTCTCTGTGCTGGCTCACACCCTCCTGCCCTTACACACAGTCTCCCAAGCCAGCAGCCTCAGGTCCTGTCAGGCGATGTCCTCTTGGTCCCCTTGACCCTATGTGGCTGCCTTTTTAGCTATTGTGTGTCAATTTGGCTGTCACACATACAGATACTACAGCCTCCAGTTCGCTAGCTGAGTCCTACAGTCTCTCCACTAGTCTGGGGCTGGTCCCCACTGCGATCTGGTCCCTCCACCCGACTACGGTCAGTGTGGATTCAGGCGCCACAGGTGGATTCTTCATTTCCCTGGCCCCTAGGACCCCTTCTCTCTTGAGCTCCTCTCGGTTACTCCTCTCTTCTCCCTTACACTGTTCAGACTAACTCCGCCTCCCTCCTGTCTCCATGACAACTCCTCACTATCAACTCACTCTCTCCACCCACACCCTCTACCTAGTTCCTCCTCCAGCTTGAGATGGGGCCCTCTCTCAATAGGGTTCACCCAGATCCCCTGGCCTGGAGTGGTGTGGTGTTGGATGCTAAAGTGTGGGTACCCGGCAGTGTCCCCTCCTTACCGGGGAGTGGGGTACCACACCTCTGGATGAGGTGCAGTACCTTTGTGGCGACTGGACCCTCAGGGGCGCCACATAGAGATCTACAGAAATACTTAAAGAGTAGCACTTCATATAACACATTGTGAATAGGGATGAGCAAACCCGAACTGTAAAGTTCGGTGTTTGTACCAGACACCTAGTGTCCATCACCGAGCCCTCTGAACATCGACTTTTTACCAGATGTCAGGTTTAATGTTCAGGTTCAGATGACGAATAACGTTTGCTGAGTTTGTGGAAAGGCTGCAGTGCATGGCATGGCTGCAATTGGGCCGCACATCACCTGACCCGGCCTGTATAAATGCCGGATCATGGGTGCCACCGCTATTCTGCTCTGCTTAGCATAGGGAAAGAATGCAGCTGGAGTGAGGGACAGTATCAGGTTAATGTATGCGCATTTTTACAAAAAGCCTCTCTGCCGCCCTTCCTGTGGGAGTACTGTGCCAAAAAGCCTCTGTGTGTATTCTGCACTGCTGCCTGTGGGAGTACTCTACCTTTAAGCCTCTGTGTGTGCTCTGCACCCCTGCCTGTGGGAGTACTGTGCCAAAAAGCCTCTGTGTGTGCTCTGCACCCCTGCTTGTAGAAGTATTAAGCCAAAAAGCCTCTGTGTACTCTGCAGTCATGTCTGTACAAGTAGTGGGCCTAAAAATTTTATACTCTACCACTGTGTTGTACAAGTTGTGGCCATGCCTAAAAAAACTAATTTTACTCTACCGTTCTGTCTGCATGAGTTGTGGCTGGGCCAAAATAATAATTTTACTCTACTGCTATGTCTATACGAGATGTGTCCACGCCTAAAAAACTAATTTTACTCCACCGCTGTTTCTGCAGGAGTTGTGACTGGGCCTAAAAAATAATTTTACTTTACCTCTGTGTCTATGCGAGATGTGTCCGTGCCTAAAAATCTAATTTTACTTTATCACTGTGTCTTGCACTCATCTCTCTTCAAGCTTGTCATCTTCAGCCATTTCTTCAAGGATACCTTTGAGGTGAGGGGTAAAACTTTTTCCTAGTGGATTGGAAAGGAGTTTTTTCCCAAAGAGAGATTGTGGGAGCCCAGGTAGAATATTCATGCCCCACTTTTTAAAGAGATTTCTTTTGGATTTGGAAAGGAGGGGGCCTAGGAGGGCGGTACTGTAGAACTGGCATTCATAATGCTTAGTGGCATTTCCTGCTCTGGCTTCAAGGTTCCAGGGCTCATGCAGGTCTCTCGGCAAGGGCTCATGCAGGTCTCTCGGCAAGGAGCTTAGGGAGCACGCTCTCTGCTTCTTAAAGGGGTAGCACATGTGCTCTGGAAATTACCCCAGCCTATAGTTGGGAGGCATTAGGTATTTAAGGCACCTCCCCTGTAGGGAGTGGCCTTTAGCAACTTCAGTATCTGGTCTGTCATAGCCCACTAGTTTGTTTTTTGGTCTCTGTTACTTAATCCATCCTGCGACCCTGTGCCAGAGTCTGTCCTGTGTTCCTGTACCCGTCCTGCAATCCTGTACTGGAGTCTGTCCTGTGCCCCTGTATCCATCCTGCAAACTTGTACCTGAATTTGTCCTGTGATCCTGTAACCGCCCTTCCTAAACAAGCTGTTCTGTCTGAAGCCGAAACCTGATCCTAAATCCATCCTGTCTGAACTCGTACCAGTATTCATTTATCAGGACTAGGAAGTGGACCCTCTGGGTCACGACTTCAGAGCCCCTGAGGACGAGTGAACCAGATGGTACCACCCCTTGTACAGGGAGTGTTAGGGACAGACCCAAGGAGGATGAAGCCGCGACAGCCGGAGCCAAAGAGACGACTGAGGATAGCGCAGAGAGGGAACAGAAGAAGCTGGAATGGCGGAGGTACCGGACAGATGGAGGAAGCAAGGACTGAGCACTAACCAGTAGGATGCTTGCACTTGACAGAAGGAGACAACGGAGACTCGGGACTGGCTGGATACGGCAGGACCACAGGGCCGACTAGGTATGGCGGGAACGCAGAGCCGACTGGATACGGCAGGAACGGTGGAGGCAGGAACGCAGGACTGACAGGACACGGCTGGAACACAGGACTGGCAGGACATGGCAGGAACACAGGACTGGCAGGACACGGCAGGAATACAGGACTGGCAGGACACGGCAGGAACACAGGACTGGCAGGACACGGCAGGAACACAGGACTGGCAGGACACGGCAGGAACACAGGACTGGCAGGACACGGCAGGAACACTGGACTGGCAGGACACGGCAGGTACACAGGACTGGCAGGAAACGGCAGGAACACAGGACTAGCAGGACATGGCAGGAACACAGGCCTGGCAGGACACGGCAGGAACAGAGAAGGTGAGAGACACAGCGACAATAGCAGGGATCAGAGCCAGGGAACCTAAGGGAATGCTGGCGGAAAACCAGCAAACGCAATAAACGCAAAGGCGTCTTACCCGGTGCGATGCAGGGGAGAAATACCTGATGGGCGCCGCCATATTGGGGGCGGAGCCAGCGGGTCACGACCTCCCAGAAGTCCTGGTGGTGAGAGGTGCACGTCTGCGCATGCGCGGACCGCTGAAGGGATGAAAGCCAGGGAATCCAGACGGAGAGGAGCGAGGAGGAGTGTCGGAAGCGCGCCGGCCGGACAGGTAAGTATCGCGTGGTGTAACAGTACCCCCTCTCTTACCCCCCCTCGCTTTAGAACTAGAAAGGAACCTCTTTAAGACTTGAGGAGCATTGATATTTTCAAGAGGCTCCCAAGACCTCTCCTCGGGTCCAAACCCCTTCTAGTCAATCAAATAAAAGGTCTTGCCCTTAACAGATTTCTTAGCAAGAATATTCTTAACTTCAAAAGAGGCATCGGAAGAAATAGGTTGGCGAGAACGTGACGAGACAGAATGAAAATGATTGAAAATTGCAGGTTTGAGGAGTGATACATGAAAAGCATTAGGAATGCGAAGGGAAGCGGGCAATTTCAATTTGTATGCTACATTGTTAATTCGACTAGAAATCTCAAAGGGACCAATGTAACGTGGACTAAACTTCTGAGAGGGGACTTTGAGTCGGATGTAGAGAGAGGAAAGCCAGACCTTATCGCCAGGTTGATAAGGAGGGACATCCAAACGCTTTTTATCAGCATACCTTTTCATTCTGCTACTGGCCTTTTCAAGGGCCTCTTTAGTCTCCTGCCAAATTTGGGAAAACTCCTGGGACAAGGAATCCGCCGCCGGTACGCCTGAGGTGAAGATTCGCTAGTGTGGTTATTGTAGGCGAATTCTGCCCAAGGAAGAAGAGACACCCAGTCATCATGGTGAGCATTGGTAAAGTGGCGAAGATAAGAGATGAGGATTTGATTAACACGCTCCACCTGACCGTTGGACTGGGGATGATAAGCAGAAGAAAAATCTAGCGAAACCTTCATAAGACCACAAAGCGCTCTCCAAAATCGGGAGGTAAACTGGACTCCTCGGTCAGAGACAATATGCTGAGGTAATCCGTGGAGCCGAAAAACTTGAAGTAAAAAAATCTTCGCAAGGTCAGGAGCAGATGGAAGTCCAGGTAGAGAGATGAAGTGGGCCATCTTGGAAAATCTGTCCACCACCACCAGAATTGCAGTGCAATTGGAAGACCTCGGTAAATCGGTGACAAAGTCCATAGCGATATGAGTCCAGGGAACAGATGGCACAGAAAGTGGAAGCAGAGACCCAGAAGGCAGCTGTCGAGGAACCTTATTCCGGGCACACGTGGAACAGGATGCAACGAAATCTAGCACATCCTGGCGAAGAGAAGGCCACCAATAATGGCGAGAAATCAGGGAGAGGGTCTTCTTACCTCTGACATGTCCGGAGAACTGGGAGGAATGACCCCAACGTAAGACCTTCAACTTGTCACAATTAGAAATGAGGGTCTTTCCTGGAGGCGGCGTGATTACACCGAGAGGAGCCAAAGAAACAATCTTAGCAGGATCAAGAATGTGCGCAGGTCTCTCCTCTACATCTGACGGTTGAAAGGACCGTGACAGAGCATCAGCTCTGATGTTCTTATCTCCAGGTCGGAAATGTAGCTCAAAATTGAAACATCCAAAGAACAAGGACCATCTGGCTTGTCGAGGATTCAGCCTTTGGGCTGATTGAACATAGGCTAGATTCTTGTGGTCGGTAAAAATAACAAAAGGATGAACAGCCCCCTCAAGAAGATACCGCCACTCCTCCAAGGTCAATTTGATGGCAAGCAATTCTTTGTCACCGATGGAATAATTACGTTCAGGAGGAGAAAATGCCTTGGAGAAAAAACCACAAGAAACTAATCGACCCGAGTTAGACTTCTGGAGAAGTACAGCTCCGGCTCCGGTAGAGGATGCATCCACCTCTAGAATGAATGGCCTATTCGAATCAGGTCGATGAAGCACTGATGCTGAGGCAAACTCTTGCTTCAGAGTTTGAAAGGCTGTTTCAGCCTCCGATGGCCAAAGATTGGGATCGACCCCCTTGCGGACCAGAGCAGAGATTGGCTTGGACAGAGAAGAGAAGTGAGGAATAAATTGTCTGTAATAATTGGCAAAGCCCAGTAATCGTTGAATAGCCTTTACTCCCGATGGACGGGGCCAATTCATTACAGCAGACACCTTCTCAGGATCCATAGTTAGACCATCCTCGGACACGATATAACCTAGGAAAGGCACAGAAGACTGTTCGAAGATGCATTTTTCAATCTTAGCGAAAAGATGATTTTCAATTAGTCGAAGTAAGACTCGGCGGACATCTTGTCGATGGGTGGAAAGATCAGGGGAGAAGACAAGGATGTCATCCAAATAGACCACCACACTGGTATTGAGACAGTCTCGAAAAATGTCATTAACGAACTCTTGGAACACTGCAGGCGCATTACATAGCCCAAAAGGCATTACCAAATACTCGTAGTGTCCATCCCGAGTGTTGAATGCAGTCTTCCACTTGTCTCCCACACGGATGCGAACCAAGTTGTAGGCTCCCCGGAGATCAAGCTTGGTGAAGATTCGTGCTCCCCTCAGATGGTCGAAGAGTTCAGAGATTAGAGGTAAGGGATACTTGTTCTTCACCGTGATGCTGTTTAAACCCCTGTAATCAATACCAATACCCCTGTAATCAGTACCATCCTTCTTCACAAAAAAGAAACCTGCTCCAGCTGGAGAAGAAGATTTCCGAATGAAACCTCTAGCGAGATTCTCTTGAACATAGTCTGACATGGCTTGAGTCTCCGCAGGTGAGAGAGGATAGATTCTACCCCTGGGAGGTGTGGCACCAGGAACGAGATCTATAGGGCAGTCGTAAGGACGATGCGGAGGAAGGGACTCTGCCTCCTTTTTATCAAAAACATCCGAAAAAGAAGAATAAGCAGAAGGCAACCCGGAGGGAAAGGGAGAGGGACTGGGAACACCCACAGGATGCACCGGCAGCAGACAACGAGACTGACAGGAATCTCCCCAACGAAGGATGTTGCCCTTATGCCAATCTAGAAAAGGTTTGTGGAGTCGCAGCCACGGAAGGCCGAGGAGAATAGGGTGAGAAATGTTAGCTAAAACAAAGAATGAGATCTGCTCTCTATGAAGAGCCCCTACTTGGAGCTCAACTGAGTGCGTAACCTGCGTTATGGTTTCTTGCAAGGGTCTTCCATCTACGGAAGCGAGAAGAAGAGGATTCTCTAAGGGCCTTACGGGAACTGAGAATTTAATTACCTCCTCCAACCTAATAAAATTCCCGGCTGCACCCGAGTCCAAATAAGCCTCAAGAGAAAAACGTTTACCAAAAACATGCAACAAAACGGGCAGAGTGAGGGGTTCAGAGGTTTCACATGCACCTAGGGAGGCCTCTCTTCCCTGACCTAGGCGGAGGAGTTTTCTGGATGGTCTGGGCAGGCTCGGAGGAGATGTGAAGAACTTCCACAGTAAAAACAGAGGCCCTGTGTGCGCCTCTCCTGGCGACATTGTTCGGAAAGTTTTATGCGATCAACTTGCATAGGCTCAGGAGCGAAACCAGAAGTAGAACCCCTGGGACGTGGACTGGGAGGCCTACGGGAAGTCGTAGAAGGACGAGGAAATGTTCTCTCCCGAGCACGTTCCTGGAAGCGAAGATCTATTCGTGTTGCCAAAGCAATTAAGTCCTCCAAATTAGTTGGGGTGTCACGACCAGCTAATTCATCCTTCACACGACTAGAAAGACCCCGCCAGAAATCCCCCACCAACGCCTCATTACTCCAGCCCAAGTCAGAGGATAAGGTCCGAAACTGGATTGCATATTGACCAACAGTTAGAGACCCCTGTAGTAAATTAAACAAAGCCTCAGTGGTAGAGGCCAAGCGACCCGGTTCATCAAAAACCCGACGAAAAGTCTCAAGAAAAAGAGTGAGCTGAAGGACCACTGGATCATCCAGCTCCCAAAGAGGATTAACCCACGCCAAAGCATCTCCCTCCAAATGTGAAACAATAAAGGCTACCTTTGCCCGATCTGTAGGATACTGCTGGGGAAGGAGCTCAAAGTGAAGACGGCACTGATTGAGAAATCCCCGACATAGTTTGGGATCTCCATTAAAGCGAGGAGGTTTGGCCAAACGAGGAGTGGGATGGGGGACTTGAGCTGGTGAAGAACCGGACGCCGCTGCCTGGAGAGAAAGTAAACGATTATCGAAAGATGCCATATACCCCAAGATATGGGACTGAGCGTCACGCTGCTGTGCCAGTTCTTGTTGCAGACTGGCCAGCTGGGAGGCATTCCCTGGATCAGAGGACTGAAGAGCGGAGAGACGAGAGTCCATAGACTTCATAAAGGACATCATCCGAGTCTGGTTCTCCTGCAGGAAAACAAGCTCTTTCTGGGCAGCCGCAGCTCCAGCGGGATCCATGGCCTTTGCGTGCTATCAGGACTAGGAAGTGGACCCTCTGGGTCACGATTTCAGAGCCCCCGAGGACGAGTGAACCAGATGGTACCACCCCCTGTACAGGGAGTCTTAGGGACAGGCCCAAGGAGGATGAAGCCGCGACAGCCGGAGCCAAAGGGATGACTGAGGATAGCGCAGAGAGGGAACAGAAGAAGCTAGAATGGCGGAGGTACCGGACAGATGGAGGAAGCAAGGACTGAGCACTAACCGGTAGGATGCTTGCACTTGACAGAAGGAGACAACGGAGACTCGGGACTGGCTGGATACGGCAGGACCACAGGGTCGACTAGGTATGTCGTTGGAATGCAGAGCCGACTGGATACGGCAGGAACGGTGGAGGCAGGAACGCAGGACTGACAGGACACAGCTGGAACACAGGACTGGCAGGACACGGCAGGAACACAGGACTGGCAGGACACGGCAGGAACACAGGACTGGCAGGACACGGCAGGAACACAGGACTGGCAGGACACGGCAGGAACACTGGACTGGCAGGACACGGCAGGTACACAGGACTGGCAGGGCATGGCAAGAACACAGGACTGGCAGGACACGGCAGGAACAGAGAAGGTGAGAGACACAGCGACAATAGCAGGGATCAGAGCCAGGGAACCTAAGGGAATGCTGGTGGAAAACCAGCAAACGCAATAGACGCAAAGGCGTCTTACCCGGTGCGATGCAGGGGAGAAATACCCGATGGGTGCCGCCATATTGGTGGTGGAGCCAGCGGGTCATGACCTCCCAGAAGTCCCGGCGGTGAGAGGTGCACGTCTGCACATGCGCGGACCGCCGAAGGGACGAACGCCAGGGAATCCAGATGAAGAGGAGCGAGGAGGAGCGGCGGGAGCGCGCCGGCCGGACAGGTAAGTATCGCGTGGTGTATCATCATTCTGCCAGTGATCCTGTCCTGCCTGCTACTCCGAGTCTGTAACTGCATCCCTATTCCTTGGGATCAGCTGTTGCAGTACTGGAGACTGCCTTAAAGTTGTACCTGCCAGTTACTTGCAGCTCAAGCCTAACCTTACCATGAGAGGCTCTAGTGGAGACCAGTAGACTTAGTTATGCCCCTCCAGGGTAAGCCCGGTCCGAGGAGCAATGGGCCGACACCTACCAGCGTGACAGTCTGTATGCAAAGGAATTTACAAGCAGGAATCCTCCTCTGTTTGCTTAAATGTATATGGGATACATCATAGCATCGAGTCTCTTCCCACCAGATCAGAGACAATTGAGTTAAGAGATATACAGTAGTCTGCAGAAGGAAAATTAGTAATATTATCTAAATACTTCATTCAATGTTATCTAGACAATGTGTTCAACTATTTGCTTAGTTGTATAGCTAATTGTTGTGGTGCTGTATAATACATTTTTCTGGTGACAAGTTAAAGTCACTCAATCACTCAGCAGAATTGAACTTCCCATGGTGAATGATGAACGTCATTTTATAACTTTTGTTTTCTCCGGGATGTTTTGTATTTTTCCATTTTTAACATTCAGTTGATATTTCATTGAGATCAATATAAAAAAAGCAAATGGATGCACTGTGTTATGCCAAGTACAAGGACTGTAACAACCAATGCATGCCACAATGAATACTAACGGTAACGAGGGAATTCCTCTGTCATGCTCTACCATCAAGACTAGACCTAGGCACGCCACAGTCTATTTCTTGTGCTTGTAGTATTTCTTTAATTCCCTTTGGATCAAGCTCACATTCTAAACTGAAGGTAAGATTTTCCAAGTAACTCAAATAGTTTCAATCTCTTTTATAATGATTTAATAAAATATATTAGTAAAAATCCACGCACGTAATATTACATTACTACTTATGACATAAAAAAAGTTTGTTCTTCTTGGTTAACCTTCAAATATAAAACAAGTTGGAGACCAAGAGAACTGTCTAAGAACTGTATGATGTGTACTTTCTTGTGTTCTAGAATGACTAGCGTAAGGATGCTAATACATGTAATCCCAGAAGGAAGATTTATTTCACTTAATGGGTTCCCTGTGGCCTTATTGGTGAAACTTGCAGCTGTTTATAATGAAACCTAGAAGGGCTTTGCTAAGGCATTTTGTTTTGTTTCCGTGGTGGTCAGAAGACAATCTGCATACTATAAGTATAATTAGACGTAATTCACATAGACATGTAAATTACACACAGGAATGAGACTTTCATTCTTGTTGTTGTGCTCAAGTTTGGCTTGCTTGGCTAAGATTGCGCTAAAAAAAGAAGTGATGTTGAAGAAGATGTATTTTGATCGTCAATCTGAACTCATCAGATGGAGCACAGATTTCGTTCTAAGTTCATTAAAAGCAAAGTTGCATAATAATCGATCGTACATGTTGGGAAAAAAAGTCAGGACAGTACAATTTTTGGAGGTAATGTGAGTAGACTGTAAAGTGCACAACATAAAGTGGCCAAGTGGATACAATTCTGACCTCATATCGCTGGAATTTTCAATGTGATTTAATATGCAACGTTACATGGGCCATGTGAGTTTTCCTTCCACTTGTTTGGTTTTATGCTAGCCAGTAAGATCAATCATACTTCCAATAAGATTGGAAAGAGGCATATGTGTATCATTTTAACAGTATCATATTTGCATATTTTTCTATGGCCTTGTGCCAGCAAGGGGCCTATTCAAAATGGAGGCAAGAAAATAAATTACTGTCAATGCCTTTAAAATGACCTTGGGACTTTCAGTATGTTTATGTAACATATGAAGCAGTTTGACTTTTGAAAATTCACAATGACATGACAAGCCAGATGTCACATAATTTTCTTTTTCATAATGTATGCATTTTAGGTTGTTACCAAGGTCAGTGACAAAAGCTGGCATGTTTGTTGTATTTAGTCATGCAGATAGTGTTGATCTTCCAACTTTAATATATACCTCCTTTGGGCAAAAATATATCAATGTCCCAATAAAATTAGGTCTGTAAATAAATTGCAACATTATCTAATGGGGTTATTTTTAATTTTCACTTTGTGTGGGTAGAACTTCAAATGGGCTTGGACATGTGCTGACGTGAGCAGGGAGACCTTGTGTGCCCTGAAGGATTTTAATGACCGGAGCTTTTTTTGGTTTTGCGTTTTCGTTTTCGCTCCCCTCCTTCCCAGAGCCATAACTTTTTTACTTTTCCATCAGTATGGCCTTGTGAGGGCTTATTTTTTGCAGGACGAGTTGTATTTTTGAAAAACACCATTGGTTTTAGCATGTCATATACTAGAAAACAGGAAAACAATTTCAAGTGATGTGAAATTGCAAAAAAGTGCAATCCCAAACTTGTTTTCTATTTGGCTTTTTTGCTAGGTTCACTAAATGCTTAAACTGACCTGCCATTATCATTCTCCATTACGAGTTCATAGACACCAAACATTTCTAGGTTATTTTCTATCTAAGTGGTGAAAAAAAATTCCAAACTCTGTTAAAAAAAATGGCACAATTCTCCATTACCCGTAGCGTCTCCATTTTTTGTGATCTAGGGTTGAGTGAGGGCTTATTTTTTGCGTGCCGAGCTGGCATTTTTAATTATACTATTTGGGTGCAGATACATTCTTTTGATCGCTCGTTATTGCATTTTAACGCAATGTCGCGGCGACCAAAAAAACGTAATTCTGGCGATTTGACTTTTTTTCACAAATATGTGTAGGTTTGATTTTTTTAAAAATTTGTTTTATTTAGAATGTGGCGAAAGGGGGGTGATTTAAGCTTTTATATTTTTTTTATTTTTTTCTTATTTTTAAAAACATTTTTTTTTTATTTTGGCATGCTTCAATAGCCTCCATGGGAGGCTAGAAGCTGCCACAATTCGATCACCTCTGCTACATAGAGGACATGCTCTGATCACCCCTATGTAGTAGAATTGCAGCATTGTTATGAGCGCCAATCACAAGGTGGCACTCATAGCAATCCGGCATCAACAACCATAGAGGTCTGCAGGAGACCTTTGGTTGTTATGCTGATGCACCGATGACCCCTGATCATGTGACAGGGGTCACCGGTGAGCGCATTTCCGGCCGGACGGCTGGAAGCGCTTGTTAAATGCCGTTGTCAGAGTTTGACAGCCTTATTTAACTAGTTACTAGGTGCAGGCAGATCCACCCATGCCTATTGCTTGCACATGTCAGCTGTTCGAAATAGCTGACATGTCAAGAAAAATATTTAGAATTGAGAGCCCTCAGTGGTTGATACCTTTTAATGGCTAACTGAAAAGATGGTAACAAATTGCAAGCTGTCAAGACTACTCAGTTCTCTTCATCAGGCATAGACTAAAAAGAAATTCTGGAGAATTACATATTTATGCACACCACATCACAGAAAAAAAAACATGGATAAGACAGGTGACATGAAGCAGAATTACCATGCATGATAAACAGTTATGTCCATATATATTGGACCAGTTCTTAGATAAGGAATGTTTTATTGTCCTCTGATTGGGGTCTGGTTCTGTTGTGATGACCCCACATAGTCTGAGGGGCTAATTCCTTAGTTCCTTAGTTGATGTAAAAAGACATAAATCCATGCTACACATTCATTCCTGCACTAAGACTGTCAAAGGTCATCATCAGTTTATATTTCCATATTCTTCTGTCTCTTTGAGATTTGAAGTTACCTTTTAAAACAAGTATTTTCATGTCCATAATGTTATGATTGGGGAGACAAAAATGTATTGCCACAGGTAGATCCATTCTTTTTTCTCTTATTGTGTGGCGGTGATAATTCATTCTTGTTCTAAGCTTTTGCCCTGTCTCCCCCACATACAGACCCCCAGTTGGACATTTAGTACAAATAATTAGGTACACCACATTAGAAGTGACGCAGCTGAAAGTACCTGGTATCTTGTAGTCCTGATGTGAATTGGGGATCTTTATCTTGTCCATGGTCATTATAAATGGACAGGTTTTACATTTCTTCTGATTGCAAGGAAAGGTACCTGATATCATGACTAAGGGTGCTTGGTCAACAGAAACGCGTTGATATTGCATTTTATTCTCTGTAATTGCTGATGTTTTTATCCTCCACTGAACACATTTTCTAAGTGAATAAAGAAAGTTTTTTTTCACTATCTCGTTGAGCTGGATTCCTCATCATTTCCTTAACTACGAGAGGTACCCGGTTATTTTCTTCTTTAGCTTTGTAATGTAGCAGATGATTCCTTGATATTCTGGTGGCTCTTGTAATCTGGTTTTTAATTGTTCTTGGATGGTAGCCCTGATTCAAAAAGGTCTTTCTGGGGTGATTAAGGTGTTCATCCCTATCCATTGGGTTGGAACATATACGATTGTATCTAATGGCTTGGCTGCAGATAAAACAGTTTTTTATGTGTTTTGGATGGAAACTGTCTCATTTAAGGTATGTTGGATGGTTGATTGGCTTCTGATACAGGGATGTCTCTATTGTATTGTTCTGCAGCTTAATGATGGTGTCCAAAAAGTTAATTTCAGTACAGGAGTAGTTGAGTGTCAAGTTGATGGTAGGATGAAATCGTTAAAACTGTTCATGGAACATCTTTAGCTGTGGCTCAGACTCCGTCCAGATGATTAAAATGTCATCAATGTAGTAGGCCAGAGGCCTGATGGGACATGAGGACAAAAAGTCGCTTTAAAGCTTGGCCATGAAAAGATTTGCATACTGTGGAGCCATTTTACTTCTCATTGCTGTGCCAGTCTCCTGTAGATAGATCTTGTTGTCAAATTCAAAGTAATTGTGGGTGAGGAGGAATTTTATAAGTTTCACCACAGAATCCGCATCAGTCCCTGTGTTTTCCAGGAAGAATTTGCAGACATTTAATCCATCCTGGTGTGGGATATTGGAGTACAAAGATTCCACATCCATGGTGGCCAGGATGGTTCCTTCTGGTAGAGGACCTATTGCTGATAGTTTATTCAATAGGCCAGTTGTATCCTGAATGAAGCTGGGTGTATCCTTTACCAGGGGTTTAAGAATACCCTCTACCATCCAGATACCTGCTCAGTAAGGGTGCACACACATGAAATAATTGGTCTTCCTGGATTTCCAGATTTATGGATTTTGGGAAGCATGTAGAATATCCCTATTCTAGGACTTTCTGGTATCAGGTCATTGGCTCTTGTGGATTATTCCTATCTCACATGTCTAGGCTTTGATGCAGGCTCATTTCCAGAGCCCGCATCAAAGAGGGGGTTCTGCCATCGGACGTACTATTTCATCCGATGGCAGAAAGGGGTTAATCCATGATGGTGTAGTGTGTTACTAACGGTAATATATGAGACTGTGGTCCCAGCTCTCTTCAGGTCATTGACCAGTTACTCCCGTGTAGTTCTGGGCTGATTCCTGACATTCTCAGAATCATTCTTACCCCATAAAGTGAGATCTTTCATGGAGACCCAGACCAAGGAAGATTGACAGCAATCTTGTGTTTCTTCCATTTTCTAATAATTGTGCCAACAGTTGCCTTCTCAGCAAGCTGCTTGCCTATTGTCCCGTAGCCCATCCCAGCCTTATACAGGTCTACAATTTTGTGCAGGCATTTTTATACAGATAATGGGTTCAAACAAGTACAGTTAGTACAGGTGATTGCAGAGCAGGAGGGCTTCTTAAAGAAAAAGTAACAGGTCTGTGAGAGCCAGAATTCTTGCTGCTTGGTAGATGATCAAATATGTATTTCATGTTATAAAATACAATTTAATTATCTAAAAATCGTACAACGGGATTTTCTGAATTTTTTTTTAACTGTATCTCACAGTTGAAGTGTACTTACGATAAAAATTGCAGACCTCTCCATTCTTTGTAGGTGGGAAAATTAGCAAAATTGGCATTGTATCAAACACTTATTTTCCCCACTGTATATACACTATATATACATGTTTATATGTAAATATATGTATATATTAATGTATACCCCCTTGAAAAGTAACATTTTAAAGTAAGATATTTACAGTATATATAAAATGTCAGATTGCAGTCCTGATTGTAAAATAGATCATGCATCTTTTTATATGCTACTATTAACTATTAGGTAGCTGAAAACAATGTCTTGCAGTATTCCAAATTTCTCCTGAAATTTCATACCCTTGAATACTTACACAATTTATTATTATTGAATATGGTCTTATAATCTAAATTAGTAATTAATCTGAGTGGTCCCATTTTACAGTCATGTTGTAAATAACTTAAAGGTAACCTGTCATGTCCCAAAATACAGTGGGGCAAAAAAGTATTTAGTCAGTCAGCAATAGTGCAAGTTCCACCACTTAAAAAGATGAGAGGCGTCTGTAATTTACATCATAGGTAGACCTCAACTATGGGAGACAAACTGAGAAAAAAAAATCCAGAAAATCACATTGTCTGTTTTTTTATCATTTTATTTGCATATTATGGTGGAAAATAAGTATTTGGTCAGAAACAAACAATCAAGATTTCTGGCTCTCACAGACCTGTAACTTCTTCTTTAAGAGTCTCCTCTTTCCTCCACTCATTACCTGTAGTAATGGCACCTGTTTAAACTTGTTATCAGTATAAAAAGACACCTGTGCACACCCTCAAACAGTCTGACTCCAAACTCCACTATGGTGAAGACCAAAGAGCTGTCAAAGGACACCAGAAACAAAATTGTAGCCCTGCACCAGGCTGGGAAGACTGAATCTGCAATAGCCAACCAGCTTGGAGTGAAGAAATCAACAGTGGGAGCAATAATTAGAAAATGGAAGACATTCAAGACCACTTATAATCTCCCTCGATCTGGGGCTCCACGCAAAATCCCACCCCGTGGGGTCAGAATGATCACAAGAATGGTGAGCAAAAATACCAGAACCACGCGGGAGGACCTAGTGAATGAACTGCAGAGAGCTGGGACCAATGTAACAAGGCCTACCATAAGTAACACACTACGCCACCATGGACTCAGATCCTGCAGTGCCAGACGTGTCCCACTGCTTAAGCCAGTACATGTCCGGGCCCGTCTGAAGTTTGCTAGAGAGCATTTGGATGATCCAGAGGAGTTTTGGGAGAATGTCCTATGGTCTGATGAAACCAAACTGGAACTGTTTGGTAGAAACACAACTTGTTGTGTTTGGAGGAAAAAGAATACTGAGTTGCATCCATCAAACACCATACCTACTGTAAAGCATGGTGGTGGAAACATCATGCTTTGGGGCTGTTTCTCTGCAAAGGGGCCAGGACGACTGATCTGGGTACATGAAAGAATGAATGGGGCCATGTATCGTGAGATTTTGAGTGCAAACCTCCTTCCATCAGCAAGGGCATTGAAGATGAAACGTGGCTGGGTCTTTCAACATGACAATGATCCAAAGCACACCGCCAGGGCAACGAAGGAGTGGCTTCGTAAGAAGCATTTCAAGGTCCTGGAGTGGCCTAGCCAGTCTCCAGATCTCAACCCTATAGAAAACCTTTGGAGGGAGTTGAAAGTCCGTGTTGCCAAGCGAAAAGCCAAAAACATCACTGCTCTAGAGGAGATCTGCATGGAGGAATGGGCCAACATACCAACAACAGTGTGTGGCAACCTTGTGAAGACTTACAGAAAAGGTTTGACCTCTGTCATTGCCAACAAAGGATATATTACAAAGTATTGAGATGAAATTTTGTTTCTGACCAAATACTTATTTTCCTCCATAATATGCAAATAAAATGATAAAAAAACAGACAATGTGATTTTCTGGATTTTTTTTTCTCAGTTTGTCTCCCATAGTTGAGGTCTACCTATGATGTAAATTACAGACGCCTCTCATCTTTTTAAGTGGTGGAACTTGCACTATTGCTGACTGACTAAATACTTTTTTACCCCACTGTATATTGACCTACAGTTATGGGTTAGTCTGCAGGTTAATAGCTTGCTGAAGTTGTGCTGCTGCCAAACTGGAAGCCAGATGTCACGAGTTACAGCAAGAGAGAGGAGCCAAAAGACTGGAGCGTCTGATTTATTTTGGAAGTACAGGGCTTACTCTGCCACATTGAGAGCTCTGGGAGCTAGGCCTCTTAGCTGAGCATGGTTAGCCGCACCTGTCCCCTATATAATCTTGGTCCTGACTGACACACATTGTCAGAAATAGCTTATGCTGCATGGCTGGGAAGATAGTAGTTGGTGGTTATTGGAGTAGGCTTTTGGTGGATTTATCTGTGACAGTCATTGTGGATGGAATCTTAGACTTTCAGATAACAAAAATCTTGAATTCTCACTTAGTTTGTCGGTCGCTTCAGTATCTGGTACATTGGAACGGATACGGTCCTGAAGAGAGGATGTGGGTACCAGCATCTTACATCCATGTGGCAAGACTGATCTTGTCTGTTCACATGGCACACCCTGATAAACCCGGTTCTGAGTTTCCAGAGGTTCCCCCGTAGAAGGGGGGGTACTGTCACTGGGTTACCGCCACAGAGAAGACTGTTATGATCTGGTGGCCTAAGAGCAGCATGAGACGTACTCTGGAGAAGGTGGTACCTGTACTGACCGCAGACCCTGAACCTAACACCGAAACTAGAAGTAGCCGTGGAATGTGCCTAGCGCTCCCTGGACATCTTGACACAGCTGGAGGACTAATTACCCCTAAAGATAGAAAAGGGAAAACTATCTTGCCTCAGAGAAAATTCCCAAAGGATAGGCAGCCCCCCACAAATATTGACTGAGAGAGGAGAGGGAAAAAACATACACAGACTGAAATCAGAATTTAGCAAAGGAGGCTACTTCTAGCTAAATAGAAAGGATAGGACAGAGTACTATGCGGTCAGTATTAAAACACTAGAAAATATCCACCTCAGAAAATACAAAAACTCCACAGCTAACTAAAGATATGGAGGGTACATCTGCATCTCCATAGATACCAGCTTGGCTAAACAAATCCTTATACAGACCAAGCTGGACAAGACAAAAAAACATGGAAAAGAACTGAACAATAAGGCCACAGCATGTGGACAGCAAAAAAATCAAGGCCAGAACTTATCTTTGTTGAAAAGAACTGCAAAGCAGGAGAGACCAGGCAGATATGTGAATCCTCCAGGAACAATGGACAACTGGCACTGACTAAAGGGTGAAGCAAGACTAAATAGCCCAGTCAGATTTGCAAAAAGTGAACACACCTGACAAATGCTGCGACTCAGAGACAGCAGCGCTACCACTTACAACCACCGGAGGGAGCCCAAGAGCAGAATTCACAACAGAAGACCCAGAAGACTGCAGCGTCTTATTGCTCCTACTCCTGTACTGAATAGAAGCACTTCACCTTTTTTTAAAAGGGGTAGGTAAATTTCTTTTGGCAGTCCAGTGGTTAGTCAGCCATTTTGAGAGCCCTGGGATCTAAGGCTCTCAGATGAGCATGGTTATCCTCCCCTATTCCCTATATAATTTAGGTCCTGACTGACACACATTGTCAGAGATAGCTTATGCTGCATGACTGGGAGAATTGTTGTGAACTCTGTTTTTGGGCTCCCTCTAGTGGTCACGAGCGGTACTGTGTAGTGTTGTCTTTCTGCAGGTTGGCAGCATCAGCTGGTTCGTTATTTTTGGTTGGTTTCCTATTTAGCTCACCTGGATACTCAGTTCCTTGCCTGCTCTCAATGTATTCAGCGCTCTTCAGATTCCTTGTGACTACCTTGCTCCCAGTCTCTCCAAGACAAGCTAAGTTTTTGTTTGATCATTTTTTGATTATCAGCATTCATTATGTTTTTAGTCCAGCTCGCTAAAATGTGATTTCCTCGCTTGCTGGTTGCTCTAGGGGACTGAGTTTCTCCCCCCAAACTGTTAGTTGGTGCGGGGGATCTTGAAATCTCAGTGTGGATATTTTGTAAGGGTTTTTTACTGACCGCACAGACCCCTTTACTATTTTCTGCTATCTAGTATTAGTGGGCCTCATTTGCTGAATCTGCTTTCACCCCTGTGTGTGTGCCTTCCTCTTATCTCACCGTTATTATGTGTTGGGGGCTTCTATATCTTTGGGAATTATTTCTCTGGAGGCAAGAGAGGTCTTTCTTTCTCTCTAGGGGTAGTTAGTTCCTCAGGCTGGCTCGAGACGTCTAGGATTTTTATGCATGTTCACCGGCTACTTCTAGTGTGTTTGGATAGGTTCAGATTTGCGGTCAGTCCAGTTTGCCACCTCTCTAGAGCTTGTCCTAGGTTTGTTACTTAGCTGGAGTAATTTGTGATCCTCAACCACTAAGGATCATAACAGTAGAGCAGGCCCAAAAGTGTTTAATGCATCGCAGAAGTGGGATAAAAAGAAGACCTGAGTACATTTTTTTTTCTCCTCCCGCTTTTCCTTTGCTGCAGTCTGTTTAGCTTCTTTCATCCCCTTGAACTCTGGGTGGTTTTGAGCTCAGCTGCAGACATGAATGTTCAGACTCTGGCTTCTAATGTGGATCATCTTGCTGCACGGGTGCAAAGTATTCAGGATTTTGTTATTCATAGCCCTATGTCAGAACCAAAGATACCCATTCCTGAGTTGTTTTCTGGAGATAGATCTAGGTTTCTAAATTTTAAAAATAATTGTAAGTTATTTCTATCTCTGAGACCTCGTTCCTCTGGTGATTCCACTCAGCAAGTTAAAATTGTTATCTCCTTGTTGCGTGGCGACCCTCAAGATTGGGCTTTCTCTTTGGCGCCAGGAGATCCTGCATTGCTTAATGTAGATGCATTTTTTCTGGCTCTTGGACTGCATTATGAGGAGCCTAATCTTGAGAATCAGGCAGAAAAAGCATTGCTGGCTATCTCTCAAGGTCAGGATGATGCAGAGGTGTATTGTCAAAAATTTCGGAAATGGTCGGTGCTTACTCAATGGAATGAGTGTGCCCTGGCTGCAAATTTCAGAGAAGGTCTTTCTGAGGCCGTTAAGAATGTTATGGTGGGGTTTCCCACACCTACAAGTCTGAGTGATTCTATGGCTTTAGCCATTCAGGTTGATCGGCGTTTGCGGGAGCGCAAATCTGCTCATCCTTTGGCGGTATTTTCTGAACAGAGACCTGAGTCTATGCAATGTGACCGAACTCTGACCAGAATTGAGCGACAAAGTCATAGACGTCAAAATGGGTTGTGCTTTTACTGTGGTGATTCTACTCATGTTATCTCAGCATGCTCTAAACGCTTAAAAAAATGCTAAACCTGTCACCATTGGTACTATGCAGCCTAAGTTTATTTTGTCTGTTACTTTGATTTGTTCTTTGTCATCCTACCCGGTTATGGCTTTTGTGGATTCGGGTGCTGCCCTGAATCTGATGGATTTGTCATTTGCCAGGCACTGTGGTTTTGTCCTGGAGCCTTTGGAATTTCCTATTCCTCTGAGGGGAATTGATGCTACGCCATTGGCTGAGAATAAGCCTCAGTATTGGACGCAAATGACCATGTGCATGACTCACGTACATCAGGAGGTGATTCGCTTTCTTGTTCTGCATAATTTGCATGATGTTGTCGTTTTGGGTCTGCCATGGCTGCAGGCTCATAATCCAGTTTTAGATTGGAAAGCTATGTCTGTGTCAAGTTGGGGTTGTCAGGGAATTCATGGCGATGCTCCGTTGGTGTCTATTGCTTCTTCCACTCCTTCTGAGGTCCCTGAGTTTTTGTCTGACTACCAGGATGTATTTGATGAACCCAGGTCCTGTGCTCTGCCCCCTCATAGGGATTGTGACTGTGCTATAAATTTAATTCCTGGTAGTAAATTCCCTAAGGGACGACTTTTTAATCTGTCTATACCAGAGCATGCCGCAATGCGGAGTTATATAAAGGAGTCTTTGGAGAAGGGACATATTCGCCCATCCTCTTCCCCTCTTGGTGCAGGATTTTTTTTTGTGGCCAAGAAGGACGGTTCTTTGAGAACTTGTATAGATTATCGTCTTCTGAATAAAATCACAGTCAAATTTCAGTATCCTTTACCACTATTGTCTGATTTGTTTGCTCGGATTAAGGGTGCCAGTTGGTTCACCAAGATAGATCTCCGTGGTGCGTGTAACCTTGTGCGCATTAAGCAGGGAGATGAGTGGAAAACACCATTTAATACGCCTGAAGGCCATTTTGAGTACTTGGTGATGCCTTTTGGACTCTCTAATGCTCCTTCTGTGTTTCAGTCCTTCATGCATGACATCTTCCGAGAATATCTGGATAAATTTATGATTGTTTATCTGGATGACATTTTGGTCTTTTCTGGTGATTGGGAGTCCCATGTGAAGCAGGTCAGGATGGTGTTTCAGGTCCTGCGTGCTAATGCTTTATTTGTGAAGGGCTCAAAATGCCTCTTCGGAGTACAGAAGGTCTCCTTTTTGGGTTTTATTTTTTCTCCTTCTACTGTGGAGATGGACCCAGTCAAGGTCCAGGCTATTCATGACTGGACTCAGCCCACGTCTGTTAAGAGTCTTCAGAAGTTCTTGGGTTTTGCTAATTTTTACCGTCTTTTCATCGCTAATTTTTCTAGCGTGGTTAAACCTTTGACGGATTTGACCAAGAAGGGTTCTGATGTGACTAATTGGTCTCCTGCGGCCGTGGAGGCCTTTCGGGAGCTGAAGCACCGGTTTTCTTCAGCTCCAGTCTTATGTCAGCCAGATGTCTCTCTCCCCTTCCAGGTCGAGGTTGATGCTTCTGAGATTGGAGCAGGGGCTGTTTTGTCGCAGAGAAGCTCTGATGGCTCTGTGATGAAGCCATGTGCTTTCTTTTCAAGAAAGTTTTCGCCTGCCGAGCGGAATTATGATGTTGGTAATCGGGAGTTGTTGGCTATGAAGTGGGCATTTGAGGAGTGGCGACATTGGCTCGAAGGAGCTAAACATCATGTGGTGGTCTTGACTGATCACAAAAATCTTATTTACCTTGAATCTGCCAAGCGCCTGAATCCTAGACAGGCTCGTTGGTCGTTGTTTTTCTCCCGTTTCAACTTCGTGGTCTCATACCTGCCTGGTTCGAAGAACGTGAAAGCTGATGCACTTTCTAGGAGTTTTGTGCCTGACTCTCCGGGAGTTTCTGAGCCGGCTGGTATTCTCAGAGAGGGAGTGATTTTGTCTGCCATTTCCCCAGATTTGCAACGAGTGCTGCAGAAATTTCAGGCGGATAGACCTGACCGTTGTCCACCAGAGAGACTGTTTGTCCCGGATAGATGGACCAGCAGAGTCATTTCCGAGGTTCATTCTTCGGTGTTGGCGGGTCATCCTGGGATTTTTGGTACCAGAGATTTGGTGGCGAGGTCCTTCTGGTGGCCTTCCTTGTTGCGGGATGTGCGTTCCTTTGTGCAGTCTTGTGGGATTTGTGCTTGGGCTAAGCCTTGCTGTTCTCGTGCCAGCGGTTTGCTTTTGCCTTTGCCTATTCCGAAAAGGCCTTGGACGCACATTTCCATGGATTTTATTTCGGATCTTCCGGTATCTCAGAAAATGTCTGTCATCTGGGTGGTGTGTGATCGTTTTTCCAAGATGGTCCATTTGGTGCCTTTGCCTAAGTTGCCTTCTTCCTCCAATTTGGTTCCTCTATTTTTTCAGAATGTGGTTCGCTTGCACGGCATTCCTGAAAATATTGTGTCTGATAGAGGATCCCAGTTTGTGTCCAGGTTTTGGCGGACTTTTTGTGCTAAGATGGGCATTGATTTGTCTTTTTCGTCGGCCTTCCATCCCCAGACTAATGGCCAAACCAAGCGAACTAATCAGACGTTGGAAACTTATTTGAGATGTTTTGTTTCTGCTGATCAGGATGATTGGGTGACTTTTTTGCCATTGGCGGAGTTTGCCCTTAATAATCGGGCTAGTTCTGCTACTTTGGTTTCGCCTTTTTTCTGCAATTCTGGTTTCCATCCTCGTTTTTCCTCGGGTCAGGTTGAGTCTTCTGACTGTCCTGGGGTGGATTCTGTGGTGGATAGGTTGCAGCAGATTTGGAACCATGTGGTGGACAATTTGAGATTGTCACAGGAGAAGGCTCAGCGCTTTGCCAACCGCCGCCGCGGTGTGGGTCCCCGACTTCGTGTTGGGGATTTGGTGTGGCTGTCTTCTCGGTATGTTCCTATGAAGGTCTCCTCTCCTAAATTCAAGCCTCGCTTCATCGGTCCTTATAAGATCTTGGAAATCCTTAACCCGGTGTCTTTTCGTTTGGATCTCCCAGCATCGTTTGCCATTCATAATGTGTTCCATAGGTCTTTGTTGCGGAGGTATGTGGTACCTGTGGTTCCTTCTGTTGAGCCTCCTGCTCCGGTGCTGGTCGAGGGCAAATTGGAGAACGTGGTGGAGAAGATTTTGGATTCCCGTATCTCTAGACGGAGGCTTCAGTATTTGGTGAAGTGGAAGGGCTATGGTCAGGAGGATAATTCCTGGGTTGTCGCCTCTGATGTTCATGCGGCCGATTTGGTTCGTGCCTTCCACGCGGCTCGTCCTGATCGCCCTGGGGGTCTTGATGAGGGTCCGGTGACCCCTCCTCAAGGGGGGGTACTGTTGTGAACTCTGTTTTTGGGCTCCCTCTAGTGGTCACAAGCGGTACTGTGTAGTGTTGTCTTTCTTTAGGTTGGCAGCATCAGCTGGTTCATTATCCTTGGTTGGTTTCCTATTTAGCTCACCTGGATACTCAGTTCCTTGCCTGCTCTCAATGTATTCAGTGCTCTTCAGATTCCTTGTGACTACCTTGCTCCCAGTCTCTCCAAGACAAGCTAAGTTTTTGTTTGATCATTTTTTGATTATCAGCATTCATTATGTTTTTAGTCCAGGTCGCTAAAATGTGATTTCCTCGCTTGCTGGTTGCTCTAGGGGACTGAGTTTCTCCCCCCACACCGTTAGTTGGTGCGGGGGTTCTTGAAATCTCAGTGTGGATATTTTGTAAGGGTTTTTTACTGACCGCACAGACCCCTTTACTATTTTCTGCTATCTAGTATTAGTGGGCCTCATTTGCTGAATCTGCTTTCACCCCTGTGTATGTGCCTTCCTCTTACCTCACCGTTATTATGTGTTGGGGGCTTCTATATCTTTGGGAATTATTTCTCTGGAGGCAAGAGAGGTCTTTCTTTCTCTCTAGGGGTAGTTAGTTCCTCAGGCTGGCTCGAGACATCTAGGATTTTTAGGCACGTTCACCGGCTACTTCTAGTGTGTTTGGATAGGTTCAGATTTGCGGTCAGTCCAGTTTGCCACCTCTCTAGAGCTTGTCCTAGGTTTGTTACTTAGCTGGAGTAATTTGTGATCCTCAACCACTAAGGATCATAACAGAGAATAGTAGTTGGTAGTTATTGGAGAAGGTGTTTGGTGGATTTACCTGTGACTTTTTCTTGGATTTGTGAGTGTGATAAATCCCTTTTGTCCTCCTACTTTGGTTTTTCCCCATCCTCCAGTCCCCAATGCATTCCTCTGATATATATCAGTGTTTATTTATGCCTGGTATTTTCGGTTTTCCCTGTTCATGTTACCATGTTACCATCTGTTTGGTGTATTATTACTCCTCTCTTCCCTGGGTAGGTGAAGGGTACAGACAGAGGGCGGTTTCATGAGAAATGCCAAGGTATGTGGCCCCAGAACCTTCACCTTCAGAAGTAACCCAGGGAACAGGGCAAGCTAGGGTACCCATTAGCGGTGAGTACAGGGAAGGAGCCCCTGGTCCCGGGTCACCTGACAACAGAGTTGTGACAATGTGGCAGAGAGTTTCATAATCTCATTCTTCTTACAGTAAAGAATCACCATCTGTGATGATGATTAAACCATCTTTCCTCTAGGTGTAAAGGATGCCCCTTCTCATCATTGTAGTCCTCGGTGCAATAAGATTATTAAAAAGGTCTCTGTCCTGTGCCTTTATACTCCATAACCATGGGAATAAATTGAATCACAATATCTTGTTGCCATAGTTCCACACAATAGTAAGAAAATTTATTTTTTTAGTTGACACATTCACTGGGTGAAATTATAATCCCACTTCAGGTATAAAATTTAAAAGTTGATTGCAATTTGGCAAAGTTACCATAATGTTCTTGTCTTTCACATCTCCTCTTTATGCTTTACTTCAAAGGCAGCTAAGTACCTCTCTACATTCTCCTATGATTTCACATTGAATGATTTTACAGTATGGTGATAGTTGGATCCTGCTTTTCTCATCTAGCTGGACTACAATGGGTATTTTCTAGGTGATTTTCACAAAATATGGAAAGACAGCCTTTGTTATATCAAGTGTAAAATAATATGGAAAAGTGTGACCTGAATATGTAATAACACAAACAATGTTTATTTTATCTATCGAAATTTGGCCACTCATCCACCATGAAGTATGCTGGGTACATTACACAGCCCATGATTCATCAGTTAGTAGCCAAGTGCCGAACTTTATAAAATTGCTTTTCTAGTTTTTCAACTACCCTACAGTTCTCTTTTCTAGCCCTTTGTTGAAGATTAAGTAGATGGTGGTTGTCTAAGACATTTGTATATATTGTATGTTTTTCTTTTTCAGCATTTTATTGCAAATGTGGGAATTTCCTTTGGATCACAACATTATTATGATATATATAGCTGCCCCTAGGACTATAAAGAAGAGTCGTAAATAGAAAAAAATAGGCTAAAAAATTAAAAGGAATATGTCATCAGAATATAAACCATTGTTTAAATCAGCATTTTATGTTCAATCTATTTTTTTATTATGCTTGAATACTGCCATGATATCACAAAATTGATGAGGAGGACTGGGACTCTAGTGCCCGCTCTTGAATGTTTCAGAATTGTTACATCCAATAGATGGCACTAGAAGACAAGGCCACTTCATCTCTGGAAAGGCACTCTGCATATGTAAATTCCCAGAGGAGTATTGCCTGGCCTATAAGTTTCCTTTCACCAACTTGGCATTCACCACAAGGAGAAACGTTCCCCCTCAAATCACCTTACTGTGAATGGTGGATCTTGTGTTGTCAGTAGTGTGTACAGAGGTGGTACCGGTCATTGAAATTCTATCGGTTAATGACACTGACACTGCTGAAAAGTTATCTCTGCAGAACAGTAAATGTGAGTCTACTCTGCGTGCAGAATTATTAGGCAAGTTGTTTTTTGGATCACATTATACTTTTTGTACATGTTGTCCTACTGCAAGCTGTTCAGGCTGGAGAGCCAACTACCAATTAAGTAAATCAGGTGATGTGCATCTCTGTAATGAGGAGGAGTGTTGTCTAATGATATCAACACCCTATATAAAGTGTGCCTAATTATTAGGCAACTTTCTTTCCTTTGGCAAAATGGGTCAGAAGAGAGATTTGACAGGCTCTGAAAAGTAAAAAATTGTGAGATGTCTTGCAGAGGGATGCAGCAGTGTTGAAATTGCCAAACTTTTGAAGCGTGATCACTGAACAATCAAGCGTTTCATGGCAAATAACCAACAGGGTCACAAGAAGCGTATTGGGCAAAAAAGGTGCAAAATAACTGCCCATGAATTTAGGAAAATCAAGCGTGAAGCTGCCAAGATGCCATTTGCCACCAGTTTTGCCATATTTCAGAGCTGCAACGTTACTGGAGTGACAAAAAGCACAAGGTGTGCGATACTCAGGGACATGGCCAATGTAAGAAAGGCTGAAAAACGACCATGAACTTGAACAAGAAACATAAGATAAAACGTCAAGTCTGGGCCAAGAAATATCTTAAGACTGACTTTTCAAAGGTTTTATGGACTGATGAAATGAGAGTGACTCTTGATGGGCCAGATGGATGGGCCAGAGGCTGTATCAGTAAAGGGCAGAGAGCTCCACTCCAACTCAGACGCCAGCAAGGTGGAGGTGGGGTACTGGTATGGGCTGGTATCATCAAAGATGGACTTGTGGGACCTTTTTGGGTTGAGGATGGAGTGAAGCTCAACTCCCAGACCTACTGCCAGTTTCTGGAAGACAACTTCTTCAAGCAGTGGTACAGGAAGACGTCGGATCGTTCAAGAAAAACATGATTTTCATGCAGGACAATGCTCCATCACATGCCTCCAATTACTCCACAACGTGGCTGGCCAGTAAAGGTCTCAAAGAAGAAAAAATAATGACATGGCCCCCTTGTTCACCTGATCTGAACCCCATAGAGAACCTGTGGTCCCTCATAAAATGTGAGATCTACAGGGAGGGAAAACAGTACACCTCTCGGAACAGTGTCTGGGAGGCTGTGGTGGCTGCTGCACGCAATGTTGATCGTAAACAGATCAAGCAACTGACAGAATCTATGGATGGAAGGCTGTTGAGTGTCATCATAAAGAAAGGTGGCTATATTGGTCACTCATTTTTTTTTGTTTTGTTTTTACATGTCAGAAATGTTTATTTTAAATTTTGGGCAGTTATATTAGTTTACCTGGTGAAAATTTACAAGTGAGATGGGAATATATTTCGTTTTTATTAAGTTGCCTAATAATTCTGCACAGTAATAGTTACCTGCACAAATAGATATCCTCCTAAGACAGTCAAATTTAAAAAAAAAAACACTCCAACTTCCAAAAATATTAAGCTTTGATATATATGAGTCTTTTGGGTTGATTGAGAACATAATTGTTGATCAATAATAAAAATAATCCTCTAAAATACAACTTGCCTAATAATTCTGCATGCAGTGTAGTATTAGGTGTGTGGAAATTGAAAGATTTCACATTTTTAACACTGAAATATTGCTCAAACTGTGGATAATATTCTGATTGCACTTTCTATGTAAATATCAACAAGAATCCATTCTAGAACTGTAGCAAAATTGTGCATTATTCGACTTGGCCTAACTCCACAAGGTGATATAAGCTATTGCGGTGCCCGGATGTAAGCAGTGGAAGAAGCTGAACAGCACAGCTTTGTTTTACGTGTAGTGGTTGCTGCAGAGAACTTTAGGTCAGCTCTTAATTAAGTGCATAGAAGTTAAGCTTTAGTTCGGGGTAGCACAATGAACAAAGCAGAGCTATTCAGTTTCAATCAGTGTTTACTTTCTGATAACTGCTTATTGGTGCTGGAGTCTTGTATTGGACCTCCACCAATCTGATATTGATGACCTACCCCAAGGAACCATCCCTTTAAAGTCAATGGATTTTTTATAATGCAGTAAAGGTCCTTCAGAGTGAAAGTCGCTCTCTGTTATTATAGTGCACAAGTAAATGCTGTCCACAAAGTCAGCATAGGGTGCCATTAGTTCCACAGCGCTTTACAAACATTATTGACACTGTGCCTATTGGGGCTCACAATCTAGAATCCCTATCAGTATGTCTTTAGAATAACTTTTATTTAACTAATAAAAGGAATATTCAAAAATTGTATGAATCAGTATGTATTCTAGAACACTCAGGTATAATACCCATTTCTAATTTATATCATTGTAGTCATCACTAGATTAAGTGTCCCATTCTTTCATTGTACCAGGAATGGTTTGGTGCGACCACAACCTACGCTAACCTATATTGATGTATGTACCATACACATATCTGACTGACACTATTAAAATGCAATCCTAAGCCTCCCCAGCATGTTTCACCAGCAAAACTGGCATCATCTGGGGATTGAGGCCATATATAGCCTAGTGGTGACTACAATGATATAAATGAAACAAATGGGTATTATACCCGAGTGTCCTGGAACACAAACTGATTCATGCAAAGTTTAGATTATGCCTCTTAATAGGTAAATAAAGTTAAATGTTAACAGTCTTTAGATACAGATTTTTGCCTTTTGGCAATTTGTGATTAGCTCTCTGTTCTTAGGGTACCGTTACACTAAACGATTTACCAACGATCACGACCAGCGATACGACCTGGCCGTAATAGTTGGTAAGTCATTGTGTGGTCGCTGGAGAGCTGTCACACAGACAGCTCTCCAGCGACCAATGATGCCGAAGTCCCCGGGTAACCAGGGTAAACATCGGGTTACTAAGCGCAGGGCCGCGCTTAGTAACCCGATGTTTACCCTGGTTACCATTGTAAATGTAAAAAAAAAGAAACACTACATACTTACATTCCGATGTCCGTCAGGTCCCTCGCCGTCTGCTTCCCGTACTGACTGTGTCAGTGCCGGCCATAAAGCACAGCACAGCGGTGACGTCACCGCTGTGCTCTGCTTTTACTTTACGGCCGGCACTCACAGTCAGTGCGGGAAGCTGACGGCGAGGGACGTGACAGGCACCGGAATGTAAGTATGTAGTGTTTTTTTTTTTTTTTTACATTTACAATGGTAACCAGGGTAAACATCGGGTTACTAAGCGCGGCCCTGCGCTTAGTAACCCGATGTTTACCCTGGTTACAAGCAAACACATGTGTGACACCGATCCAGCGATGACAGCGGGTGATCCAGCGACGAAATAAAGTTTCAAACGATCTGCTATGACGTACGATTCTCAGCGGGGTCCCTGATCGCAGTAGCGTGTCAGACACAGCGAGATCATATGTATATCGCTGGAACGTCACGGATCGTGCCGTCGTAGCGACCAAAGTGCCACTGTGAGACAGTACCCTAACTCTCCCTTCTGGCCAAAACTAAGATCCAAACCAGAGGACCTCAATTCTATGAACTTCCTAATCTAGTACATGGCAATGAGTTTTAGAAAATCAGCAAGTTCTTTATCTCAAAATCAAGGGTTGTTTCTCCTCAATTTGCATCTTATAATATCTTTTTATGTCAGAAAAAAATGCATGGATCCTATTAGAGTTAATGAGATCTGCTGGTATCCACCATTTGCTAGATCCAGCATTGCCATGAACTTTTCTTGTTTTGCTCCTGTTACGAAATTGCACAATGGAAATGAACAATGTAGGTTTGTGAACCTTGCCTTATACTAACTAAACTAGGCTTGTTCAATTTCTCTATAATCAAGTTCTTAACTCCTTTTCTTATTGCAGTTGTACTGGTAAACTGGATTAGCTGGAAGTAGTCCCATAGTATAAGTGGTTTAAGTGCTGTGCAAATAGTGATAAAAGTGTAACATATGTATTATAAAACTCACATAGATAGCACTGTGTATTCTAGACCTCATAGGATCAATAAACTACACTAAAACATATACTAGATTTGACAACCTGTCGGTGTATAGGAGTCCATAGGTTCATTTTCCTTGTTCAAAGGGTGTCAGGCACAGTTCGCTCCAATTCTAAGCACCAATAAGTCCAAAATGATGCTGTGAGTCCTTCAGTAGTGCCCCGGTCAGTGGCTACTATCTAAAAGTCCATCTCCATGAGTGAAGCTCCTGAATGCTGCTCCAGATTGACGATTGTGACGCCACTGAGCAAACTATGGTGGTCAGCTTGGAAATGCTGATCCATATGTTTCAGAGAAACCTATCTCCTTCCTTGAGTTTACGTGCTCACTTCACTGTACCTAAATAACTCCACTAAAAAGGGTCCTCTGTGACTTGTCTAGTATGGCATCCAGTCATAGTACTATGGCAATGAGGTGCGATGCACGTAAGGGCACAGAAACAACTATATCTATAATCACAGCACTGTATGTGTATTTTGTTTAAAAAAAAGTCTCGATATTTCTAAAAATGCACATTAAAATAGTTGTAAGGCTATAAAAAAATAGTTGAATTCGGATTCAAGTATTTAGTGTTGAGCGATACCGTCCGATACTTGAAAGTATCGGTATCGGAAAGTATCGGCCGATACCGTCACAGTATCGGAATCCAATCCGATACCGATACCCGATACCAATACAAGTCAATGGGACTCATGTATCGGACGGTATCCCTGATGGTTCCCAGGGTCTGAAGGAGAGGAAACTCTCCTTCAGGCCCTGGGAACCATATAAATGTGTAAAAGAAAGAATTAAAATAAAAAATATCGCTATACTCACCTGTCCGACGCAGCCGGGACTTCAGCGAGGGAACCGGCAGCGTTGTTTGTTTAAAAATCGCGCTATTACTTGGTTACGTGAATTCCCGGCTTGTGATTGGTCAGGTCGGCCATGTTGCCGGGACGCGGACCAATCACAGCAAGCCGTGACGAAATTACGTCACGGCTTGCTGTGATTGGTCCGCGTCCCGGCAATATGGCCGCCCTGACCAATCACAAGCCGGGACGTCACGGGAGGCTGGACACGCGCTCATTTTAAAATGGGCGCGTGTCCAGCCTCCCGTGACGTCACGGCTTGTGATTGGTTGCGCCGCGATCAACCAATCACAAGCCGGGAGGCTGGACGCGCTCATTTTGAAATGGGCGCGTGTCCAGCCTCCCGTGACGTCACGGCTTGTGATTGGTTGCGCCGCGATCAACCAATCACAAGCCGGGAGGCTGGACGCGCTCATTTTGAAATGGGCGCGTGTCCAGCCTCCCGGCTTGTGATTGGTTGACCGCGACGCAACCAATCACAAGCCGTGACGTCACGGGAGGCTGGACACGCGCCCTTTTTAAAATGAGCGCGTTTCCAGCCTCCCGTGACGTCACGGCTTGTGATTGGTTAATGGCGGCCATGTTGCCGGGACGCGGACCAATCACAGCAAGCCGTGACGTATTTTCGTCACGGCTTGCTGTGATTGGTCCGCGGCCCGGCAACATGGCCGCCCTGACCAATCACAAGCCGGGACTTCGCGTAACCATGTAAAAGCGGGAATTTTAAACAAACAACGCTGCCGGTTCCTGCGCTGAGGTCCCGGCTGCGTCGGACAGGTGAGTATAGCGATATTTTTTATTTTAATTCTCTATTTTACACATTTTAACATTAATGTTGTTCCGATACCCGATACCCGATACCACAAGAGTATCGGAATCCCGGTATCGGAATTCCGATACAGCAAGTATCGGCCGATACCCGATACTTGCAGCATCGGAATGCTCAACACTAGTATTTACTCCATAAATATACGGTATGCTTAACCACTTAATAAGTGCGTAGCAAAAACATTGGACATTTTCCTAATTGTTCAAAATCACTTCTAGCTCTACAGCGTGTGATTTCACCGATAGAATGACTAAATGTGAAATTTAGAAGTAAGACTTTGGCAAACCTATTACAGTGCAAACATAAAAAGAAGAGAAAATAACAAAGCCAGACATATACTGCGTCTCAGGGATTTATTCTCCATATGGTAGTGAAATTAATCAAGGCACACAACATATAGATGTCCAAGATTCATTGTATTTTCAAGCATTCCCTGATTCCCTCCCTTTAATCATATAGCCATATATTTTATTTCCTCTTTCTATTTTCCATCTGGTAAGTAGGATGATGTAGATGAAGTGACAGGTGCGTTGTCTCACACCTTCTGCTAAGCAGTGTTGCTTCCTTTGTACATTATGTATGTCTCATACACTCCGGGTATTAGGACCACCCTGGTGATGATATTGATACAGGCATAAGGATTACGCACTGGAGGTCTAAATGGAATTTTTGCAAAATAATAAAACAGATTCTGTGCACGTGGATAAGATTTAGCTAATATTGTCAGGAAGATGAGAAGTCATGTGTTTTCAAACTTGGAATTGAGAAGTATTGACACTATATAAAGCTAATTCTGGTGTGCACCCATGCGCAGATATAGTGAAGTGTCACTGGACAGAAAATGTAGAAGATTGCGATGACTTAAAGAGAACCTGTCACCAGATCAAACGTGGCAAGTTTTGGTTCATATCTCATTCTCAATGCTCCAGTGAGTTTGCCATTTGTTTGCTTTTTTTTAAACGTCATTTGGCTTTGAGAGATGGGGGGCTTCTTATTTAGTGCTCTTTTTTATGGTCTTTACTAAGGTGGCATTGCTCACAGAGTTTTCTCAGGGTGTGTTTTTTGTTCAACGCCCTCCTAGTAAAGACCATAAAAAATTGTACTGAATACATAGGACCATAGGACCATCTCTTTAAACATATGCCATTTCTCCACTCTCTGCCAGAGAAAGCTGAGCAGTCCCGGAAGTCCCAATGAAGATGAATGGAGCAGCGGGTTGTAAAACTGTCCACCAATCATCTCCAGGGTCCTGTTCTCTGGTTCGATGGGGGGTATACATGCCACTCGACTACTGGAATAAACTGAAAATGAATGGAGCAACTGTACTTGACTTCATCCCTCTACTCTGACTTTTCTTTCCAGAGCTTGCTCTCTGGAGATTTGACCACTGGAACCCTCATCAGTCAGGAAGTTATCACATATCCTGTGGTTTGGTGATAACTTTCACTGTTGGAAATAACCCTTAAATAGAAGTGTGTTCAGTCGGCCATCTTTTAAAGGTTAATTCTTTTGTAGGAAGAGGCATAGCTAACACTTGAGCTATTAACAGTGCCCCAGACCTCATTTTATGCATTGTTGGAGTCTCAAAGGTCAGACTCCAAGTGATAACCCTTTTAGAGCCCATGTTCTTGACAGTATGTCTGATAATTATGATGTTATTATATTTGCCTTATTTGCTTTGCAATAGATCTAAATTGAATACACATGAAGTAATGACATGATGTTAGTTTGTATCAGGGATTTAAAGGGAATCCGTACGTAGGTTTTTGCTATGTAATCTGACAGCAGCATGGTATAGGGACAGAGACCCTGATTCCAGCTAATTATCACTTAGTTTACTGGGTGCAGCAGTTATGATATAATCACAGTTTTCTCTTCTGCAGTTCAGGTAGAGCTCGGAATGCTGAGCTCTGTATAACCCCGCCCACAACACTGATTGGCAGCTTTCTGTGTACACTGTACATTGACTGCTGCTTATCAGTGGTGGGGGCGTTGTTGGACCAGGAGGCAAGAGCCACCTATCTTACTAGCCCAGTAAGTGAGAAAAGAAACCCTGACTGACCCTCTCCCAGAGGTTACACTGATGGTGTGCATGTCTGGGCCTCCACCCTCACCCTGTCTCCTGTTTCAACCCTAGGCTGAAACCTCCACCCACCACCTAGTGACGAGACCACTCACCAATACCCACAGTTAGCACAGACAAGGATAACAGAAAATATGCACCACGCCGCAGTCACATAGGAATACACTATAAGTGCACAGGGCAAAACAAATACAAATAAAGGAAGGAGAAAATACGACAAAGGGAAATACACCACCAGATACGATACTCCTTCTCCTAGACCACCACTCCAGACTGAGATAACCAAGCACAAGACAGAAGCTATAATCGGCGATGTCCAATGTTCAGAAGAACTATTTAACACTAGAAGTCCCAGAGACGAGTCATTTGACATTTCTACCTTTGAAACCCAGAGAAGGGTCAAATGACCTAAAGGATTTTATCTATAGCTTATCTTATCTCTATTCACTGTCTTTTGTTCTGTAATTAAGGCCATTACTGTTGCACCACAGGAGGTTGTTTGCTGTTTTCCATCGAGTTTACCCATGTAGTTTCAAGTTTCAAGTTAGTTCTGTTCAGTTTATTGTATTTTATAATATAAAGACTATACATATTGTATTTAGTTTAGTTTTATTTGAGCAAAAAAGCGCTGAAACAATGAATCATTTTTTATATATTTTAAATAGAGAATTAGAAATTTTAGAGCAAGGTACAGCTGTGAATAATGACCAGAAGCATTTGTGTCTAAGGCTATGTGCACACTTTGCGGATTCCACTGCAGATTTTTCCGCAGCAGAATTCCAAAATCCGCAGTGAAAACCCGTTGCGGTTTTTACTGCGGATTTATCGCGTTTTTTACTGCGGTTTCTTCTGCGGATTTTCATCTGCAGTTTCCTATTGGAGCTGGTGAAAATCCGCAGAAAAGAAGTGACATGCTGCGGAATGTAATCCACAGCGTTTCCGCGCGGATTTTTCCGCAGCATGTGCACAGTGTTTTTTGTTTCCCATAAGTTTACATTGTACTCTAAACTCAGGGGAAACTGCTGCGGATCCGCAGCGGTCAAAGGTACCGTTACATATTACGATCTCGTCAACGATATAGTTAGAAATGTCACGTGATCACATCGTTCGTGCAATCAGTTTCACATCGTCCCAGAGGCGTCACATGCAACTATCTTGTTAACGATGTAAATTTTGGCTCCGCGTGAGCCTCATTGCAAACGTTTGCAGAACGATTTTTCACAATGGCAGGAATAGGAGAATTTAGACCGACATCGTTCATCTCAGCGTTACACTGAACGATGCTGCACATCTTCTGACACATAATTGGACGAGGATCGTCAGATTTGAGATCCTGACCTCAAATCTGCGATCAGCGATCCAACGATGTGTTCGTCCGATATCTTCACGTTACACGCAACGATGTGAAAACGACATCGCATGAACGACGTGATCACGTGACGTTTTCAAACGATATTGTCAACAAGATCATAACGTGTAACTGAACCTTTAGGCCTCAATCACAGTAGCGAAAAAAAAATCGCAGCATGTTCATTCTTGTGCAAATTTGGAGCGAAAAAAATTTGCACAAGAGGACTGAAATTTTAGTGTGAAAAATATACAAAAGAACAACTGTTATTTGTTTTGATGCTTTTTATTTTTTTTTAAAAACCAATAAAAAAAATTTTCACTAAAGGGTTATTTCACACCAACATCAAACAAATAGTGACATTTTCAAGATGAGCAGTGTATAAGCGGCATGGCCAAACAAATGTGATAAAACAGTGAACAAGAAAACAATATAATCAAATTATACAACAGGGAGGGATGTTGGTGGAGGAGTGGGAAGAGGGGAGGGGGAAAGGGTAAAGACAAATACATGGGGGTAGGGGAGTAAAGGAGCACACATCAAAGGATGCTTTTTATTTTTGTTATAAAAATGTTAAAAAAATACAAGGAATAAAACAATTCCACACATATTTTCAATAGGCTGCAGTGGGGGGCAGTGTGTGTGTGAGTGGCATGTCCTTGTGTGACTAGCATTTCAGCACTCACTCAGCAGTCTGTCTGAACATGTCGGAACATACCTGGCACTGCCTGGGTATGTCCCTGGTACATTTGCCACACGTGTATTTGTAGCAGTGAACACATCTCTCAGTTGCACAATTGTTCGTGCATCGATGTTTGACCTGACACTTCACCCTTTTGCCAGGGCTGGGTGTGGAAGGAAGTCGCCAAAGGAGTTTCTCCTTGCGTGCCTTCTTTTCAGTCACATGACGGCCACCTAACTCTTTTGAAAGCTCAACCAGGAAGTCCACCCGTCTCTCCTGCACCCCAGTGCATGCCTGATAAAGAACATGAGCATTGAGTGCTGCCATGTCAATCATGTTGTAGAACACGGTGACTGGCCATCTCCGTGTTCCTGCACGCACGCTGTACTCCCGCAGCATTTGGTCCATTACATCCACACTGCACTTTGTGTGGTTGTATTGTTTGACCGTGTTTGGCTTCCTTTTGTTGGTATCCTCAGTCTCAACCACGCTGTGCATGCTGCTGAGAATGTAGACGGCCTTCTTTCGTTTGGGTGCATACACTGTCAGTGTATGAAGGAACAGATGAATGACCTCGGGGAGACCAAACATCCAACACTGCGGAGACACCATCACGTGTTTCTCAACGCAGTGATCCAGAACACTGCCCCCATCCCTTATGGGAAATATGCAAACGCATGTAAAGTAAGCTGCGGAGACACCATCACGTGTTTCTCAACGCAAGCAATGAATAGCCAGGCCTTTCTCCGGGAAGGAACAACCACGGGAAGGGCAGCATCCAATAAAGGAGAATATCCAATAAAGGAAGACCACCTATGCCAAGCATGGGATCCATCCACAAACAGCTGTTTCGGGGGTTTTGCCCCTCATCAGTGTGGAGTAGGAAACTGGCTATTAGGAGCAGTGCCTGGTGAAAGGCTATGAAGGAACAGATGAATGACCTCGGGGAGACCAAACATCCAACACTGCGGAGACACCATCACGTGTTTCTCAACGCAGTGATCCAGAACACTGCCCCCATCCCTTATGGGAAATATGCAAACGCATGTAAAGTAAGCTGCGGAGACACCATCACGTGTTTCTCAACGCAAGCAATGAATAGCCAGGCCTTTCTCCGGGAAGGAACAACCACGGGAAGGGCAGCATCCAATAAAGGAGAATATCCAATAAAGGAAGACCACCTATGCCAAGCATGGGATCCATCCACAAACAGCTGTTTCGGGGGTTTTGCCCCTCATCAGTGTGGAGTAGGAAACTGGCTATTAGGAGCAGTGCCTGGTGAAAGGCTATGAAGGAACAGATGAATGACCTCGGGGAGACCAAACATCCAACACTGCGGAGACACCATCACGTGTTTCTCAACGCAGTGATCCAGAACACTGCCCCCATCCCTTATGGGAAATATGCAAACGCATGTAAAGTAAGCTGCGGAGACACCATCACGTGTTTCTCAACGCAAGCAATGAATAGCCAGGCCTTTCTCTGGGAAGGAACAACCACGGGAAGGGCAGCATCCAATAAAGGAGAATATCCAATAAAGGAAGACCACCTATGCCAAGCATGGTATCCATCCACAAACAGCTGTTTCGGGGTTTTTGCCCCTCATCAGTGTGGAGTAGGAAACTGGCTATTAGGAGCAGTGCCTGGTGAAAGGCTATGAAGGAACAGATAAATGACCTCGGGGAGACCAAACATCCAACACTGCGGAGACACCATCACGTGTTTCTCAACGCAGTGATCCAGAACACTGCCCCCATCCCTTATGGGAAATGTGCAAACGCATGTAAAGTAAGCTGCGGAGACACCATCACGTGTTTCTCAACGCAAGCAATGAATAGCCAGGCCTTTCTCCAGGAAGGAACAACCACGGGAAGGGCAGAATCCAATAAAGGAGAATATCCAATAAAGGAAGACCACCTATGCCAAGCATGGTATCCATCCACAAACAGCTGTTTCGGGGGTTTTGCCCCTCATCAGTGTGGAGTTGGAAACTGGCTATTAGGAGCAGTGCCTGGTGAAAGGCTATGAAGGAACAGATGAATGACCTCGGGGAGACCAAACATCCAACACTGCGGAGACACCATCACGTGTTTCTCAACGCAGTGATCCAGAACACTGCCCCCATCCCTTATGGGAAATATGCAAACGCATGTAAAGTAAGCTGCGGAGACACCATCACGTGTTTCTCAACGCAAGCAATGAATAGCCAGGCCTTTCTCTGGGAAGGAACAACCACGGGAAGGGCAGCATCCAATAAAGGAGAATATCCAATAAAGGAAGACCACCTATGCCAAGCATGGTATCCATCCACAAACAGCTGTTTCGGGGTTTTTGCCCCTCATCAGTGTGGAGTAGGAAACTGGCTATTAGGAGCAGTGCCTGGTGAAAGGCTATGAAGGAACAGATAAATGACCTCGGGGAGACCAAACATCCAACACTGCGGAGACACCATCACGTGTTTCTCAACGCAGTGATCCAGAACACTGCCCCCATCCCTTATGGGAAATGTGCAAACGCATGTAAAGTAAGCTGCGGAGACACCATCACGTGTTTCTCAACGCAAGCAATGAATAGCCAGGCCTTTCTCCAGGAAGGAACAACCACGGGAAGGGCAGAATCCAATAAAGGAGAATATCCAATAAAGGAAGACCACCTATGCCAAGCATGGTATCCATCCACAAACAGCTGTTTCGGGGTTTTTGCCCCTCATCAGTGTGGAGTAGGAAACACTGTCAGTGTGGCACCAGTGGTTGAAAACACCTGAGTGGTGAATTCAGTGCAGTCCATCTGTCTAGCGGATTGAGGAATTTCCCGGCGACTCTTGTTGACTATGCCGAGGATAGTGGTTTCCCGGCTAAGCAGTCGTTGTGCAAGTGACAATGATGTAAAGAAATTGTCCGTGGTTACAGTTCTGCCCTTGTCCATGAATGGTTCCATCAGCCTCATCACTACAGTTTCGGACAGTCTCTCCCCGCTGGGACGACTGGGGTCCTTGCCAAGATATGGGAGGACATTACAGATGTACTTTGATTTCAAGTCGCAAGCCACCCAAAACTTGATGCCAAACTTGTCTGGTTTTGTTGCAATGTATTGCAGAAAACAGCAGCGAGTCTTTGACGGGAAAAGCTGTTCATCAATAGTGATGTGTCGACCAGGGTTGTAGGATGCGATGCAGTTGGTGACAAACGATCTCCACACATCGGAGATTGCAGCAAACTTATCGGTCTCCACTCGCTCACTGCGCGTGAATATGTCATCAAAGAGTAGGTGTTGCATGATGTCTTGAAAGCGGTTTCGGGTCATAGTGGCAATGATCCTTGGTAGGATTGAGCGAAACGGGTCGGCAATTTTCAGAAGTCGCCGACTTTTGGCAAAGTCGGGTTTCATGAAACCCGACCCGACCCCTGTGTGGGGTCGGCCATGAAGTCGGCGATCTTCTGAATCTGGAATCGGAATTCCGATACCGATTCTCGATATGTTTAAGATATCGGGAATTGGTATCGGAATTCAGATTTAAGTGTAAAATAAAGAATTAAAATAAAAAATATCGCTATACTTATCCTCTGACGGGCCCTGGTACTAACCGGGAACCTTCCTTCCTTAGAATCAGCCTTCCAGGACCTTGCGGTGACGTCGCGGTGACGTCGCAGCTTGTGATTGGTGCGCGGCCGCCCATGTGACCGCTCGCGCGACCAATCACAAGCCGCGACGTCACCGTGACGTCACCGAAGGTCCTGGAAGGGCTGATTCTTAGGAAGGAAGGCTGCCGGAACGAAGCCGAGGGTGAGTATATTCCTATTAGGTATATACTCACTCTCGGACATGCCCTGCTTCTTTCCGGCAGCCTTCCTTCCTAAGAATTAGCCCTTCCAGGACCTTTGGTGACGTCACGGTGATGTCGCGGTTTGTGATTGGTCGCGTGAGCGGTCACATGGGCGGCCGTGCACCAATCACAAGCCGCAACGTCACTGCGACGTCACCGCAAGGTCCTGGAAGGCTGATTCTAAGGAAGGAAGGTTCCCGGTTAGTACCAGGGCCCATCAGAGGATAAGTATAGCGATATTTTTTATTTTAATTCTTTATTTTACACTTAAATATGGATCCCAGGGCCTGAAGGAGAGTTTCCGCTCCTTCAGACCCTGGGAACCATTGGAAACCCAATGCACTGCATTGGGTTTCGAGTTTCGGCCGACCCCGACTTTTTTATAGGATCAGCCGATTTCACTCGACCCGACTTTTGAAAAAGTCGGGTTTCGTGAAACCCGACCCGATCCTATAAAAGTAAAGGTCGCTCAACCCTAATCCTTGGGTTTCCCAGGTTTGCTGACCAGCTGTCACGTAGTGATGGAACCTTGGTCACCCCCCGCAAGATAATGACTGAAATAAATGCCATTAGTTCTGGGAAACCCATGAACCAATCCACCTGCTCCATGTGACGTGCATGTTGAGTAGTCTATTCTTCAATGCTACGAAGCATGTCAAGACTGATAAAACAGAGGACGCTCTGAAGGCGACTCTTGACACTTCGTCTGGCCTTAGCACTTGGCTCTCCATCTGTAGGGTACGGTTCTATTGGGGTCAAATGGAGATGTTTCCCCACTTGTACTTCATGCCACACTGTGCCATCTTTTGCGGTCTCTGTCGGCTCACTCGCCAACCGAGCTCTCTTTTTTGGTAGAGGTGGAGTCTCCTCATCTGCAAGATAAATAATTTCAAATAAGCATTTTGTTTTGGTTCAAAATAAAAAAGATAGTCAGGCACCACACCCACCCTGCACCGCAGCGTACTGCCCACGCACCACACCTGCCCCGCACCGACCCTTATCTGCACCAACCCCTGCAAAACATAGGATCCAAATGAACAGGCAAAAAAGGGAGTGTGAAGCCAGCCTAACCTGAAGACAGCTCAGAGTCCGAATCCGGTTGAAGGACTATGTCTTCTCCATCTGAGTCAGAAGGGTTTGTGTTGCTCAGAATCAGTTCCAATGCCTCTTCAATGGTGTGCCTTCTCTCCATTTTCTTCCTGTGAACAAAATAGGTTTCTCCCCCACAGCACATAAAGCTGCATGCAAATTTGCTAATGCAATGCAGCTGGGGGGGTGGGCAGACACTCAGGAGCAGCTCACATTCTTTGGCTAGGGACACACTTCAGTTCCTGATCAGTTTTCTTTCAAGATTGACACCTGTTCTGGGTTTTTGAGTCACTCCTGGGCCCTAATGGGGCCATCACATGGGGAGATGATTCCCGGCGATGTGCGCGTGCACATCGCCGGGGCATCACTGGTAACATGACACATGCGGACATGTCGCCGGCGAACGTCTGTGAAGGATCGCCTCGGAACCAGCCTGTAGTTCAGAGGCCATCCCCGGGCCATTCTCTGGATGACTGTACCTTCTCTGCACCAACCCCTGCAAAACAGGATGCAAACGATCAGGCAAAAAAAGGCACTGTGAAGCCAGCATCTCTTTCTTGTGAGCAGCAACCCCCACACTCAGGAATAGCTTGCATTCTTCTGTTTACACACTCTTATCTTAGATAATCCCCCCTGCAGATTCCTCAGGCAAGAGCACATTTACAAATGAAAGGATGCTAATTAAGGTGTCAATATGAACTGAGGGTCATTTGACCCTCTCTCAGGACTTCAGGGGGGATCTTGAAATTCCCGGGACTTCTAGTGTTAAAGGCAGTGGGCGTGACCCAGCTTCCAATCCGAGCACCAGTTAAATTAACCCCGGACCAGCTAGATAAAAACTAGCCGATGCCACTGAGCGCATAGTGGACAAAAGCGGAATTACCGCTGTCTGTCGAACGCCCTAGTATGAACAGCGTCCGACATGACAGTACCCCACCTTCTACGAAGGACCCCAGGGCCCTCACGACTTATAGGACCCGGCTTGTCTGGATGGCGGTGGTGAAACATACTGACCAGCCGATCCGCATGAATGTCTGAGGCTTGTACCCAAGACCTCTCCTCAGGCCCATAACCACGCCAGTGTACCAAGTACTGTAAAGTGCGGCGCACTACACGAGAGTCAACCACCTTGGAGACTTCAAATTCCAAATTACCATCCACCAAGACTGGAGGTGGCATCGGCGTCGCGTCCACGGAACCCACCACCTTCTTTAAAAGAGATCTGTAGAACACGTGTATCTTATACACCGTAGGAAGCTCCAATCGGTATGCTACTGGGTTAATGACGGCGGTGACCCTAAATGGACCAATAAACCTAGGACCCAATTTAAGGGATGGTATTTTGAGTCTTATGTTTTTTGTGGATAACCACACCCAGTCATCCACACTCAGGTCCGGACCTGGCACACGCCTACTGTCAGCCACACGTTTGTACCTAGCACCCACACTCAGCAAGCACTGTTTAACTCTCCTCCAGACTGATGACAGTTGCGCTCCTAACTGGTCTTCCTCCGGGACGCCGGAAGAGCCCCCCTGACTCAAAGTACAAAATTGAGGATGTAGCCCGTAAACACAAAAAAACGGAGACTCCCCAGAAGACTCCTGGCGGTGATTATTGATGGCAAACTCAGCCAAAGGAAGGAATGTCGACCACTCCTCCTGGTTATCAGAAACAAAGCAGTGTAAGTACTGCTCCAAATTTTGGTTCATACGCTCGGTCTGACCATTTGACTGAGGATGAAGCGCCGAAGAATGAGACAACTTGATCCCCAGCCGTGAGCAAAACGCTTTCCAAAATTTTGCCACAACCTGAGTACCTCTATCAGAAACGATGTCAGATGGAACCCCATGAAGTCTGACCACCTCCTGCACAAATACCTGAGCCAGAATCTTAGCGTTAGGCAACGAAGGCAAAGACACAAAGTGCGACATTTTTGAGAACCGATCAACAATCACCAAAATGACCGTGTTCCTGGCTGAGGAGGGCAAGTCAGTGATAAAATCCATGGAGATCTCTGTCCATGGCTTACTAGGTACCTCGAGAGGAAGTAGTGTGCCAACAGGATGGGAACGGGGCGTCTTAGCCCTAGTGCACGTGGTGCAAGCTGGCACGTATGAGACCATGTCCTGTCGGATTTTGGGCCACCAAAACCGACGTGACACCAACTCCAAAGTACCCCTGACCCCTGGGTGGCCAGCCAGGACAGCATCATGATGCTCCGCCAAAACCTTTAAGCGGAGGTGAAGCGGTACAAACGATTTGTTGATGGGAAGCTCAGATGGTACCTCCTACTGAGCCTCAGCAATTTCAGCCTCAACCTCGGTTGCGAGAGCCAAAACCACAACGCCCTTTTGGAGGATGGGTACCGGATCTTCCCGAGGTTCTCCCCCCGGAAAACACCTGGACAGAGCATCCGCCTTAGTGTTTTTAGACCCAAGTCTGTAAGTAACAACAAAGTTGAACCACGTGAAAAACAAAGCCCAGCGAGCCTGCCTGGGAGACAGACGCTTGGCAGACTCCAAATAAAGCAAATTCTTATGGTCGGTAATAACAGTAACCTGATGAACCGACCCCTCCAAGAATTGTTGCCATTCCTCAAAGGCCAACTTGATTGCCAACAATTCCCTGTTGCCGATATCGTAGTTACGTTCTGCAGACGACAGTTTCTTGGAGAAATAGGCGCAAGGACGCAAATCGCTCAAGGATGAGCCTTGTGACAACACTGCCCCCACACCAACCTCGGACGCATCGACTTCCACGACAAAAGGTTTCGATACATCTGGCTGCACAAGAATGGGGGTTGAAACAAAACTGTTCTTAAGAAATTCAAATGTGGGCACAGCAGCCTCAGGCCAAATGGAGAAATTGGTACCCTTTTTAGTCATGTCAGTTAGCGGTTTAGCAATGATAGAAAAATCTTTGATAAACTTCCTATAGTAGTTAGAAAACCCAAGGAAAGGCTGAAGTGCTTTTAGGTTATCAGGCTGTTCCCAACGCAACACCGCTTGCACCTTAGCGGTGTCCATTTTAAACCCAGAAGCAGACACAATATAACCCAAGAAAGGCAACTCCTGAACCGAAAATACACATTTCTCAAGTTTTGCATAGAGCTTATTCTCTCTGAGAAGCTGTAACACCTGCCTGACATGATCTAAATGAGTATCACGGTCGCAAGAATATATGAGAATGTCATCTAGGTACACAATAACGAATTTCCCCAAAACATGCGAGAACACATCATTTATGAAATGTTGGAACACTTCAGGTGCGTTTGTCAACCCAATTGGCATCACCAAATTTTCAAAATGACCCTCAGGGGTATTAAAAGCCGTCTTCGACTCATCACCTTGATGGACTCTTATGAGGTTGTACGCCCCCCTGAGGTCAAGCTTTAACGCTTGTCTCTCCGGACCGGAGATGTTAAACATCCTAGCTTTAGGCAACTTGGCCCCTGGTTTAAACCTGATAGTACAGTCATAGGGGCGATGTGGTGGCAACTCTGAACAACCCTTTTCAGAGAACACATCCGCAAAATCCGGAAGTGACTCAGGAACGCTAGAAGTCACAGCAGACACACATGTGGCCAGGCAATTCTCCTGGAAGAATTCGCTCCACTGAATTATGTCCTGAGTAGTGTTGAGCATTCCGATACCGCAAGTATCGGGTATCGGCCGATACTTAGCGGTATCGGAATTCCGATACCGAGATCCGATACTTGCCGCGTATCGGATACCGGAATCGGAAGTTCCCAGGATTCAAACTGCACAAATTTGCACGAAATCAGCCAATGAGAATGATTCCAAGTGTGGGCACATCCTGTTCAGCATGGAGGGCATGAAACTACTGGCAAGGCTGTGATTGGCTGCTGAAATGATGTCATGATGCAGTTTAAAAGTCGCTGGCGCCATTTTTCGCTCACTCTGCTGTGAATTCAGTTAGTGACAGGACGCTGTTTGCTGACTTAGGGCCAGTTTAGAGATAGCGATTTGCTTCTTTGTGCTTTTCCAAGGCTAATTTAGCAACCACTGTGTTCACCTACTAATCACCTTGCTTTTGCCTTGCAGCGCTGTTTTCACAGCGATCTGCAAGGTCTGTGTGTGTGTGTGTGTGTGTGTGTGTGAGTGCAGCCCACTCTCTAGTCTGTGTGCAGCCATAGGCCATCCATAGCTGGTTGTATTCAGTTCAGGGAGGGTGGTTCATTGCCTCATACTGTTCTTTTTTTTTTTTTTTCAAGTAGTGCAGGCTGCTGCACATTTTTTCAAAAAATTCCTATTAGTGTCTTTCCACCCGTATCCAGCTAACTTGTGGAAAAACACTACATAGGATAAAGTAGAGGAGGTTTTTTGGGCCCTGCAGCGCCGTTTACGGCTGTCTGCACGGTCTCCGTGTGACTGCAGCTCGCCCTGTAGTCTGTGAGCAGCCATAGCCTGGTTGTATCCAGCTCAGGGTTGTTCACTGCGTCATACCATCAAATCAATTTTCCTTTTGTTTTAAGTAGTGCAGGCTGCTGCACATTTTTTCAAAAAATTCCTATTAGTGTCTTTCCACCCGTATCCAGCTAACTTGTGGAAAAACACTACATAGGATAAAGTAGAGGAGGTTTTTTGGGCCTTGCAGCGCCGTTAACGGCTGTCTGCACGGTCTCCGTGTGACTGCAGCTCGCCCTGTAGTCTGTGAGCAGCCATAGCCTGGTTGTATCCAGCTCAGGGTTCTTCACTGCGTCATACCGTAAAATCAATTTTCCTTTTGTTTTAAGTAGTGCAGGCTGCTGCACATTTTTTCAAAAAATTCCTATTAGTGTCTTTCCACCCGTATCCAGCTACCTTGTGGAAAAACACTACATAGGATAAAGTAGAGGAGGTTTTTTGGGCCTTGCAGCGCCGTTTACGGCTGTCTACACGGTCTCTGCAGCTCTCTCTGTTGTCAGTTCAGCCCCCAAAAAATAAATAAATAATAAAGTTCACCAAACACACCACTTTACATTTCTGTAGGCCACATTAGCACTTATTAAAGTCTAGTCCACACTTTAGAAAATTAGTGTTTCCTATACATGTTAGGACTCGGAGCTGTTCAGGAATAAGCACACAAAGCCGTTAGTACTTTTCTGCTTATCTTTATCAGTCAACCAAGATGAAGAAGGCAGGGAGTAAGGCACGTGGGCGTGGGCGCAGAGCAGGGAGAGGACGTGGGGATTCTGTGCCTGCTGCGGGCACCGGTGACTCCTCAGCACCCAGTTTCACCAGGGAACAGTCTTTCATGCGCAGCTTTGTCGCAGAGCGCCGTACACCGCTGCTGCGTGAAGACCAAATTGAAGCCATTGTCGGATGGATGGCAGCTAACGCATCGACTTCAATTAGTGCCACATCCTCACAGACACAGAGCACTGGAGAGCAGCCATCTGTCTCTTCACCACCTGCCAAATTGGCCAGGCAGACAGAGAGCCCAGGACAGGAGCCGTCTCTACTTCTGTTCTCTGAATCTCTTGGCTAGGAAACAGGAAGCCAGCCAAGCAGCATTGGAGAAATGGAAGAAGAGGCAGGGTGCAGTGATGCCCAACAGCTTTTTCTCTCTGAGTCTGAAGAGGCGGGTGGGCCAGTGCCTCCGGTCACCACATCGCAGGCCGCATCCGCTGATGATGACACTCAGGTGCCACTTTCTGGTGCGTGCTCTGCTGCTGAGACTACCCAGGAGGAGCAGTTGGTGGCAGAGGGTAGTGTAGATGATGAGGTCCTTGACCCATCGTGGCGTGAGGGACAGGAAGGTGGTGGGAGCAGCTCCGAGGAAGAGATTCCTAGAACGGGCCAAAGAGGTAGAGGGAGGGGGAAGACTGCGCAGCCTGTAGCCTCCACTTTGGCACCCATTAGGAGCATGTCTGTTCCAAAAGCCAAAAAGGGCGCTCCCAAGACTTGCAGTGTCTGGCCCTTTTTTGACACAGTTGCAGATGACATTTGCTATGTCAAATGCAAGGTGTGTCATCACAAAGTCAAAAGAGGTCGAAATTTCAGCAGCCTCAATACCTCCAACATGTGGAAACATGTGCGGACCAGGCACACGGCGTTGTTAGAAAAACACACTGAAGAGCTAGGCCAACCAACAGCGGCAGCTACCACCTCTTCAGCTCGTGTTGCCTCTTCCTCCAGCTCACACACAGCTGGTTCGGCTTCCTCCCAGGATCGCCGTGGAAGAACCTCTGGCCCTGTTGTCCAGAGACCCACTGTAATTCCACCCACAGCACCACTTTCCCAGTCATCCACACACTCCCAGCCCAGTCTACAGCCATCGGTAGTACAGGCATGGGAGAAAAGGCGGCCTTTCTCGTCAAACCACCCACGAGCACAGGCTCTGACTGCAGGCATTGCCAAACTTCTGTCACTGGAAATGCTGTCATTCAGGCTAGTGGAGACTGACAGCTTCCGTGACTTGATGTCATTGGCAGTCCCACAGTACAATGTGCCCAGCCGCTTTTACTTCAGCAGGCAAGCTGTCCCTGCCCTGCACAAGCATGTGGAGGGACACATAAAACATGCGCTACTGAACGCCGTCAGTAGCAAGGTCCACCTCACCACCGATGCGTGGACCAGTCAATGTGGACAGGGGCGATACCTTTCCCTCACTGCCCATTGGGTTAATGTCGTTGAGCCGGGTACAGATCGTGCGAGTGGCGCAGGACGTGTCCTGCCCACTCCAAGGATTGCAGGAATCCATTCTGTACGCATTAACTCCTCCTCTTACACCAGTTCCTCAGAATCATCACTGCAGGAGCCGTCACAGTCCACCTCCACATGGACCCGTGATGAACGTTTACCTGTTACGACCGACATGAGCACAGCCGTGGCCAAACGTCAACAGGCCATCTTGAAATTAATTTCTTTGGGGAATCGAAGCCACACAGCGCAGGAGCTCTGGAATGCCATCAAGCAGGAGAGCGATGTGTGGTTTGTGCCAGCGAATCTCCAGCCAGGCATGGTAGTGTGTGATAATGGCCGAAATCTGGTGGCAGCTCTGGGCCTCGGCAACCTCACTCACATCCCATGTCTGGCACATGTGCTCAATTTGGTCGTGCAGAGTTTTTTGAGGGACTATCCGGATCTTGATGCACTGCTGCACAAGGTCCGCCTAGAGTGTGCTCACTTGCGGCGTTCCAGCACGGCAAAATCGCGCATTGCGGCTCTGCAGCGCCAACACCGCCTGCCGGAACATCGCATCATATGTGACCTACTTACCAGATGGAATTCTACGTTACATATGTTGGAGCGGTTGTGTGAGCAGCAGCAAGCTGTAATGGAGTACCAGCTGCATCAGGCGCAAAGAAGTCGCACTCCGCGCCGTTCAGACTTCACAACCACAGAGTGGGCCACTATGAAGGACGTCTGCCAGGTTTTGCGTCCCTTCGATTATTCCACGCGGATGGCGAGTACAGATGATGCAATAGTCAGCATGACTGTCCCCCTTATCTGCCTGCTTGAAAAATCACTGCAAGCGCTAAGGGATGATGTTGTGGAAGAGGTGGAGGATGAGGATTCACCATTTCCATCATCTTCTGGACAGTCAGCGCCACGTGGTTCCTCACAAACGCGTAGGCAGGGGACACTTTGTGAGGAGGATGAGGAGGAGTCAATGGAGGAGGAAGACATCCGTCCAGAGGAGGGAGTTACAGAATTGTCCAGTAGTCAGTGTGTACAGCGAGGGTGGGGTGATGACGAGCGGGCAGAGATCACGCCTCCAGCAGGGGACAGCATTTCTTGGCCAGTTGGCAGTCTGCAGCACATGGTGGATTACATGCTGCAGTGCCTGAGAAACGACTGCCGCATCGCCCACATTCTCAACATGTCTGATTATTGGGTGTTCACCCTCCTCGATCCTCGCTACCGGGACAACGTAGAAAGCCTCATCACACCGTTGAACCGGGAGCGAAAAATGCGGGAGTACCAAGACACACTGGTGAATTCCATCATCTTCTCCATTCCAACTGAGAGAAGTGCTGCTAGTGCATTACAAAGCAGCTCAATGCGTCCAGGCAGTGGAGGAGGCTCTGCACAAAGAGGGAGCAGAAGCAGTGCCTCTGCCCAAGGCAAGACCAGTATGGCCCAACTGTGGCACAGTTTTCTGTGCCCGCCACAAAAGTCTACACCATCACAGACGGCTCCAGTCAGCAGGAGGCAACGGTTCCATCAGATGGTGACAGACTACATGTCTTGCCCTCTTGCTGTACTCCCAGACGGCTCTTCCCCTTTCAAGTTTTGGGTCTCAAAGCTGGATACATGGCCAGAGCTAAGCCAGTATGCATTGGAGGTGCTAGCTTGCCCTGCGGCTAGTGTATTATCGGAACGCGTCTTTAGTGCTGCAGGTGGTGTACTAACTGACCGTCGCATGCGACTATCCTCCGATAATGTTGACCGGCTTACTTTCCTGAAAATGAACAAGGCCTGGATCTCGCAGGAATTTGCCACTCCTCTTCCTGATTAAATAATTAGGTGACTGTCTACAGTATCCAGGTCTCCTGTTGTGTTCATCTTTCTACCACCTGAACTTTAATTCCTGGGCTCCAACACCGCCAGTTGAGGCTCAGAAGTGCCATCTGCACAGTCAAAACATACGAGCCAGTGTTATTGGGTTTCAGTAACGTCAGCTGATCCCCAGCTGTGTAGCCGGCAATGTGTCCTGCGACCGCCACGCTGACACAACAACTGAAATGTAAGGGAACCTGTCCCCCCCCCCCAAGGCGTTTGTTACTGAAAGAGCCACCTTGTACAGCAGTAATGCTGCACAAGGAAAAGGTAGCTATTTTTGTTTAGCTCCTTGCACACGCAGAACTTAACACTTATAAAATGTGTCCACTGATACCGTAAAACCGTCCCGGAGGTGGGACTTTCCTTCGTAATATGATGCAGCACAGCTGTCATTCCTACCCCCTTGGCGCCGTGCCCCGGCTCCTCAGCGTTGTTTGATTCCGTCCCGGAGCCTGCGCTGTTATGTTATCCCTTGGCCAGGCACACTTAGCGCTGCCCCTCTTCTGACATCATTTGGTGTCAGGCTGACTGCGCCTGTGCGGCTGCGCTGGCCGAGAGCCCGCCTCACAGTGTCTTCTGATTTAATCCCACTGGGGGCCTGAGATCCATGGACATGCGCAGTGCATATCTGAACCTCCGCCTCTCACTCATCTCCCTACGCCTTCTTCAGACTGTGCGCCATCAGCTGATCCCTAATAGCATGCCACGGCCGTGACACAGCACAGTCTGAAGAAGCCGTAGGGAGGGGAGTGAGAGGCGAGGATATGCACTGCGCATGGCCACGGATCCCAGGCCCGCGGTGGGATTACATTAGACGACACTACGAGGCGGGCTCTCGGCCAGCGCGGCCGCACAAGCGCAGCCAGCCTGACACCAAATGATGTCAGAAGATGGGCAGCGCTAAGTGTGCCTGGCCAAGGGATAACATAACAGCGCAGGCTCCGGGACGGAATCAAACAACGCTGAGGAGCCGGGGCACGGCGCCAAGGGGGTAGGAATGACAGCTGTGCTGCGTCATATTACGAAGGAAAGTCCCACCTCCGGGACGGTCTCATGGTATCAGGGGACACATTTTATAAGTGTTTAGTTCTGTGTTTGCAAGGAGCATAATGAAAAGAGCCACCTTTTCCTTTTGCATCCTTTGTGCTGCACAAGCTGGCTCTTTCAGCTACAAATGCCTTGGGGGGGGTTAAAGGTTCCCTTTCGACTTTCTCCAATCAGGCTTTGGCCTACACTGTGTTCCTCTGCTCCTCCTGCTGTCCCTGGGCTCCAACACCGCTAGTTGTTCCCTGGTAGTGCTGTACGCACAGTCAACAGTCGCTCCTCTGTTATTGGGGTTCAGTAACGTCAGCTGTTCCCCAGCTGTGTGTGTGGCAATCCCTCCTCTCTCCTCCACCTCCTCCTCCTGCTGTCCCTGGGCTACAACACCGCTAGTTGTTGCCTGGTAGTGCTGTACGCACAGTCAACAGTCGCTCCTCTGTTATTGGGGTTCAGTAACGTCAGCTGTTCCCCAGCTGTGTGTGTGGCAATCCCTCCATTCTCCTCCACCTCCTCCTCCTGCTGTCCCTGGGCTACAACACCGCTAGTTGTTGCCTGGTAGTGCTGTACGTACAGTCAACAGTCGCTCCTCTGTTATTGGGGTTCAGTAACGTCAGCTGCTCCCCAGCTGTGTGTGTGGCAATCCCTCCTCTCTCCTCCACCTCCTCCTCCTGCTGTCCCTGGGCTACAACACCGCTAGTTGTTGCCTGGTAGTGCTGTACGCACAGTCAACAGTCGCTCCTCTGTTATTGGGGTTCAGTAACGTCAGCTGTTCCCCAGCTGTGTGTGTGGCAATCCCTCCTCTCTCCTCCACCTCCTCCTCCTGCTGTCCCTGGGCTCCAACACCGCTAGTTGTTGCCTGGTAGTGCTGTACGCACAGTCAACAGTCGCTCCTCTGTTATTGGGGTTCAGTAACGTCAGCTGTTCCCCAGCTGTGTGTGTGGCAATCCTTCCTCTGTCCTCCACCTCCTCCTCCTGCTGTCCCTGGGCTACAACACCGCTAGATGTTGCCTGGTAGTGCTGTACGCACAGTCAACAGTCGCTCCTCTGTTATTGGGGTTCAGTAACGTCAGCTGTTCCCCAGCTGTGTGTGTGGCAATCCCTCCTCTCTCCTCCACCTCCTCCTCCTGCTGTCCCTGGGCTCCAACACCGCTAGTTGTTGCCTGGTAGTGCTGTACGCACAGTCAACAGTCGCTCCTCTGTTATTGGGGTTCAGTAACGTCAGCTGTTCCCCAGCTGTGTGTGTGGCAATCCCTCTTCTCTCCTCCACCTCCTCCTCCTGCTGTCCCTGGGCTACAACACCGCTAGTTGTTGCCTGGTAGTGCTGTACACACAGTCAACAGTCGCTCCTCTGTTATTGGGGTTCAGTAACGTCAGCTGTTCCCCAGCTGTGTGTGTGGCAATCCCTCCTCTCTCCTCCACCTCCTCCTCCTGCTGTCCCTGGGCTCCAACACCGCTAGTTGCTGTCCAGAAGTGCTGTCCACACAGTCAACAGTCACTCCTCTGTTATTGGGGTTCAGTAACGTCAGCTGTTCCCCAGCTGTGTGTGTGGCAATCCCTCCTATCTCCTACACCTCCTCCTCCTGCTGTCCCTGGGCTACAACACCGCTAGTTGTTGTCCAGAAGTGCTGTCCGCACAAAGCCAAACACCTCGCCAATGTGTTAGTGGGGTTCAGTAATGCCTGCTGCTCCCCTGCTGTGTATATGGCAACGTGTCATGCGACCGCCACGCAGGCACAACAACTTAAATTTAAGGGAACCTGTCCCCCCCCCTCCCCCCAAGGCATTTGTTACTGAAAGAGCCACCTTGTGCAGCAGTAATAATGATGCAAAAGGAAAAAGTGGCTCTTTTTGTGGTGCTCCTTGCACACGCTGAACTTGAAACTTATGAAATGTGTCCCCTCACACCGTTAAACCGTCCGGTTGGATGGACTTTCCTTTGTTATGTGACGCAGCACAGCTGTCATTCTTACCCCCTTGGCGCCGTGCGCCACCTCCTCAGCATTGTTTGAATCTGTCCTGGAGCCTGCGCTGTTATGTTAGCCCTTGTCCATGCACACATTTTGCGCTGCCCATCTTCTGACATCATTTGGTGTCAGGCTGGCTGCGCCTGTGCGGCCGCGCTGGACGAGATCCCGCCTCGTAGTGTCTTCTGATTTAATCCCACTGCGGGCCTGTGATCCATGGACATGCGCAGTGCATATCTTAACCTCCGCGTCTCTCTCATCTCCCTCAGCCTTCTTCAGACTGTGCGCCGTCAGCTGATCCCTAATAGCATGCCACGGCCATGACGCCGCACAGTCTGAAGAAGCCGTAAGGAGGGGAGTGAGAGGCAAGGATATGCACTGCGCATGCCCATGGATCACAGGTCCGCAGAGTGATTAAATTAGATGACACAGCGAGGCGGGATCTTGGCCAGCGCAGACGCACAGGCGCAGCCAGCCTGACACCAAATGATGTCAGAAGATGGGCAGCGCTAAATGTGTGCATGGACAAGGGCTAACATAACAGCGCAGGCTCCGGGACAGATTCAAATAACGCTGAGGAGGCGGCGCACGGCGCCAAGGGGGTAAGACTGACAGCTGTGCTGCGTCACATAACAAAGGAAAGTCCATCCGACCAGACGGTTTAACGGTGTGAGGGGACACATTTCATAAGTGTCAAGTTCAGCGTTTGCAAGGACCATAACTAAAAGAGCTAAGTTTACCTTTTCCAGCATTAGTGCTGTACAATATGGCCCTTTCAGCTACAAACCCCTGGGGGGGGGGGTTTAAGGGTTCCCTTTCAACTTGCTCCAGTGCAGGCTTCGGCCTACACTATGCTCCTCCTGCTGACCCTGGGCTCTAACACCGCCAGTTGGGGCCCGGTACTGCTAGCTGCACAGAGAAAAACACCAGCCAATGTGTCAGTGGGGTTCAGCAACGCCAGCTGTACCCATGCTGTGTAGCCGGCAACGTGTCCTGCAACAGCCCCGCAGACACAACAGACCTAAAGCTGCCGCCAGTGCAGGCTTCGGCCTACACTCCGCTCCCTCTACTCCTCCTGCTGACCCTGGGCTCTAACACCGCCACTTGGGGCCCAGAAGTGCTGGCTGCACAGAGCCAAACACCTCGCCAATGTGTCAGTGGGGTTCAGCACCGCCAGCTGTTCCCCTGCTGTGTAGCCGGCATCGTGTCCTGCAACAGCCACGCAGACACAAGAACTGAAATTGAAGGGAACTTGTCCCCCCTCCCCCAGGCGTTTGTATGTTTCACAGCCACCTTGTACAGCAGTAATGCTGCATGTGTGCAAGGTGGCTCAGAAACTTATTCCTCTTGCACACGTGGAACTGAACACGTCTAAAATGTGTCTTCTGTGACCATTAAACCGTCCCTGAGGTGTGACTTTCCTTTGTAATGATACGCTGCAACCCCCTTGGTAGCGCTGCCCGTCTTCTGGCATCATTGTTTGGCTGGCTGCGCCTCTGCGGCCGCCCTGGCCCACAAAACGCCCCTCGGTGTCTTATTTATTTTGACTGCGAGGGTGTGACAGAGCAAAACACACGCCACTCTGTCAGTGGGGTTCAGCACCGCCAGCTGTTCCCCTGCTGTGTAGCCGGCAACGTGTCCTGAACAGCCACGCAGACACAAGAACTGAAATTGAAGGGAACCTGTCCCCCCTCCACCAGGTGTTTGTATGTTTTACAGCCACCTTGTACAGCAGTAATGCTGCATGTGTGCAAGGTGGCTCATAACTTATTCTCCTTGCACACGTGGAACAGAACACGTCTACAATGTGTCCCCTGAGACCATTAAAACGTCCCTGAGGTGTGACTTTCCTTTGTAATGACACGCAACAACCCCCTTGGTAGCACAGCCCTTCTTCTGACATCATTGTTTGGCTGGCTGCGCCTCTGCGGCCGCCCTGCCCGACACAACGCCCCTCGGTGTCTTATTTATTTTGACTGCGAGGGTGTGATTGACGGGCATGAGCAGTGCATATCTTCGCCAGGCTGTCACTCAGCTCCTTCCGCCTTCTTCAGACTGTGCGGCTTCATGGCCGTGGCATGCGATAAGGGATCAGCTGACGCCGCACAGTCTGTATCAGGTGTAAGGACACGAGCGAGAGGCGAACATATGTACTGCGCCAGGCCATGAATCCCAGCCCCGCAGTGTGAAACACTGTAAAGACACTGCGGGGCTGGGATTCATGGGCATCGCAAACCGCACCAGCCGACATGAAATGATGTCAGAAGACGGGCAGCGCATGGCCAAGGGATAACGCAACAACGCAGACTCCTGTACAGCAAAATGCGATGCTCAGGAGGCCGCGCCAAGCACCAAGTTGGTATTTTTGCCAGCTGTGCTGCGTCTCATTAAAAAGGGAACTCCCACCTCCAAGACAGATTGACTCTATAAGGGCCAAAATGTTGTACGTGTTTCATTCAGCTTGTGCAAGGAACAAAATTAAAAGAGCAACCTTTGACTTGTGCAGCACTACTGCTGCATAAGGCGTGGCTCTTCTACTTTGTAACACCTGAGGGGGGGTTAAAGGTTACCTTTAAAATTGGTTCAATTAGGCTTCGGCCTACACTCTGCTCCCTCTCCTCCTGCTGACCCTGGGCTCTAACACCGCCAGTTGGGGCCCGGTACTGCTAGCTGCACAGAGAAAAACACCAGCCAATGTGTCAGTGGGGTTCAGCAACGCCAGCTGTTCCCCTGCTGTGTAGCCAGCAACGTGTCCTGCAAATGCCACGCAGACACAACAGACCTACAAATGCCTCCAGTGCAGGCTTTGGCCTACACTCTGCTCCCCCTGCTGACCCTTTGCTCCAACACCGCTAGTTGGGGCTCTAGGAAGACAAGCTTGAATAGGTCCCCATCCTGGTTCCAGCACCGTTAGCTGTTTCCAGGCATAGCCTTTGGCTTAGGTGCCTCCCTCTGGGTATCCGAGTTCCACAAACGTCAGGTGGTCCTTGGTAGTGCTTTCAGGCATGGGTACCTCCTGCTTAGTAACCGGGTTCCAGTAACGTCAGCTGGTCCTCGGTAGTTCCATTGGCTCTTGGACCTTCGGCTACCCATCCGGGTTCCAGTACCGTCAGCTGGTTCTCGGCAGTGTCTTTTGCTCTTGTACCTTCTGCTCCCCATCCTGGTTCCAGTACCGTCAGCTGGTTCCGGGCAGAGCCTTTGGCTTAGGTGCCTCCCTCTGGGTATCTGAGTTCCACCAACGTCAGGTGGTCCTTGGTAGTGCTTTCAGCACAGGTACCTCCTGCTTAGTAACCGGGTTCCAGTAACGTCAGCTGGTCCTCGGTAGTTCCATTGGCTCTTGGACCTTCGGGTAGCCATCCAAGTTCCAGTTCATCAGCTGTTTCTCGGCATTTTCTCAGCCTACTTGTACCTTCTGCTACATTTCCAAGTTCAAGACCCTAAAGACAACGACCCGGAAGACCACCCCTAAGATGATGACGACACCAGAGACGACAACCACTGAGATGACGACGACCCTGGAGACGATGACCCTGAAGACCACCCCGATGACGACGACCCTGGAGACGACGACCCTGGAGACGATGACGACCTGGAAGACCGAGAAGCAGAAGAACAAGAGGCTGCAGACAAAGAGCAGAAGAACATTAAGCATAAGACTAAATATCAGAGCAAAAGATATTATCTAAATTATAAGCAGAAGAAGACTAAGCAGTGTATGGGGGTGAGTCCGTTCCTCCTCGTGGTGCCCCTGGATAAAGCCTGATGCTGCAGGCCAAACTGAACGCGGACAAATGTAACTGTTTTGTGACAGGCAGAACGGAAGGTCTTCAAACTTTTATAGATAACAACTACGGGAATGCCTGTCACAAATAAGAATATGATGAAGAAGTTGAATATGAAGAAGATAATAGTAAAATAAAAAGAATATGAACAATGTAACAAAAAAATAATAGGTAGAAGATGAAGAAGAAGATGAATAAGGTGAAGAAGTTGATGTCAAAGAAGCTGATGATGAGGATAATGAAGAAGAAAGTGTGGGAGAAGTAAAAAAGAAGGTGAAGGGCGTGGAAGTAGTGAAACATCAATATCTGACAAAATAAAAAAAAAATTAACATAGTCAAAATCTTTCTAACGCCGAATGTCATAAAAAACAAAACAAAATCCTGCTATTCTATTAGATTGGGCTAAACCTCTGTGCCTTTAATGTCTCCGCCACGTCCCCCAATACATCCTACATTATTCTTAGTTGTTTTCCTTCATGTAGAATGAACCTACAAGTTAAGAAAGGGTTTATTTTAATTCCGATATTTTCGTCCCATTGACTTGCATTGGGATCGGGTATCGGTATCGGATTAGATCCGATACTTTGACGGTATCGGCCGATACTTTCCGATACCGATACTTTCCGATATCGGAAGGTATCGCTCAACACTAGTCCTGAGTTTTCCAGTCAATAACCGGGTTGTGCATAGACAACCATGGAAAACCCCAAACCACCTGTGTTGGAAGATTCCTGAGCACCTTACATGTAACCTGCTCGAAATGTAGAACCCCAATGTGGAGTTTCATCTCAGCCACAAACTCAGTAATCTCCCCCTGTGAGAGAGGAGCAGCATTGATGGTGACCACGCGGATAGGATGAGGCAGTTTTTCGATCCTAAAATCGGCTGTACGCGCAAACTCCTCATCAATGAGATTTGTGGCAGAACCACTATCCACAAAAACAGTGATTGGCAGCTCTCTGCCAGCGACAATAATTTTGGCAGGGAGCATGCTTTGAGAAACCACCATGGAGGATATGCATAAGCTCAGATTGGTCTCCTCCACACCCTCTGAGCTTAGAAGTTTTCTGCCGTTGCGTTTTTCTTAGACAGCAGAGGACAAATGTTAACAAAATGTCCAGTTTTACCACAGTAAAAACAGGCTCCCTGCTTCTTGAGCACAGGGGCTCAATGCTTAACATGTGACACCCCTGCGATTTGCATAGGTTCCATGGGCTCACCTGCAGCAACCTCACGTGAACCTAACCCTCTCCTATAGGCGATGTCTCATGCTCCCCCTGACGCAAACGGCGATCAATGCGGACAACAAGACTCATAGCGGAATCTAGAGAAGCAGGAGTCTTGTACATCAGGAGGGCTTTTTTAACCCTTCCAGAAACCCCATGAATAAACTGACTCTGCAGCGCAGGATCATTCCACTGTGTGTCGACCGCCCAGCGGCGAAATTCAGAACAGTAATCCTCTGCAACACGCTCCCCCTGGTGAATAGCGTGTATCTTAGATTCTGCTAGAGCCATTCTGTCAGGATCATCGTAAATGTGTCCAAGAGCAGAAAAAAAACTCTCCACTGAGTTAAATGCAGCAGAATCAGAAGGCAAAGAAAACGCCAATGCTTGAGGATCCCCATTTAGTAATGACAACACCAGGCCCACACGCTGAGCCTCATTACCTGAGGAGATCGGGCGCATACGAAAATATAGTTTGCAAGCTTCACGAAAAGCAACAAATTTACTGCGTTCCCCAGCAAACCTTTCAGGCAAAGGAAACTTAGGCTCAGCAACTTTACCTGCCGCTCCAGCTTGCACATTAGATACAGCTAGTCCCTGTTGCTGCACTGCCCCCCTCAACTCAGTGACCTGTAGGGACAGCGCCTCCAACTGGAGGGTTATGGAAGTCATGGGATCCATGGAATTCAAATAATGTTGGCCGATTATAATGTCACGGGAAGCCTAGGTAGGCAAGAGCTAATAACCCAGGCCCCTGCGATTTCCCTCAACTCTGGGAAACCCTGACTGACCCTCTCCCAGAGTTTACACTGATGGTGTGCATGTCTGGGCCTCCACCCTCACCCTGTCTCCTGTTTCTTCCCTAGGCTGAAACCTCCACCCACCACCCAGTGACGAGACCACTCACCAATACCCAGAGTTAGCACAGACAAGGATAACAGAAAATATGCACCACGCCGCAGTCACACAGGAATACACTATAAGTGCACAGGGCAAAACAAATACAAATAAAGGAAGGAGAAAATACGACAAAGGGAAATACACCACCAGATACGATACTCCTTCTCCTAGACCACCACTCCAGACCGAGATAACCAAGCACAAGACAGAAGCTATAATCGGCGACGCCCAATGTTCAGAAGAACTATTTAAAGGCAGTGGGCGTAACCCAGCTTCCAATCCGAGCACCAGCTAAATTAACCCCGGACCAGCTAGATAAAAACTAGCCGATGCCACTGAGCGCATAGTGGACAAAAGCGGAATTACCGCTGTCTGTCGAACGCCCTAGTATGAACAGCGTCCGACATGACACAATCACCTTGTCCGATAGCCCCTTCACACGTAGTACCTGGGGTTCAGAAGCCAGGTAGGTAACCTCAGGTTTCTGGGATCTGGATGATGTATGGGTCATTGAGATAGAAGATCCATGTTGGAAGGTAGCTGTATAGGACCGTCCACCTGGAGATTGATTGCTAGACTGTACCAGCTTCGTTTTGGCCACATTGGTGCCACCAGGATTGTTGGAACCCGATCCTCCCTGATCTTTTGAAGAGTTTTGGCTAACATTGGGATTGGGGGAATGTATAAGCTAGATGAAAGTTCCATTCCTGAGCGAACGCATCTACCCCCTTGGAGTTGTCCCTGGGATTTAGGGAGAAGTAGTTGCTGATCTGTGAATTTTGAGCCGAGGCAAGCAGGTCAATGTCTGGGAGACCCCATCTAGACCCTAGCATGGCAAAAATTTCCCGATTCAGACTCCATTCCCCTAGATATATATCCTGCTGGCTCAAAAAGTCTGCCTGTAGGTTGAAGGATCCTCTCAAATGAACAGCTGTCAGGGAAAGGAGATAACTTTCGGCCCAGCAAAATATTCGGCTTGATATAGTCCTTACATTATCGGACCTTGTGCTCCCCTGATGTTTGAGGTGAGCTACTTTGGTGACATTGTCTTAATATACTCTTATATGGTGACCTGTAATCATTCTGCTTGCTGCCAGAAAGGTTTCCTCTACTGTCTTTAGTTCTCTGATGCTGGATGATTTGGCAGAAATCTCTGGACTCCAGGGACCCTGAAAAGGGGTATGTAACACTATACCCACCCACCCCCTCTGGCTGGCATCTGTGGTTACCATGATTAGGGGAGACTGACACCATGCTACCCCTTTATGAAGATTCCCGGGGTTTAACCACCATGCCATAGATGCCTTACTCTGCTAGGGGTATGAACTCTTTTGTTCAAGGAATTGAGGTTCCCATTCCAGCCTTTTAAAATGTGAGCTTGTAGAATTCTGGAGTGTGCTTGGGCCCAGGGTACTGACTGAATGAAGGCTGTCATTGAGCCCAGAACAGACATTGCCGCTCAGAGGGTAGGAGATCTCAGTTTTTTGAAATCCAGAATTTTTGCCATCAGGTTGAGGTGATGATATTCTGGGAGGAAGGACATCTGCCTCTTGGAATCTAGAATCACTCCTGGAAATTTCCTTTCTGTGGAGGGATGGAGCTCTGATTTTTTTAAATTTGGGCTCCACCCTAGGGACTGAAGCACTCTCCGTACATGATCCTTAAGGATCTGAGTGGACGGGGCTATGACTAGTAGGTCGTCTATTTTCGGTACTATACAGATGCCCTGTACGTGAATGTAGGTCACTGTCTCTGCCATAATGTTTGAGAATATCCTCAGCGCTGATGAGATGCCAAATGGGAGCACATTTATTGAAAGTGTTTCACCTTTTGATTTTGAAGAACCGCAAATCTTAGCTATTTTCTGTGATGAGGATAAATGGGAATATGAAAATAGGCAACCTTTAGATCGATTGTTGCCATTACAAAATGGGGACCTATTAGTGGAATTGTTGTTTTTACTGATTCCATTTTGAATTTTCGGTATGTGGCATGCTGGTTGAGACCGTTCAGGTTTATAATGATACGTGCATCCCCAGATGGTTTCTTTACTATAAAGAGTCGAGAGTAGTGACCTCTCCCCCACTCCTGATTTTGCACTGGGGAGATTACATTCGCATTCAGAAGACCTTGAAGACCTGATATTAAGAGGTCCTGAGCTGTCGGGGACAGAAGAGAGGTGACTCTTAAACCCTGAAGGGGGAGTACTCTAATTCTATTAGGAGGCCCTGCCTGATTATGTTGAGGACCCAATGACTTTTGGAAACCAACATCCACTGGTGAAGGAGCCTTCCCCCCCACAGTGGCCGAGTCATTGCTTGTCCTCATGCTGTTTTTGGGGGACAAAGATGTTCTTGCCCCTCCCCTTAGCATAGCTCCACATTCCCATTTTTAGTTTCCCTCTAGTTTGAGGGGTCTGAGGCAAGGAGGGACGAAAAAAAAACACTTCTTTGTCAGCTTCTGTTCAGGTAGAGACTTCTTTTTATCTGTGGCTTTTTCCAGAAGTTCATCTAAGGCAGGTCCAAAGACATATTTGCCTTTAAACGGGGTGGAGCAGAGCTTAATTTTTGATGTGACGTCTCCGCTTCACATTTTAAGCCATAGGGCCCTCCTAGCTGAGTTAGACTGGGCCATTGCTCTGGCAGCTAAGTGGACCGACTTGGCTGAGGCATCAGTCAGAAACTGTTCAGTTTTTTTAGCAACTGAAGGGAGTCCAATAGTTGCCCTCGAGAGGTTCCATGAGATATATGGCTCTCCAGTTGATCCATCCACTGACAAAGGGATCTAGCAACACATGTGGAAGCAATATTAGTTTTGAGGGAAGAAGCAGAGGTCTCCCAAGATTTTCTCAAGAGGCTCTCAACCTTTCTATCCATTGGGTCCTTTAACTGAGAGGAATCCTCAAAATGTAGAGAGGTCCTCTTAGCTACCCTTGCCACCTGTACATCCACTTTAGGGATCTCCCAATTAACTGATTCTCCCTTCAAGGGAAATCTACGTTTTAGTTCAGAGGGGGTACTTAAGCGTTTTTCTGGAGATTCCCACTCCTGAGAAATCATGTTTAAGATATTTTCATGGACAGGGAATCCTATCTGCTTTTCTGCCTTCAGACCACCAAACAATTCATCTGGATCGTTTTTGGGATTTGTTCCTCCTCGAAGCCCACTGTATTACATACTGAGCTAGTTAAGTCCTCCATGAATTCCATGGAGAAAAAATATTTCCTATTTTCAGAAGATCTACGAGATGAAGATTCCTCCCATCTCCCTGAGGCTGAGATGTAGGAGTCCTCAGAATCTGAGTCAGAGGGTTTAAAATATATCTATCTTTTCTTAGGGGCAGATGGACCTGGAGAAGGAGGAGTAGGAGGGGGAGGTGTCAGAGTGGCAAGGGAGGACTGAACCTTATGTTTCACAAGGGTCTGTATTTCCCCTAATAGAGAGAGATGCTCAGCCCTAACCACTGTATCAGTACATTCTAGACACAATTTCTTTTCCCATCTGGACAGGATTTTTTTTTAAGCAGATGGCACATTTTAGTACGTTCTTGGGGCTTTTGTGTGTAGACTTGTCTCCAAAAAACAAGAAAGGGGAGAGAAGTGACACCACAGGGTGTCACTGGCCCACTTTACCCCCGGAAGAGGCGCAGGTGGGCCAGGAAGGTCCCTGAATCCACTGGAAGTGGGGAGATGGGAGCAGCGTTTTGCGGAGAAGGAAGCCATGACCGCTACTACCCGGCTAATCATCAAAAGGTAGTACTGTAGTTGCCGGCCACACAGCATACCCTATAACCTCTTCATGCCCCATGGGGGACAGAAAAGACATTGGCGAGTAGGAGGTGGGAGGGGCTTTTAACCTCTTTGTGCTTCCTGTCCCCCATTAGGGCGTGGAGATAACCCCCTCTGCTGTCGTGGAAGGTGACTACAGTCATGGACAAAAATTTAGAGAATGAGACAAATATTAATTTTTCCAAAGTCTACTGCTTCATTTTTTCTAATGGCAATTTGCATATACTCCTGAATGTCAGAGTGATCAGCTTAACAGCAATTACTGTACTTGCAAAGTCAATATTTGCCCAGAAAATGAACTTTAACCCCCAAAACACATTTCAACATCATTGCAGTCCTGCCTTAAAAGGAGCAGCTAACATCGTTTTAGTGATTGATCCATTAACACAGGTGTGGGTGTTCATGAGGACAGGGCTGGCGATCAATCATTCATGATTAAGTAAGAATGACATCACTGGACACTTTAAAAGGAGGCTGGTGCTTGGTATCATTGTTTCTCTTCAGTGACCTATGGTTATCTCTAAAGAAACACGTGCAGCCATCATTGCACTGCACAAAAATGGCATAACAGGGAAGAGTATCGCAGCTACAAAGATTGCACCTTAGTCAACAATCTATCGCATCATCAAGAACTTCAAGGAGAGAGCTTTCATTGTTGTCAAAAAGGCTCCATGGCGCCCAAGAAAGACCAGCAAGCGCCAGGACCGTATCTTAAAACTGTTTCAGCTGCGGGATTGGACTACCAGCAGTGCCGAGCTTGCTCAGGAATGGCAGCAGGCTGGTGTGAGTGCTTCTGCATGCACTGTGAGGCGCAGACACTTTGAGCAAGGCCTGGTTTCAAGGAGGGCAGCAAAGAAGCCACTTCTCTCCAGAAAAAACATCAGGGACCGACTGATATTCTGCAAAAGGTACAGGGAGTGGACTGCTGAGGACTGGGGCAAAGTCATTTTCTCTGATGAATCCCCTTTTCGATTGTTTGGGACATCTGGAAAACAGCTTATTCGGAGAAGAAGAGGTGAGCGCTACCACCAGTCTTGTCTCATGCCAACTGTAAAGCATCCTGAAACCATTCATGTGTGGGGTTGCTTCTCAGCCAAGGGAATCGGCTCACTCACAGTCTTGTCTAAAAACACAGCCATGAATAAAGAATGGTACCAGAATGTCCTCCAAGAGCAACTTCTCCCAACCGTCCAAGAGCAGTTTGGCGCCCAACAATGCCTTTTCCAGCATGATGGAGCACCTTGCCATAAAGCAAAGGTGATAACTAAATGGCTCATGGAACAAAACATAGAGATTTTTGGTCCATGGCCTGGAAACTCCCCAGATCTTAATCCCATTGAGAACTTGTGGTCAATCATCAAGCGACGGGTGGACAAACAAAAACCAACACATTCTGGCAAAATGCAAGCATTGATTATGCAAGAATGGACTGCTATCAGTCAGGATTTGGTCCAGAAGTTGATTGAGAGCATGCCAGGGAGAATTGCAGAGGTCTTGAAGAAGAAGGGTCAACACTGCAAATATTGACTTGCTGCATTAACTCATTCTAACTGTCAATATAACATATTGGTACTCATAATATGATTGCAATTATATTTCTGTATGTGATATAAACATCAGACAAACACTAATAAAAACCAGAGGGCAGCAGATCATGTGAAAATATAATTTTGGTGTCATTCTCAAAACTTTTGGCCATGACTGTAGAGAAAAATAGCTTTTATTATGCTCACTATGGGGCAGTTCAGTCCGGTGAGTGAGTTCTTGGGTTTACATCGGCAGGAGCAGTTTTGGTTCTGTGAAACACCATCAGATTCTATGGCAGGCACCATGGTCAGATTGATATTTTCCATAGTGGTGAGATCAGAACGTTGATACTAGATCTCTATTACTGCTACACCGAGTTTATTGGATGTTTAGTTAGATAGATTAGAGTTTAATGAAGTTAAGGAGTGGAAAAGCGATGAAAAATATTGTAAACTGTAATTTTAGCAAACTCTAAACATGAAATTCCAAAGGAAGTCTTTTCTGTAAAACCTTCAGCTATGTCTATTCTATAACTCATATGTATAACATTGTTTTTAACTCTATCCTTACATGCTGAATCCACTCTGTACTATTTGTAATCCAAATAAAACATATTCTATGGATTTGCTACATCAGTCACACTAAGCAAAGGATTGTATTTAATTACAGATTTTACCTTAAACTTCTTGTCTTCCAAACAAAATCACAATACTTGACACTGTAAGTCTTTTCCAATGTAATGCATATTTTTCTAGCATTCGCAATGATGATGCCGCTAGATTATCAAGATTATGATGGATAGATTCTTGTAGCTGTTTTATTGTATTTGGCATGAAAAAGGAAGCAGGAAGCATCATTTATGGACTCAGCAAACATCACGCAACCTAGGTGTTCCAGGATTCCGTTCCAGGCCAAGTGTAAAATAAAGTGATACCATTTAATGGTTAACAAATAACTGCAATGACATCGATGTCTGAATGAACATTACAGTGGAGGAAATAAGTATTTGATCCCTTGCTGAGTTTGTAAGTTTGCCCACTGACAAAGTCATGAACAGTCTATAATTTTAAGGGTAGGTTAATTTTAACATTGTCAGAATATCAAAAATAAAATCCAGAAAATCACATTGTATAAATTATATAAGTTTATATGCATTTTGCAGTCAGAAATAATTATTTGATCCCCTACTAGCCATTAAGAGTTCTGGCTCCTACAGAACAGTTAGACTCGTTACCTGCATTAAAGACAGCTATCTTACATAGTCACATTTATAAAAGACTCCTGTCCACAGACTAAATTAATCAGACAAACTATTTTAACCTCTACAACATGGGCAAGACCAAAGAGTTTTATAAGGATGTCGGGACAAGATCATAGACCTGCACAAAGCTTTAATAGGCTACAAAACCATAAGTAAGATGCTGGGTGAGAAGGAGACAAGGAGACAACTGTTGGTGCAATAGTAAGAAAATGGAAGAAATACAAAATGACTGTCAATCGACATCGATCTGGGGCACCATGCAAAATCTCACCTCGGGGGTATCCTTGATCATGAGAAAGGTGAGAGATGAGCCTAAACGTACGTGAGGGTAACTTTTTAATGACCTCAACGCAGCTAGGACCACAGTCACCAAGAAAACCATTGGTAATACATTACGCCGTAAAGGTAGTGCCCACAAGGTCATCCTGCTCAAGAAGGCACATGTTGAGACCCATCTGAAGGTTGCCAATGAACACCTGGAGGATTCTGTGAGTGATTGGGAGAAGGTGCTGTGGTCAGATGAGACAAAAATTGAGGTCTTTGGCATTAACTCAACTGGCCGTGTTTGAAGGAAGAGAAATGCTGCCTATGGCTTAAAGAACACCATCCCCACTGTCAAGCATGGAGGTGGAAACATTGTGTTTTGATGGTGTTTCTCTTCAAAGGACACAAGACTACTTCACCGCATCAATGGAAGAATGGATGGAGCCATGTACCGTGAAATCTTGAGTGACAACCTCCTTCCCTCCACCAGGACTGGGTCAAGGCTGGGTCTTCCAGCAAGGCAATGACCCAAAACATACAGCCAAGGCAACAAAAGAGTGGCTCAAAAAGAAGCACATTAAGATCATTGAGTGGCCTAGCCAATCTCCAAAACCTTAATCCGATAGCAAACTTATGGAGGGAGTTGAAGCTCCAAGTTGTCAAGCGACAGCCTCAAAATCTTAGTGATTTAGAGATGATCTGCAAAGAGGAGTGGACCAAAATTCCAACCCAAATCATGTACTTTGGGGTCTCAGCTACCCCCAGCAGCCGAGACCATGGAGAAAATCAGACTCTGGGGGCTCTACACACTTTTTCGACAGCACCGTTAAAGGCAGTTTAAGTACCCTTAAATGGAATCTGTCACCCCAAAAATTGTATATGACCTAAAACCACCAGCATCAGGGGCTTACTTACAGCATTCTGTAATGCTGTAGATAATCTCCCAATGAAACCTAAAAGATAAGAAAAACAGGTTATATTATACTCACCCAGGGGCGGTCCCTCTGTGGGCATCGGGTTCCGGGTTCGGCACCTCCTATCTTCATACGATGATGTCCTCTTCTTGTCTTCCTGCCGTGGCTCTGGCGCAGGCGTACTTTGTCTTGCCCTGTTGAGGGCAGAGCAAAGTACTGAAGTGCGCAGGCGCCGGGAAAGGTCAAAGAGGCCTGTTAGTAGTTTGAACTAAATACACTGGAAGTTGGGAGCTAATGAATGGGTTTGAAAAGGGAGGAAGCAGAGGAGTAGCGAAGAGGTTAGATACACTAGTTGGGCTGCAGAGTTAAGGATAGATTGGAGAGGTGCGAGAGTGTCAGCAGGTAGATAAACAAACAAGGAAAAGATAGCATGCAAACAAAAAGGATCACCAGAACAATATTAGTATCAAAAATAGTTTATTAGGAAGACACTACAACACTTGACTGCAAAATTTAAAAATAATTAAAACTGAATAAAGGCAGACACTAACCTAGACCTGTAATAAGGTCATATCCCTGCCTCCCCCCTGAAGGCACAATGATTCCCAGAGGTACAAACTGGTGTTACTGTCAAGAATATAAGTGCAATCCGTACTTGTACAAGAATATATACTGTACATTCAAATAACACAAAGTGATGCTGTAAGAATAGAGTACCTAAATCTTTGAAGGAAATGCTGCATGGAAATAAGATAAGCATATTACCCAAGCCCATAAACCCTATACGGGAATAGGCTACACTCCATAACAAGATTTAAACATAACGATCCTCCTGTGATTCTCAACACTGGGATCAAGAAGTCTTTCAAAACATGAAATTCAAAACAATTCAATTTATTTAAACATCAATAAATAACAAGACAGTAAAAAACGGATGGTGCCTCAGACCAAACAAACAAAAGCGGAGGCCAAGCAGGAAGTGGAACACAGGAAAAATAATTACGTAAAAAGATTTTTTTCTTTTTTTTATTTAAATTACAGAGTTTAAGATCCTCTAAGAAAATTATATATGTCTATATAATCTATAAAACGTTTGCAACGCTCTCAATTAAGCTCAAATAGTATAATATTTGCAACAAACAACTGACCATGCTGTTAATAGACAGAGAGGAAAATCAGACAAAAAGTCATAGCCTTAGTTTCAGAATAGGTGCAAAGGGCACAATTCACCCATATAATGAAACACCCCTGACAAAATACTATTGTATAACTCCTTCAAAAACCCCACACATATATGTATTGCACAAGATCAGTTCCTCAACATATTACCTAAAAGCGTGTCCCACAAGAAATCCACTGTTAAGTGACAGGCTGCGCCTCCGAACCCCAACGCGCGTTTCACGGTTGCTTCTTCCTACGAATGTCTGTGGACAGTCGTCATACGACTTATACTATCACACAACCAATCGGTGTAAATTGGGAGGAGTTACACTATTGAAAAACCAATCAGTGTACAGAGGCAGGTCTATGGGCGGAGTCATGTGACTCATGCCGTAAAACAGCCAATCAGATTGAAATAGGAGGAGCAATCTGATCATATCACCAATGCATATAAGTATGGACGATTAAAAAGCAGTTATGAATTAAATAAATAAATAACAAGTTTTGCTGCATTTGCAAAGAGGAACAGGAGACCCCGATGGGACTATCCAGGCACACAATTGAAAAACCAGAAAAGGAAATACATATATTCACATTACTACTAATGGGTGGTATTTCACAAGGATTATAGGAGGGAACAAGACAAGACACATGTCGTAAGACGGCCAATCAGCTTAAGATGGGAGGAGCAATCTAATCATACCACCAATGCATATAAGCACAAATGATTATGAATAGCAATTACAAAACAAGTTTCACAGCAATTGCGGAAAGAGACAGACAACCCCGATACAACCAGGCGCACACTTATCAAGCGATTAGAAACGGAATTATACACACTCATACCACTAGTATCACCACCTTGAGGTGATTGTGCCCACGTATACTAAATATATCTCAGCGCGCAAAACCTATATTGCGCACTCGCACAGAATAATAGTGAGAGATAACCAAGCGCTTGTGAATATCGCTATGCAAAATAAATAAAATAGATAAAAACAATGTAACCCATAGTAATAAATAGTCTTAACCACATAGCAGCCAAATTTCAATAACACGAAATTTATGTCGTCAATCACTAATCAGATTGAGGGAGGAGTTATAACATCACGCAATCAATGAATATAAAAGGATTTGTCAATGAGTGGGAGTCAAATGACTAATATAAAAACGACCAATTAAATTAAAGTGGGAGGAGTTATTCAGCCGAACCCCAATAAATACACAATAGAAAGGGGGCCACAAGCTACTTCATAAAATTAACGAAAAACACACACATACATCCATCTAATGACCAATACAAAGCTTATACATACTAAGACCATAAATATAAGCGATGTGATAGAACACATCAAATAATACATGCTCAAATATAGTAATGATAATTAAGAATATACTGGCATGCAAACAGATGCCATAACTGTGACAATATCAAAAATTACTTATAAAGTGCATATACTGTGCATGATATATTATACTGCAGTTCAAATGACACATGTCATTGAAAGTGATGGCTGCATAGAAGTGCATATAGACAGGACAACGACCGTGTGTGAAAAGAATGTAAGAGTGAACCTGTACCAGAAAAAAGCCAAACTGAGAACCATCCGCTGTCCCCCCCTGCAGGACAGGGAACAAGCCACATAGGAACATCACCTGGCAAGATCCGGTACACGTGAAGAACACCAAGTGAATAGACCCATAAACACAAAACAAAAGAAAGAAATTCAGTATTTAATAAAAAGTAATATACAAATAAATAAGATTTGTATCTTAGGTCCTGGGTCATTCTACACAATCATTCTACAACCCACCAACCAAACAAACCATAAGCCCACATGCTGCTAGGTTGATAATTTAACCCATAATACTTGAACATTGCACCTTACCCTCTACCAAAATTATATTATATACCCTCCCACATTAGCTAGAAAATAGAACCTCAAAGAAGCCTCAATCTTACCGACGTACTATTTGAGGACATGTATATTGAAAAACTCAAAAAACAAAAATTAATCCATGCACTCTCCCAAAGCCAATGCTTCATATTAGTCCACAAATTAAATTATGATGCTTCTTTTTATCTCCTTTCTTCTTTTTTCTTTTTTTCTTTCCGTTTCTCCTTTTTACGTTTTTTGACAGCTCGAGCCAGTGCGAGATAAGAACAAGTCCATACGGTAAAGTCCTCAAAATTCTTACTCCATACTGAAAGATTACATCGATTTCAGCTCCTTTATTAATCCAAGATGAAACCGGACTATATATTGAGAACATCAGGAAATCTTGCTCCATAGTACCAGATAGGATCAATTTCAGCTCCAACCGGCCACACACACATCATGGCTCGATAGTGTAAATTCCTAGAACATAAAACAACAATTAAAAGATACGTATCACAGTTATGAAATTTCTTGTAGTGTCTTGGAATTATCTTTAAACTAGAAATGTCATCAACATTTTTCGTTTTCTCGATGTCCAGGTGATGTTCACGAATTCGGACTTTCAGTTCTCTTGTGGTAAGGCCAATATATACCTTACCACATGGACAGCTAGCATGGTAGATGACTCCTTTTGACGTACAAGTAATAAATCTTCTAATTTCATATCTTTTGGACCCATCAAAAGTTAGGAAAAACTTAGATTTCACACAATTGGCACAAGTCTTACATCTGCCGCAGGGATAAAATCCAGCTGTTTCCTGATGCAGGGTATTAACTTATTTTAATAGGCTCATAATGGCTATGTACCAATATGTCTCGGAGATTTCTAGATCTCTTGGCTACTATAGATGGTGTAGAAGTCAAAATTTGTCTCAAAGTTGGGTTCGTAAATAGAATAGGCCAATGTTTATTCACAATTCGTTTTATTTGGTACCATTTGTTGTGAAAATCGGTAATGAATCTGACTTGATTGTTACTGGTATCTTTGGCAGTACCTTTTTTGATCTCATTATCATAAAGTAAAGCCAGACTTATTGGTACATAGCCATTATGAGCCTATTAAAAAAGTTAATACCCTGCATCAGGAAACAGCTGGATTTTATCCTTGTGGCAGATGTAAGGCTTGTGCCAATTGTGTGAAAGCTAAGTTTTTTCTAAATTTTGATGGGTCTAAAAGATATGAAATAAGAAGATTTATTACTTGTACATTAAAAGAAGTCATCTACCATGCTAGCTGTCCATGTGGTAACGTGTATATAGGCCTTACCACAAGAGAACTGAAAGTCCGAATTCGTGAACATCACCTGGACATCGAGAAAGCGAAAAATGCTGATGACATTTCTAGTTTAAAGACAATTCCAAGACGCTACAAGAAATTTCATAACTGTGATCCGTATCTTATGAAGGTAAAAGGGATTGATCTGGTTTCCTTAGGACCAAGGGGGGGAAATTTGGGAAGAACTCTTGCCCAGGTTGAGAGTCGATGGATATATCGTTTGGGCACCCTGGCCCCAATGGTCTCAATGAGAACCTTGGGTTTAGTGCATTCCTATAAATAATCGTATATCTCTCTCTTTGTTTTTAATTTTGTGTTTGTGGTATGGTTTAGTTACTTTGTTTTTAGTTTTATTGTTTTAATTGTTGTTTTACGTTATGGCCGGTTGGAGCTGAAATTGATCCAATCTGGTACTATGGAGCAAGATTTCCTGATGTTCTCACTATATGGTCCGGTTTCATCCTGGATTAATAAAGGAGCTAAAATCGATTTAATCTTTCAGTATGGAGTAAGAATTTTGAGGACTTTACCGTATGGACTTGTTCTTATCTCGGACTGGCTCGAGCTGTCGAAAAATGGAAAAAGGAGAAAAGGAAAGAAAAAAAGAAAAAAAAAGAAAGGAGATAAAAAGAAGCATCATAATTTAATTTGTGGACTAATATGAAGCATTGGCTTTGGGAGAGTGCATGGATTAATTTTTGTTTTTTGAGTTTTTCAATATACATGTCCTCAAATAGTACGTCGGTAGGATTGAGGCTTCTTTGAGGTTCTATTTTCTAGCTAATGTGGGAGGGTATATCATATAATTTTGGTAGAGGGTAAGGTGCAATGTTCAGGTATTATGGGTTAATTTATCAACCTAGCAGCATGTGGGCTTATGGTTTGTTTGGTTGGTGGGTTGTAGAATGATTGTGTAGAATGACCCAGGACCTAAGATACAAATCTTATTTATTTGTATATTACTTTTTATTAAATACTGAATTTCTTTCTTTTGTTTTGTGTTTATGGGTCTATTCACTTGGTGTTCTTCACGTGTACCGGATCTTGCCAGGTGATGTTCCTGTGTGGCTTGTTCCCTGTCCTGCAGGGGGGGACAGCGGACGGTTCTCAGTTTGGCTTTTTTCTGGTACAGGTTCACTCTTACATTCTTTTCACACACAGTCGTTGTCCTGTCTATATGCACTTCTATGCAGCCATCACTTTCAATGACATGTGTCATTTGAACTGCAGTATAATATATCATGCACAGTATATGCACTTTATAAGTAATTTTTGATATTGTCACAGTTATGGCATCTGTTTGCATGCCAGTATATTCTTAATTATCATTACTATATTTGAGCATGTATTATTTGATGTGTTCTATCACATCGCTTATATTTATGGTCTTAGTATGTATAAGCTTTGTATTGGTCATTAGATGGATGTATGTGTGTGTTTTTCGTTAATTTTATGAAGTAGCTTGTGGCCCCCTTTCTATTGTGTATTTATTGGGGTTCGGCTGAATAACTCCTCCCACTTGAATTTAATTGGTCATTTTTATATTAGTCATTTGACTCCCACTCATTGACAAATCCTTTTATTTTCATTGATTGGATGATGTTATAACTCCTCCCTCAATCTGATTAGTGATTGACGGCATAAATTTTGTCTTATTGAAATTTGGCTGCTATGTGGTTAAGACTATTTATTACTATGGGTTACATTGTTTTTATCTATTTTATTTATTTTGCATAGCGATATACACAAGTGCTTGGTTATCTCTCATTATTCTGTGCGATTGCGCAATATAGGTTTTGCGCGCTGAGATATATTTAGTATACGTGGGCACAATCACCCCAAGGTGGTGATACTAGTGGTATGAGTGTGTATAATTCTGTTTCTAATTGCTTGATAAGTGTGCACCTGGTTGTATCGGGGTTTTCTGTCTCTTTCCGCAATTGCTGTGAAACTTGTTTTGTAATTGCTATTCATAATAATTTGTGCTTATATGCATTGATGGTATGATTAGATTGCTCCTCCCATCTTAAGCTGATTGGCCGTCTTACGACATGTGTCTTGTTTTGTTCCCTCCTATAATCCTTGTGACATACCACCCATTAGCAGTAATGTGAATATATGTATTTCCTTTTCTGGTTTTTCAATTGTGTGCCTGGATAGTCCCATTGGGGTCTCTTGTTCCTCTTTCCAAATGCAGCGAAACATGTTATTTATTTATTTAATTAATCATAACTGCTTTTTAGTTGTCCATACTTATATGCATTGGTGATATGATCAGATTGCTCCTCCTATTTCAATCTGATTGGCTGTTTTACGGCATGCGTCACATGACTCCGCCCATAGACCTGCCTCTGTACACTGATTGGTTTTTCGATAGTGTAACTCCTCCCAATATACACCGATTGGTTGTGTGATAGTATAAGTCGCATGACGCCTGTCCATAGACACACCCTCAGGAAGAAGCAACCGCGAAACGCCCGTTAGGGTACGGAGGTGCAGCCTGTCACTTGGCAGTGGATTTCTTGTGGGACACGCTTTTAGGTAATATGTTGAGGAACTGATCGTGTGCAATACATATATGTGTGGGGTTTTTGAAGGGGTTATACAATAGTATTTTGTCAGGGGTGTTTCATTATATGGGTGAATTGTGCCCTTTGCACCTATTCTGAAACTAAGGCTATGACTTTTTTTCTGATTTTCCTTTCTGTCTATTAACAGCATGGTCAGTTGTTTGTTGCAAATATTATACTATTTGAGCTTAATTGAGAGCGTTGCAAAGGTTTTATAGATTATATAGACGTATATACCTTTCTTAGAGGATCTTAAACTCTGTAATTTAAATTAAAAAAAAGAAAAAAATCTTTTTACGTAATTATTTTTGCTGTGTTCCACTTCCTGCTTGGCCTCCGCTTTTGTTTGTTTGGTCTGAGGCACCATCCGTTTTTTACTGTCTTGTTATTTATTGATGTTTAAATAAATTGAATTGTTTTGAATTTCATGTTTTGAAACACTTCTTGATCCCAGTGTTGAGAATCACAGGAGGATCGTTGTGTTTAAAAAATGGAAATAAGATGACAACAAATACAAAGCGCCGATGCACCACGTTCCCATAAAAGTGTAGGAAGAGGAATTTCCTCCTTTGGATCAGGGAAGACTCCTACTAGCGAGCATTCAAAATATCTACTAAGTATTGGGGTCAAAGGGTTTAATACAACCTGAGCCTGAGAAAGTAGTAGATCCCATAAAGATCCGTGCATAGATGGAGCCTCGGCGCAATATAGAGTAAGAGAGGGGGAGGCAAGGGAAAGAAGCCCAACGCGTGTCACCAGCAAAGTCTGGCTTCATTATGGGCGATACTTACAGTGTGTGCGGATTTGTCTTAAATATCTTTGTAATCAAAGATGACCACGAAACAGCTGGATACTCAGGCTCACTGAGCAATCCTATCGGCAGTACCGGAAGCGGAAACGACGCGCAAGGTAGCCAAAAGGTCTATTACATGGTGTACCAATATGGCTACCAGCGCTTGCGCAGTGGCCTCAAGATGATACCTAGTCCCGTCGGCAATGCCGGAGACAGAAATGATGCGCAAGGCAGCCAAGAGGCTCGTAACAAAAGTATATCCAAATTAAGAGGAAAGCAGCAACTCTTCTGTTTTGTGATGAAGAAACTTTAGTCCTTTATTTCCAATATAAATTCATGGACAAGGTAAACAGGGCAGGGACAATGCAAGTAAAAAGGACGACGGCTTTTTTTACGTTAACCACGCTTCCACGGGTCCAGGACTGCTTTCCTCTTCGTTTGGATATATCTACATGTTTCTTCCTGGCAAGCACCCTCCACCAAGTGACTTTACTCCCATAATGTGCCAATGATTCAGAGTGTATCCCTCTGTACCAGTAAGTAACTCATTACATTTATCTCAGTGCCATTCATTCTTTCTTCTATTTGGACCGTAACAAAGGTATACCAATATGGCTGCCAACGCATACGCAGTGACCAAAAAAAAAGTAACACCTGAACTCAAAAATGATTTGAGGCAGTAGTCTCCAATGTGCACATGTGCACACAGCAACAGGGTAAGTGAACGTAAGCGTAGGTATGGCGGCCAGAAGATAGTGGAGGCTGATCTAACCCTATTATAAACTCACAGAAGTGTTGCGTGCATGATGTCCCGGGACAAGGAGAAAATAAGTCTTGATGTCAAACATACATGTATAGTCACAGCATTTTGAGGTGGAAATAGGAAAAGAAGTTATTGTGCGAGATGTAATAATGATATGAAATTAAACCATGGTTTAAGCGGATAGAAACCAGTTCATCCACTATGCTAGTGTGAGAGTAAGAAATGTGTAAGTAAATAAAAGGAAAAGGCAGTAAATATGTACTGTACATAATAAGGAACAGTCAAATATAACTGAAAAAACTGTAACTAGCTTCCTTGAACATGGTCCAGAGTCAGATCGAAAGAGGAATCGGGCTGGCTTTGGAGTTTAGTCCAGTGGTCGAATGATGAGACAGGGTATCCGGCCATAGCTGGAGAGAAGAACCAAAGATCAAATATTCCAGTGGTAATATATATATTAAAAACTAGATTGTGGCCCGATTCTAACGCATCGGGTATTCTAGAATATGCATGTCCCCGTAGTATATGGACAATGATGTTTCCAGAATTCACGGCAGACTGTGCCCGTCGCTGATTGGTCAAGGCAACCTTTATGACATCATCATCGCCATGGCAACCATTATGACATCTACGTCGATACTGTGCCCGTCGCTGATTGGTCGAGGCCTGGCGGCCTCGACCAATCAGAGACGCGGGATTTCCAGGACAGACAGAAAAACCCTTAGACAATTATATATATAGAAAAGAAAAAGGTAGGGGAGGCAGTCGATATAAATTAAATGTTAAGGTGACTATGAGTAGCTCCTTTATACAAGGTCCAGTAATAAAATGAAACATAGTGACCGAACCAATAGTCAAATGCAGCAGGATGTCCTGCCATAATTGGAGAAAAACCAGTGACCAAATCGTTCCATAGTGAGATGTGGCAGGATTTCCAAACTTTTTCTTTCTCTATTCTTGACATACTCCGATGGTCAGGTGGAACGAGGTGTCCAGCCTCCAAATAGGCATCACCAGGGAACCAGATACTCAAATACCTGAGAAAGGTTATTTCAAAGGCAAGTACAGCAAAGTCAAAAAACCAGAGGCCCAATGCTCAAATCTGTAAAGGAAAAGGAACAAGGATCAGGGGAAGGGGCTCACAATGCTGCTACTCCAAAGGGAGGTACAGGCAATCCAAATTATAGCTGTTTGTAGAAACCAGTAAACAAAAATTCCTCGTTGAGACCATGAGGAGCAAGAATATTGACGTCATGAATCCACTTAGATTTGCATCTAAGAAGTTTTCTAATTACATCACCACCTCTAATATTCAGTGGAACCTCTTCCAAACCCATCACCTTTAAACTAGTGGCACGGCCATTATGGGCGTCCAAAAAATGCATAGCCACTGATGTGATATTCTTAACTTTTTCACGATCCTTTCTGGCCATGGCAATGTTAGAGAGATGTTGTTGTGTCCTTCTGTGGAGTTCCTGGGTGGTTTGCCCCACATAGACCCTGGGGCAGTCACAGATTAGGGCGTAAACCAGAAACCGGGTCTTGCAATTAAAAAAGGTTTTCTTTGGCCTAATCTGGAAAGGAAAAATGGTAAGTGAAAGGCCATCCTGTGCAATCGTATATTGGCATATATTGCAATTCCCGCAAGGGTAGGTCCCAAATGTCCTAGTCCCTCTATTCAATCTGGTAGTTGGACGCACATAGTGACTATGGCACAACAGATCTTTAAGATTTCTGGCTCGTCTCGCTATTAAGTTGGGTTTCGTAGAGATATGTGGTGCCAATTTAGATTCACTCAGCAAAATACCCCAACTCCTATTTAGGGTCGTAAATATCCTGCCACTGGCTGTTGAACGTGGTGACAATGCCTAATGGTCTGGAAGACTCACGTGTCTGTCTCTGGAGTAATTCTGGGCATGTACGCTGACTTGCTTTTTGGTAGGCAGCAGAGATGAACCTTTTGGGATAGCCACGACATTTGAAACGATCTGTCAATTTCCTGGCCTCAGATTGAAAGTCTGATGTGTTGCTACAATTTCATTTTAGCCAAAGAAATTGACCCGTAGGGATACCATTTTTAAGGTGCCTAGGGTGGAAACTAGAGTAGTGTAATAGACTGTTAGTGGCTGTTGGTTTACGATACAAGGTGGTAGAGACGTACGTACCCTCCAATGTCAGTTTCAAATCCAGGAAGTCCACAGAAGTATATGACAGATTGGAGGTAAGCCGAACATGGCGGCTGGTGAGGAGAATAAGGATGAGAGCATGAGTAAATGGTGGTCAGATAGGGGGAGAGGGGAGATTGTGAAGTTAAATAGGGAGCAGAGTTTGGTGAAGGTAAGGTCTATTGTATGTCCATCTGTGTGGGTGGCTGAGGAGGACCAGTGAGTAAGTCTTGTTCCACTCTTTTTTTTTTTTTTTTTAAATTCTACAAAACCCCCCCAAATGTATACAGTCTGTTATCTGAGGCTGACGGCTGGTGTATCTGTGGTGGAAAAATCGTAGCTTCGCAGGCATAAGTTTCATACTTCTGTCTGCTATCCTTGGTGTACTCATTTTTAATTTTTTTGACAAATTTCACATACAAGAGAAAAAAAAATTATACAGTCTGTTATCTGTGGCTGTGGCCTGGTGTATCTGTGGTGGAAAAGTCGTAGATTCGCAAGCATACGTATCATAGTTCTGTGTGCTAGCCTTGTTCTATTTTTTTTTTTCAAAAATTCACCAAAAAACAAAAAATATTTTATACAGTCTGTTATTTGTGGCTGCAGCCTAGTGTATCTGTGGTGGAAAAATTGTAGTTTCGCAGGCATACGTAGCATAGTTCTGTGTGCTAGCCTTGTTCTACTCTTTTCTTTTTTTTTCAAAAATTCACCATAACCCCCAAACATTTTTTCTACAGTCTGTTATGTCAGGCTGAGGCCTGGTGTATCTTGTGGTGGAAAAATCATAGTCTCGCAGGCATACATAGCATAGTTCTTTGTGTTAGCTTTGTTCTACTCTGTTTTTTTTTTCAAAAATTCACCAAAAAGCAAAAACATTTTTTAGATAGTCTGTTATGTCAGGCTGAGGCCTGGTGTATCTGTGGTGGAAAAATTGTAGTCTCGTAGGCATACATAGCTTTGTTCTGTGTGCTAGCCTTGTTCTACTCTTTTTTTTCCAAATTTCACATACAACAGAAGAAATAATTATACAATCTGTTATCTGTGGCTGCGGCCTGTTGTATCTGTGGTGGAAAAATCGTAGCTTTGAAGGCATACTGATCAGATAATTTTGCTCCAAATAAATACATTTGTGTTGAGCTTTTGAAATAGTTCAGTAGTCCATTTAAAATGGGCAAGGCAAGGGGCAAGGGATGGGGAAGTGGACGTGATGCTGATGGTGCATGCAGAGGACGAGGCCGTGGCCAAGCTGAAAGTGGGCCACACCAAAGACCCACATCTTCTCGCTCGACCTTCCTGTCCCAGTTTCTAGGGGACCGCAGCACACCACTATTGAAGCCAGAGCAGTGTGAAACTGTTGTTGGTTGGATAGCAGATAATGCTTCCAGTCACTTAGCCACCACCACCACCACAATGTCTTCCACATGGTCAACTCTGAGTAGCCGTGAGTGTGGCCCAGATATTCTTCACCCTGATCCTCCATCCTCCTACCATGCTGAGTGCCCTGAGACAACTGATCCCACACTTGGACACTCTGAAGAGCTGTTCAGTTTTCCATTTCATTCTGGACTCTCGGTCTGTCAATTTGAAGTGGGGACAGATGAGATCGCATGTAATGTTGCGCAAGGCTTTGAACAGCCCTGGTCACATGAAGGTGATGGTGGGAAAGTATTACCAGAGGTGGACAATGATGAGACACAATTGCCAGAAAGTCAGGAGGAGAAGCAGGGTGCGGATGTGGAAGACATAGTGACTGACCCAACCTGGCAGGAGGACATGCAGAGCAAGGAAAACAGCACACATGGGGAAGGAGTCATATTACCCCAACAGGCAAGAAGAAGCAGTGTGGTTGCCACAGACAGAAGGCGTGCATCCGTTCCCACTAACATGAGGGAAGATGCCATTCCTACTGTTAGATCTTCCCGAGTCTGGTTATTTTTTTAAAACTCTGCTGATAACCTCAAACAAGCCATTTGAGCACCTGCCATGGCTGCATCAGCAGGGGTAGCAAAACTACCAGCTTGACCACCACCAGCATGATCAGGCACATGGCAGAAAAGCACCGGACTTTGTGAGCCAATCTCCAGGCTCCAGGAACACTGTCTGCAGGTGACATAACTACTTCTTCCACTGTTTTGCGCCAGTCGACACTATTTCTCAAGGTGTGCCATACCGGCATTACACCAGCATGTGTCCCACAACATTACCCGTGCCCTCAACAATGCTGTTACTGCAAATGTCCATCTAACCATGGACATGTGGACAAGTGCTTGTAGGCAGGGACGGTACATCTCACTGATGGCACACTTGGTTAACATAGTGGAAGCCAGGACCCAGATGGACCTTGGGATGGAACACATCCTCCCCACGCCGAGGATTGCGGGCCCTACGTCAATCAGGGTTGTCCCCACAGTCATCAGCTCCTGAACCTCTTCCTCTTCAACCACCATCTCTGAAATCAACACATTAGTCAGAAGCTGGAAGCACTAGAGCACTGCCTCAGCCAAGCGGCAACAGGCTGTGCTGAAGCTAATCTGCATAGGTGACAAACCACACAATTCAGAAGAGTTGTGGACAGCGCTGAAAGAGCAGTCATATTTGGATGACACAGCTGAACCTACAGCCAGGCATGGTTGAGTGTGACAGTGGCCGGAACCTGGTGGCGGCTCTGAGGCAAGGTGAGCTCACACACGTACCTTGCCTGGCCCATGTGCTTAACCTCGTGGGTCAACATTTTCTGAAAAGCTATCCAGAGCTGCTGGATCTGCTAGTGAAAGTACGCCATCTGTCTGCCCATTTTAGAAAGTCAGTTACTGCTTCAGCCACTCTTGCCGTGCTTCAGCAGCGTATGCAGCTTTCGGCTCACTGACTGGTATGTGATGTCCCAACGCATTGGAACTCTACGCTGCATATGTTGGAATGGATTTGTGAGCAGAAGAGGGCAGTTGTCGACTACCAACATCAACAAGGCCGTCGATAATTCAGTTTAGACTCCACACATACGACCACAGCAGTCGAC